>NC_143409.1:53056647-53356647 GCF_052110815.1 Crocodylus siamensis | reverse complement strand
AAGTTGGGATGTTGGGATTTTCAGTAAGAAAAACACTCAGGGTTCTGTTTAAAGTTGGGATTCAGTTAAAAAAGTTTGGGATTTTCAATAAAAAGGGGTGCTGGTTAAAAAAATATTGGAATGGCAGTAAATAAAAAAGTTGGGATATCAGTAAACAGTTGAATTGTTACTAAAAGAATATTGGATTTCCAGCAAAACGAGTTGGGATTGCCAGTAATGAAAAGTTGGACTGTCAGTTAAAGCAAGTTGGGGTGTCCATAAAAGAGTTGGATTGTCATGAAAATGTTGGGATTTTCTGTTTTAAAAGGAAAAAGTTGGATTGTTAGTAAAAAAAACAAACACCCCCCACCCCAAAAGATGTTGTGGGGTGGGACTTGCTGGTTCATGAGTAAAACGTTGAATTTGGCAGTCAGAAAAGTTGGGGTGTCAGTTAAAAAAAAAAACAACTGTTTTAAAAAAGTGGGGGGATTGTCAGGGCTTGAAGGATGAGCATGGTGACTGCCCTGGGCGGGTGCTTGGTCTGGGGGGGGTTGGCGTGCATGGGGGGTCTGATGTCTCATCCCCCCCAGGTGCCGAGAACCCCCTGACCCGGTGCCTGCTGTGCTGTCTCAAGTGCTGCTTCTGGTGCCTGGAGAAGTTCATCAAGTTTCTTAATAGGAATGCCTACATCATGGTAGGGGGCAGGGCCTGGGGGGGCTGGTGGGGCTAGGGAGAGGGAAATCGGGGGTTGGGGGGGTACTGGAGGGTCCCAGGCTGTGTGGGGAGGGGTCTTGGGGAGTCCTGGGGGGTGTGGGGTGGATTATAAAGACAACAGTGTTGGGCAGGGGGACTGCATGTGGGAGGCGCCAGGGTGTGCGTGGTGGGGTGGTGTCCCTTGGGAAGGGTCTTAGAAGGGGTCTCTCAGAGGTCACTGGGGGTCTAGGGTGTGTATTGAGGTCACTGGGAGGTCACAGGGGGGTCCAGAGTATATGTATTAGGTGTGACTACAGGGGTCATGGGGAGCAGGGTGTGTGTACTGGGGGGTACTGGGGGTCAATTAAAGGTCATGGGGGTCATTAAGGGGTCAACAGGGTGTCCACTGTGTGTATTGTGTGTCACAGAGGGGTCCTGTGTCTGCATATGTGTGTGTATTGGTCACTGTGGGGAGTCCTAGGGGTCATTGAGGGGTCACTGGGGATACAGTGTGTATGTACTGGGGTCACAGGGGTCACTGAGAGGTCATGGAGCTCCAGTGTATGTATACATTGGGGGATCACTGGGGGTCATTGAGAGGTTATAGGGGGCTGCCGTGTGTGTGTGTATTGAGTCCTGAGGGTGTTGGGGGGGTCACTGAGGGGTGCTAGAGGTCACTGGGGACATTGAAGGATCACTGGGGGGTCTCAGGGGTCAGCTAAGGGGGGCACCAGGTTGGGGGTCCTATGGGGGCTCCCAGGTTTGTGTACTGGGGGTCCCTGCTGGGAGCTCTGGAGGTGTGAAGGAGCATCAGCCCAGCTGGGGGTATGGGTTTGGGGGTTAGTCAAAGGGAGCCACTGGGCTGCTCAGGGTTGGGGGGCACTGGGGCCAAAGTACCCCCTGCCCCCCAGATCGCCATCTACGGGAAGAACTTCTGCGTCTCGGCCAAGAATGCCTTCAGCCTCCTCATGCGCAACATCCTCAGGTAGCCCAGGCGCCTGGGTTCCCTGGGGGGTGGGAGCAGGGGGGCTGGGAGCCGGGCACCTTGGTTGTCTGGGAGAGCAGTGGGATGGGGGTGGGAGGGTGGGCTGCACCTGGGTCTGCCCTGACGCCTGGACCCGCGCCGCAGGGTGGTGGTGCTGGACAAGGTGACGGACCTGCTGCTGTTCTTCGGGAAGCTGCTGGTGGTGGGGGGCATTGGGGTCCTGGCCTTCTTCTTCTTCTCGGGCCGTCTGCCCGGCGCTGGCTCCACACCCCCCGCACTGCACTACTACTGGCTGCCCATCATCGTGAGTGCCCCACGGCTCGGGGCTCCTGGAGGGTCTCTATGGGGCGGGTTGGGAGAGTATGGGTTATGGGGGTTCCTATGGGAAGATTTAGAGGATCTGGAGGTGCCAGGGTAATGGGGTACTCTAAGTGGGGGGTATTTAGGAGGTGGGGGTGGGTTTATGGGGATTTCTATCACTGTGGGAGTTATGAGCTTTGGGGGGTTCCTATGGAGAGATTGAAAGGGTCTGGGGGGCATTTGGGTCATGGGGGGTCTGGGATATGGGGGGTTTCTATGCGGTGAGGTGGGGGGAGACCTGGGATCTTGAGGAATCTCTATGGGGTGGGGGGGGTCTGGGATATGGGGGTCTTCTTGGGGTGTTGGAGGGGCTTTGGGATATGGGAGTCTGTGGGGTATGGGGGGCTGTGGGATTGGAGGTCTGTATGGGGCGGGCAAGGGGCTCTGGGATGTGGGGGTATTTGTGGGATGGGCCAGGGGCTTTGGGTTATGGGGATCTGGGGCCGCCTCTAACCCCCACTGACTCCCCCCTACCCCCTGACGGCAGACGGTGGTGGTTGGTGCCTACCTCATTTCCCATGGCTTCTTCAGCGTCTACAACATGTGCGTGGACACCCTCTTCCTCTGCTTCTGTGAGTAATTGACCCCTGACCTCTGACCCTCCCTGAGCCCTGACCTCCCCAAGCCCTGACCTCTGACCCCTGATCTGGCCTGTGCCTGCAGTGGAGGACCTGGAGCGGAACGACGGCAGTGTGGAGAAGCCCTACTACATGTCCAAGCCTCTCATGAAGATCCTCCACAAGAAGAACAAGACCAAGGACAAGGGCAAGGACAAGGAAAAAGTCAAGGACAAGGAAAAAGTCAAGGACAAGGCCAAGAAGTAGCCGCCAGCTCCTGGCCTGCCCCTACTTCCTGTTGGCCATCTTGTCTTCACGGCCTTCTTCCATTCACAGGCTTTGGCCTGGCAGCAACACTTCCTGTTGGTTTTATTGTTGCCTTGGCCAACTCCTGCCAACTCCCTGGCCTGCTGACAGCACTCCCTGGTGGCCATCTTGCTCTGGCCAACTCCCCAGCCAATTGGAAGCACTTCCTGTCGGCCCTCTTGTGCCTTAGCCTGTTGGCAGCCCTTCCTGGTGGCCATCTTTTTGCCTTGGCCAACTCCTGCCAACCCCCAAGCCCCTTCAGCCATATTGTCACCTTGGCCAACTCCTGCCAACCCCCAAGCCCCTTCAGCCATATTGTCACCTTGGCCAACTCCTGCCAACCCATTGGCAACACTGCTTGTCAGCCATCTTGTTGCCACCACCAACTCCCCTGCCCATGGGCAGCACTTTTGGGTGGCTATTTTATCATCCCAGCTAGCTCCCCCCACCCTACCCATCAGTGGCACTTCCTGTCACCCATTTTACCCTCCCTCCCTCTCACTTATTAGCCCGCCCCAAATGGGTGATTTGGGTCTTTCCAGCTGGCTCTGCACTTTAGTAGCACTCGGTGCTCGTCCTGTCGGCCATGTTATCCTGAGTTGCCATAGGCTCCTGCTGTTTCGTCTCAGCCATCTTGGATTTCTGGCCTACCCCACAGGGGCCAATTCCTGCCCATGAGCTGACCTCCATCTGGCACCTCCCGCAACACCCTATCCTCTCAGCCCTACTTCCTCCAGGACAGGAACCTGCCAGCTCCCATTGGCTTACAGCGGACTCCGCATCATCATGTCCTGGCCAGTAGCGTAGCAGCGGGGGGGTGTCTATGGAGCCCCCCCCACTCAGCATTGGCCATGAATGGGGGGGCGCAAATGGAAACATTGATCCCCTGGCGCTGGAGACCCACAGTATGCCACTGGCCCTGGCACCTCTTAGTTTGACCCCAACGTCTCCGATGGTCCAGTTCCTGTCTGCCTTGTTGGATTTTAAGGTCTACCCTGTCGGCTGGCAACAGCTGACGTCCCTCTGAGGGGGGCCGACTACTGTCATCTCTGCTGCTCTGTCCCCACCATCCTCCACTCTCCACCATTAGCCACCTTGCTTTTCCAAAACATTCCCCTCCTTTCCCCACTTCCTGTCCATAATGCCCTCACTTCCTGCCCTGTCTCTATGGCATCTCCCAGTGAAGTACTGTACAGAGGGGCTATTTTTTCCACCCTCTTTTTTTCAGAAGATTTTTATGGAATATTTTATAATCTGAATCAGTATCTAATAATAATAATAATAATAATAATAATAATAAAGGTGATTGATTGATATCAAGTGGAGTCCTCCTCCCGCTGCCCCCTTCCCCACCTTAGCGTCCCCTGCTGGGAGCAGCCCCATTCTCATGCTCCCTCCTCTCGTCTTGGGGGCTCTAGTTCCACCTGTGACCCTGGGTGTGGGTGGGGTCAAATCCCATGGGGACAGAGAGGACCACCCTGTATGATACCCTGGGCTTGACCCCCCCACAAGGCTTTCCCAGCAGCCCCGGCTGTAACCCAAAGGATTAGGAACTCGGGGTGAAACCTGTGCCCTTCTTAGCTCCCAGCAACTCTTCTCTTGGGGAGTGGGGACAAGGTTTTAGGGACCCCAGACCCCACCAGGCTGGGAAGGTGTCCAGACAGGGCATCAGAGGCTGGAGAACCCAGGTGTTCGGTCACCCAGAAGTGAGATCATCCCATAAGATGAGCAGCTGGGAAAGAGAGTAAGCGCAACCCCCAACCTGGCCGCTGCCCCTCACTCCTGACCTTCAGCCCCCCAAGGCCAGCTGATGCCCCTCACTCCCAAAGTGTATAGCTCGGACACCTGGGGTCTCTGCCAGCCCAGATGGGCTTGCTGGGGACTGGCGGGTGAGGAGGAGGCAGCAGGGCGGGGGGGGTGGGGGTCTGGGAGTCCGGACACCTGGGTTCTCCCCCCACAGGAAGGATATGCAGATGCCAGCAATTAGGGAATAAAATCACTTTATTCTATAAATACAGCGCATGTTGGGGGGGAAAAGGTAACACTGAACCCCCCTTAAAATAACACTGCACCCCCAAATTGGTGGAGGGGCAACTATGCCCTGCGGGGCAGGGGGCAATGGTCTCATCTCCCAGGCTGGGACAGACAGACGCCTGGCCCCCAGTCACAGCCCCCTGGGTATGTAAACAGCAAGGGGGACCCCAATACTCATGCTGGGGGATCAAACCCCCAAATACTGCCCCCTGCAGCTGCCAGGGCCTCCCAGGACTGACCCGTCACCCCAAATCCAGCCCCAAACCCTGAAATCATGTGACCGTGACTCCCCAAAGCAGCAGAGCCTCTGCAGCTCCTGTCAATATCATCTATAGCACCCCAAAGAAGCCAGGGACTCCCAGGAGCCCCCCCCCCCCCCATCCAGCCAGGCTCCCCCCACCTGTAAAGCTAAAACCCCAAAGAGCCCAGGTGCGTCCCCAAGCTGCCTGGCACCTCCCCTGCCTGTGGGGGCTGGGACCCCCAGAGTGTGGGGCTGGGGCCTCTTATACCCCAAACCCAGCTGTACACCCCCAGCCTGGTCCTGGGGGGCATGGCTATGGCTACTCCCCCACCCCTGAGCCTATGGGGGCTCTATTTTGGGGGTCAAGGAAAGGCCCCCCCAAATCCCTGAGTACGTGCATGGAATAGGGAGGGGGGATATTGGGCAGGGAAGGGTTAATACTGGGGGGGGTCCAAGCTCCAGTTGCCCCCTTAAGGCCCCCCACAAGCCACAGCCCCCCCCCTAAGCCAGCCCCAGCTCCCAGCCCCCCATCCTCATCCCGAGCCCCCCGTCCTGTCCCAGAGAACCCAGGAGTCCTTGTCTCCAGGCCTCGCTCCCCTCCTGGCGAACCCGGGCATCTGGGCTGCCAGCCCCCTCCTCTGCTGGAGGACCCAGGCGTCGGGGCAGGGCTACGTGAGCCAGGGCTGGATGCAGGTGCTGTAGACGCGCCGGGAGTTGTGCCAGGCCACATGGCCCACGCCGGGCACTGCGCATGTGTGGATGGCGCCGCGCCCGTCCAGGGTCTTCAGACCAAAGGCATCACGCAGGTAGACCTAGAGGTGGAGGGACGGGGAGCGTGGGCCCCAGGTGTCCGGGAGCCCCCTCCCAGAGAACCCAGGCATCCAGGCTCCCACAACCCCACTGCCCGCGCCCCCATTCCCATTCCCATTCCTACCCGTGCCCCAACACAGAACCCAGGCGTCTGGGCTCCCAGCCCCCCAGCTCTCGCTCCCAGCCCCGGCCTACCCTCCCAGAGAGCCCAGGTGTCCATGTCCCACTCACCGGCTGTGCCCGCATGTCTGTCACCGTCTCGTTAGTGTCATAGAAGGCGAAGAGGCTGGGGGGAGTCATTGGGGGGTGCTCAGAGACTCAGGTCCTCAACTGGCCAGTGCCCCTCGCTCCCAACACATAGTCCCTACCCCCCAGCCCTGCCAGTGCCCCTCACTCTCAACCCGCAGCCCCACCTGGACTGCCAGGGCGTGATGACACCGTCATCGGGCCCCCCGATGAGAACCATGTTCTGGATCCGCAGCAGGTTCCTCTTCCAGGCTGAGGAGATGCCAGGGGAGTGGGGCAATTACAGGAGGCCGGAAGGGCAGCCTCCTCTTGGAGCCCCACCTAGGGGCCGGGGGGGCTGCAGGTTAAGAGTGAGGGGCTCTGGGTGGGGCTTACCGGAGGCATTGGGGTGCAGCCGCTCATCGTTGAGCAGGGCCAGGAAGCTGCTGCTGTTCAGATACAGGTCGCGGTGGTGGGGGTCTGCGGGGGTCAGGGGTTGGGGGTCATGGGGCGGTCAGCCACCCCCAAGCCCCCCAGTCTCCCTAGCCTCCCCGGCCCCCCCCAGCTCTGACCATTCCAGTAGTTGCAGATGGAGACATCCTGGCCCAGCTGCGTGTAGCAGATGCGGTAGATGTTGGTCTTCATGTGCCGGGGGAACAGCCACTTCAGGTAGTCAGTGTCTGGGGGCAAAACAGCAGGGGACAGGGGACAGGGGTCAGGGAAGCCCCCACTCCCGAGCTGTGCCCCCTGCTCCATTGGTGCTCCTCACTCCTGCCCCTGGTTGGTACCCCCACTGCCAACCTGCAGGCCCCCAAAACACCACTGATGCCCCCCACTCCCAACCCACAGAGCCCCTGGCTTGGGCGGCGCCCCTGACTCCCAACCTACAGCCCTTGCCCTAGTGGTGCCCTCACTCCTGACCCACTGCCCCTGCTCCATCAGTGCCCCTCGCTTCTTACCTGCAGCACCCCAAAACCCCACTGGTACCCCTCAGTCCTGACCCGCAGCCCCCCCCCCACCCGGTAGGCCAAGCTTTGCCCCTCACTCCCGACTCGCTGCCCCTGCTCCATCCTTGCCCCTCACTCCCAACCAGCAGCCCACCACTCCTGACCCACAGCTTCCTCCTAGCTCCAGTGGTGCCCCTCACTCCTGCCTCACGGCCCCCGCTCACCACCGTACTGCCCCATCTGGGGGGCCGAGAGGGAGATGAAGGTGTCCACGTTGTGCTCTGGCATTGTGCACAGCAGCGCCCGGCAGATGAGGCCCCCTGAGGAGGCGGCGTAGAAACAGGGGGGTCATCACAGGCTGGAGATGCCCCAGCTGGGGCCTGTACACCCCCCTCCCCCTGCCCACCACATGGCAGTGCCCGTCTGCCCTCTGGTGGCCCATGGGGGCACCGCATCCCTCCCTCTAGCACAGTGGGGGCTACAGCCCTTAATGAGGAGACCTCGTTAGTCTCGTTAGGGCAATGGGTTGTCACCCCTGAACAGCCCCTCATATTCATCCCCTTGGGCCTGCTGAAGCTGGGGGGGATTCAAGGTGTCTGGGAGACCCCCCTAATTACCCCAGCTCCCTGCCAAAGGGAGGTGGTCTGTGGCGGAAGGGACCGGGAATAGGGGGAGCAGGAGGCCGCAGCTTGGGAGTGAAGGGCACTGGCTGGGCGGGGGGCAGTGGGTTGTGGGTGAGGAGCACCATGCTGGTGGAGGGGGCTGCAGGTGGGGAGTGAGGGGTACCTTGGGAGTAGCAGAGCAGGTGGACGCCGTCAGCCGCATTGGCCATGATGGGGGCGATGGCGCGGCGGAAGCCTTCGACCTGGAGCCAGAGTGGCCGGAGGCTCTCGCTGCGGTCAAACAGGTCAACCACCGTCACGTTGGTGCCTGGGTGCGTCTGGGGGGGGGGATGAGGGACGGTGTGAGACACCCCCCCGTACTCCTCACTCCCAAACCCACAGCCCTCCCCCCCGACCCGTCCGTTCTCCGTCTTTCCCACCCCCAGACACTGGGGAAACACCCAAGGGAAGTTTCCGGCTGGTGAGTCAGGCAGGGAACCCAGGCGTCCGGGCGGGCCGGTCCCACAGCCCAGCCCGACTCCCGGCGGCTGTTCCTCCACCTGGTGTTTTGGCCCCAGGCCTGGGAGGGGGGCAGGAGACGCTGACCCTGTGCCAGAACCGCCTACGGCCCCAAACCCTCCCAGAGACCCCAGGCGTCCGGGCTCCCAGCCCGGCATACTACCACGCCGGCCCCTTCCCAGAGACCCCAGGTGTCCGAGCTGCCCCTACCCGCACACGCTGGACTTCAGCCTCTGGCCAGGGAGCAAACCCAAGGGTCCGGGTCCCCCACCTTAGAGACCCCAGGTGTCCAGGCTCCCACCCCTCTCCTCTAAGTCGCCCACCCAGCTCCGCACCCAGAAAGCCCAGGCGTCCAGGCCCCCAGCCCCGGCGGCCGGGACACACTGACCTCGTTGATGAAGCCCAGCAGGTGCTGGAAGTCGGCCGGGCTGTCGAAGAGGCCGTGCACCACGATGACTGGCTTGTAGGCGCCCCCCACCCTGGCCAGGCCCAGGAGCAGGAGGAGGCCGAGGCTGAAGCCTGGGGGGGCCAGGGGAGCCCCCACGCCCATCGCCACTGCCTGCTGGCACAGTGCGGGGGAGCAGGGTTAGCGCGGGGCAGGAGAGGAAGCCCGGGCACCCCGGCTCGCCTGCGCTCGGCCCCGCAGTGCCCGGAGAAGCCAGGCGGCCGGGCCCCCAGCCCCCCAGTGCCCGGAGGGCCCAGGCCTCCCGGCTCCCAGCGAAGAGAGATCCCGGGCATCCTGCTACCCTCCCCCCGCCAGCAGGCCTCCCGCGCCGGGACTCCCCTCTGGCCCGGGGGGTCCTTGCCTGGCCTCTGTTTATTTCCCCTCTTGTGCAGACGCCCCCCCTTCCCCCCCCACGTCACTTCCCTGGCAACCTCCTGGCAACCGAGCGGGCGTCGGTGGCAATTGAGGGAGGAGCGTCTGCCCCCTCCCCCACCCTCCGGCAGCTGGAGGGAACCCGGGCGACCCCCGCTCCTCCCCCAGGCTCCAGAGCCGGAGGGGCCCAGGTGTCCGGGCTCCCAGCATCCTTCGCTCGCATCCTGCAGCCCCGCAGAGAACCCGGGCCGCCGGCCCCCCCGCCCCGCCCCGCCCCGAGAGCCCAGGCGCCCCCTCACCCACCAGCCCGCGCGGGGCTCCCGGAGCAGGAGGAGAACCCAGGCGGCCGGCTCCTCCCTACCCCCACACTTATATAAGCCGCAGACAGGTCTGGCGCGAACGCAGGTGGCCTGGCCTGGTGCCCAGTGCCCGGGGTGGGGGCAGGTGCTGGGCAAACACTTGGGGCCTGAGAGCGTGTCAGGCGATTCAAGGGCTTGTCTGGGCAGATAAGTGGCGCCGGGGGCGGGACTGGGTGCAGCTGGTGCTGGGGTGGAACAGAGGGTGTTACCATAATGCCTTGGGTACATGCGCATCTCACCTCCCCCTGCACTGGACACCTAGGTGCTGCTACCATAATGTCTTGTGTACACATGCACCTCATGTTTCCAACCCCCCTACCCCCCCCCCCCGGCAAACGGGTGGGGCACAGACTGGAGCTGTTAACGTAATGTCTTGTGTACAACATGCACCAGTGGTATCTCCCCCATGCAGCCCCCACAGGGGGCACACGGGTGCTGTAGGCGGATGGGCTTTGCCCCAGGCAGGTGAAGGGAGAAGCCCCCTGGGGTTGGAGTCTGGGGCCACAGAGCTGCAGTGCTGGTGCAGGCAGAGTGTGTGCTTGTGTGTAGGTGTGTGTGTGCATGCATATATATTATACACATATGTACATATATGTAAATATATGTTTTGTGTGTGTGTGTGTTTGCATATCTGTATGTAGAAATGTGTGTGTGTTTATATGTGCATGTAGAAATGTGTGTTTCTGCATGTGTGTTTCTAGACGTGTGTACATGTATGTGTTTGTATATGTGCCTGTGTATACATTTTAGAGACATGTATTGTATAAATATGTTTGTGTGTGTGTGCATATGTTTGTAGAAATCCTTTTGTACCTACATGTGTGTTTGTATGTGTATATGTGTGTGTGTTTCTATATACATGTGTGTGTATTCATGTGTGTTGGTGCCTCCGTGTGTGTGTGTAAAATGCAGGTGTCTATGTATGTGTGTGTGTATACTTAAGTCTCTATGTCTATGCATGTCTGAATATGATTTTGTATATGTGTGTGTGCGTGCATGTGTGTGCAGTTAATATTATAATGACATAATGAATATTAATGATGGGAAATAGGATCGGTGACGTGAATGTGGTGCTAGTGTCATTCACATTAAGGCTGCATTGGCAGAAACATACACAAATATAATAAATATGATAATACAGTCATAAATATTCATGCTGGGATACGGAATAAACTGTGTGGGTGTGTTTGTGAGTGGCACAAGTATGACTCATTTGATATAGATATAGATAGACACACTTTCCTCCCCCTCCCCCGCCTGAGAACCCAGGCGTCCTGGCTCCTCCTGCCCTGACCTGGCAGCGAACCCCGGCCCTCACCCGCCAGCCTGAGCAGGAGGAGAACCCAGGCATCTGGGCTCCCTTATATCAGCCACAGCCAGGCTTTGCGGGAACCCAGGCATCCTGGCCGGGTGCCCAGGGCAGGTCCTGGCTAAACACTTGGAGCTTGAGAGCGTGTTGGGGCAGCTCAAGGGCTTGTCAGGGCACATAGAGAGTGGGAGGGTGGCTGGGTGCGGCTGGTGCTGGGGTGGAACAGAGAGTGCTACCATAATGCTTCATGTACACATGCATTTTTTTGCCCCACCACCTTCACTGGGCCCATAGGTGGGGCACCGGCTGGGGCTGCTACCATAATGCCTCGTGTACAACATGCACTGGTGCTGCCTCCTCCAGCACAGCCCCTACGTGGGGGCACACAGGTGTCATGGGCAGATGTGTTTTGATGCAGGGGCGGGAGACGTGCCTCAGGAGCCTGGATCCATAGTACAGCAGCGCTGGTACAGGCAGAGTGTGTGTGTGCGTGTGCACATATTTAGATGTGTGTGTGCTTGTGTATATATGTGAACATGTGAGTGTGTGTGTATACATACATATATTGCACATACATGTGTATACATATGTTGTGTGTGTGCATGTCTATGTGTGCATGCAGAAATATCTGGATGTATGTGTGCATGCACACACATGTATGTGTATATACCTATGTGTGTATGTGTGTTTTTATATATGTGTGTGTATATATAGATATGTTTGTGTACATATACATGTAGGGGGGTGTTCAGAATGATTGTGTAGATGTGTGCATCTAAATATGTGTGCATATTTATGTGTCTTTATGCATCTAGAAATATGTTTCTGCATATATGCGTGTTTATGCTGTGCATGTGTGGTGAATATGATAATGACACGACAAATATTAATGCATGCCTATGTAGCCTAGGCGGGGGTGTGCTGACTCTAAAGCCAAAGCATTGGGAGTTCAAACCTGGGTGTGTGCTCAGACTCCCAGCTGGATCCCTACATCCAGGACTTACCAGATGATAAAACTGACCTCTTTAACAGGGGAGATCATGCTTGGGGCAACCAGCATGGGTTCATCAAAGGCAGGTCCTGCCTGACCAACCTGATTGTGTTTTTTTAAGACCAAGTAACTAAATCCCTGGATGATGGTGTCGCCATGGACGTCATCTTTCTAGACTTTAAGAAGGCCTTTGACATTGTCTCTCACCCCATCCTTATCAATAAATTAAGCGACTGTGGTATTGATACCTGCATGGCTGGATGGGTAAAAAATTGGCTGATGGGGTGCACCCAGAGTGGTGGTGGACAGGTCATACTCAGCCTGGTGAGATGTGAGCAGTGGGGTCCCCCAGGGCTTGGTCCTCAGGCCTGCACTGGTTAACATCTTCATCAGTGACTTGGACGAGGGGATGGAAAGCATGCTGTCCAAGTTTGCTGATGACACTAAGATGTGGGCGAGGTGGACACACTTGAAGGGAGAGAGAGGCTGCAACTAGATTTAAACAGACTACAAAAGTGGGCAGATGAGAGTAGGATGGGGTTCAGCGTAGACAAATGCAGGGTGCTGCACCTTGGGAGAAGGAACCCACACCATACAGCCTGGCTGGGGAGCTCCCCTCTTGAGAGCACAGAGGGGGAACGGGATCTTGGAGTCATTATTGACTCCAAGATGAACATGAGCTGCCAATGCCAGACCGCAGCCAGCAAGGCCAGCCAGACCTTGTTGTGCATCTAAAGATGCATCTCAGGCTGGTCCAGAGAGGTGATCCTCCCCCTCTATGCGCCACTGGTCAGGCGGCAGCTGGAGTACTGCGTCCAGTTCTGGGTGCCGCACTTCAGGAGGGATGTGGCCGGCCTGGAGAGGTCAGAGGAGGCCACCTGCTACGTGAGAGGGCAGCAAGACAGGCCCTATGAGAAGAGACTGAGGGACCTGAACCTGTTCAGCCTCAGCTAGAGGAGCCTGAGGGGGGATCTGGGGGCTCCCAGAAACTCATCGGGGAGATCAACAGCAAATAGGTCAAGCCCCCTTCTCCCCAGCACCACTGGGGGTGATGAGGAGCAATGGTAATCAGCTGATGGAGAACAGGTTTAGGTTAGAGATCAAAAGGCAATATTTTACAGTTAGGATGGCCAAAATCTGGAACAAACATCCCAGGGAAGTGATCCTCACCCCTACCTTGGGCAAATTCAAGAGACGGTTGGACGATCACCTGTCTGGGGTCTTGTGAACCCAGCGTTCATTCCTGCCTGTGGCCAGGGGTCAGGCTAGATGATCTGTTCAGGTCCCTCCTGACCCCAGCTACTATGAAACTATGAGTGAATACAGGCAGTCCTCGACTTACAACAGTCTGAGTCACAATGTTTTGCACTTACAACATTTATAAATTGACACCCTGTTTCAACTTTATAACACCAGTTTCAACTTACAACGCTTGATGCGATACAACGCCATGCCAGCGAACAAGTTCGTTGTCTTTCCAGTCTCCCTGGAGAGCATCTGTCCAAAAGTCCTTGGACACTTTCTTCAAGAAAGCAGACAAGACTCCAGAGAAACCTGCAGCCAGGACTTGGGAGAAGACGCCAGCCAAGAGCCCTTCAAAAAGTCTAGCAAAGGCACGTCAAAGAAGTCCTTCCAAATCAATACGATTACTATTTACAATAGAAATATATTAATGTAGCTATATTACTCATCTGTCATTGATCGAGTACAAAATTCTGGGGTATTTTGGGTGAAAATAGGGTATCGAACTGTTACCGGCACAAGGTGCCCGAGGGAGGCAACAATTGGGTTTGTTGCCCAGTGTGCATCGCGCCAAATAAACACACTGGGGAAGAAGCAGACAGAGTTTATTTGAGCTCAAGTAAAAGGCACAGGGAGACTGTATGGTCTCAAATCCTGCACACCTAACCCTGCAACAGCGGGATCTTTATACCCCGGTCAGTTTCACTGTCAGTGATTTTCCCCCAGCTGGCCCCCCTCTTCCTCCCCTTTCCCTCCTCCCTTCTCTCTCCAAGTGGTGCCCTTGCATGCCACAGATAACAGTTTTAGCCCGCTTGCTTTCCAGAAGGACAGGAGATGGCAGGCACCACAGAAAGGGTTACAAAGGTTGGGCAAGGGGGGGGCTTTTGGCTCTTCTGAGCCTGGAGCAGAAGGACTTCCTCAACACTCGTGGTCTTCCATCCCTCTGAGTTACCCGGGGTTATGCCCAGTGACACCAACAGCTCCCCGCTTTGAGAATACTCAACAAAGTTTTGGCTGAGTTTTCTCATATTCTGAAGATAAAAAGTGATTGAGTGTTTGAGGATTGGGATCTTCAATGCAGGGGTATAGTGAAGCGCTCGGGGAGGGGGATGCACAGACTTTGTGCAGGAGGGCGTTACAGCACGCAAATAAGAGGAGAGTAATTAAACACAACACAACACTGGTGACCAGGAGGTGAAGGATGCCCGTTCCTAGGCCTCCGAGGTTGGGCAACCAGCTCCTGAAAGAATCAAAGACAGGGGGTTCACGTTCCTGACTTTTCCACAACTCGAAAGCCTGTTCAGCTGACAAAATGTGTTTGTTTATACCTTGGGAATTTTCTGGGACATAAGTACAACATTCGTTCCCAATTAGAGCACATACCCCGCCCTGAGATGCTAAAACATAATCTAGAGCCTGACGGTTTTGAAGAGATAATAAACAAAGTTGATAAATCTCGGAGTTAAGGCTCTTTTCAATAGCTAAAGTGTCATTGGCAAATTTTGTAAGAAACGCAGAAAGTTGACGATACAGCTTGGCTAGCCGAAAGTTGACGATACAGCTTGGCTAATCGGCCCACTCCGTATGCCGGGAGAAAGATCATGCCAAGACTGTCTTGTGATGAATCCAGTTCTTGTGTCCATCGAACTTTGCCGCTGTGTGGGAAACTAGTAGGACAGGGTGAGGTCCTTTCCACTTCTCTTGGAGGGGCTCATCCTTCCAGGTACGAACAAGCACGAAATCCCCCGGCTGTAACGAGTGGACTGGAGCATCCAGCGGAAGAGGCTGCAAGCTTTTAGTGTACCTATGGAGAGAAGAAAGAACAGCAGACAGAGAGCACATATACCATGACAAAATATTACATCCTATTTCCCGCTCCCCTGCTGGAACCGGCGTCCTGTTCATAGGCCATGCCCTTCCAAACATAATTTCAAAGGGGCTAAGCCCTAATCTTCCCTTGGGGAGGGGGCACGGATACGAAGCAAAGCAAGGGGCAAAGCATCGGGCCATCACAGAGAGGCCTCCTGGCAGATCTTTGATAGATGACGCTTGAGGGTCTGATTTGTACGAGTACTGGGGATCCGGGAGCTCCCCCACTGATGGGGTGAGGGCATGCATATGGGTGTTAGCAGGTCTCGGCGTCCTCAGGGCGGCAGCATTTTTAGCTTCTCTGTCCGCCTGGGTGTTACCCCGGCTACGTCTTGATCCTCTTTCTGATGCGCCTTACAGTGCATTACTGCCACTGCGAGGGAAGTTGAACAGCTTCCAGGAGTCGGAGAATTTGGGGTCCATACTTCACTGGGGAGCCTTGGGCTGTCAGCAGTCCCCTTTGTTTCCATAGGCCAGCACGGGCATGCAGTACTCCAAAAGCATACCTAGAGTCGGTATAGATGTTGACCCGTTTCCCTTTTGACAGTCCTAGCGCCCGGGTCAGGGCCACCAGTTCAGCAAGTTGAGCAGATACTCCAGTGGGCAAACCCTTGGCCTCAACAACATCATAGAGGGTCACAACAGCATAACCTGCCCTCCTTTGCCCTTCTACAACAATGCTACTGCCATCAGTGTACCACTCACAGTCAGCATTCAGAAGTGGCTGATCCTGTAGGTCTGCACGGCTGGAGTACTGTGCATCTATGATGTCTAGACAGTCATGCTCTTGTTCTTCTGTTTCAGGTAAGAGAGTAGCCGGGCTGCGGGAGGGGCAGGGCTGCAGAGTCACTTCAGGGCTCTCCAACAGCTTAGCTTGGTACCGAGCCCCCCGAGCCTGGTGAGCCAGAGACCCCCCTTCGCATCTAGCAGAGCCTGGACCATATGTGGGGTATACACCTGCACGACTCCTCCCAACGTTAACTTTTCAGCTTCCTCAAGTACTGGAGCAGTTGCCGCAACTGCTCGTAAACACGCTGGCCATCCCTTGGCCACTGGATCAAGCTGTTTGGAGAAATAAGCAACGGGACGTTTCCACGCCCCCAACAATTGAGTAAGCACTCCCAGAGCCATCCCTTTTCGTTCATGCACATACAATTGGAAAGGTTTAGAAAGGTCTGGTAACCCCAGGGCGGGGGCTTCCATGAGTTTCCTTTTTAGTATCTTAAATGCCTTGTCGGCTTCTGGAGTCCAATAAAAGGGGTCATGGTCTGCCCCTTTCACACAGTCATATAGTGGTTTTGCCCATAGTCCAAATTCAGGGATCCATATTCTGCAAAAACCTGCCATGCCAAGAAATGCCCTGAGCTGCTTACGGTTGCTTGGGGTGGGAACCTGGCATATAGCCTCCTTTCGCTCACTTGAAAGCTGGCGCTCCCCCTGTCTTATGCGAAATCCCAGGTATCGTACTTCGGGGAGAGCAATTTGAGCTTTATTTCGAGCCACCCAATATCCTCGAAGTCCAATAAAGTTCAGGAGGCTTACCGTGGCGTTAAGGCAGGAGTTTAAATCTATGGCAGCAATTAATAAATTATCCACATATTGTAACAAGAGAACTTCATGCTCATTATTCCACTCCTCCAAGTCTTTAGCTAAGGGCTGGCCAAAAAGGGTAGGAGAGTTCTTAAATCCCTGGGCTAATACTGTCCAACAAAGTTGTTTCTTAACCCTTTTCTGTCCTCCCATTCAAAAGAGAATATCTCCTGGGGGGGGGGGGGGGGGGGGGGGGGGGGGGGTCAACTGGAATCGTAAAGAAAGCGTCTTTCAAATCAAGAACTGAGAAATGAGTATACTGCCCCCCTACGGAGGCCAGCAAGGTATACGGGTTTGGGACGAGGGGATGAATAGTTTTAACCCGTTCGTTAACCGCCCTTAGGTCCTGCACCAGTCGATACGTGCCATCAGGCTTCAGTACAGGCAAGAGAGGAGTGCTCCCGGCCGACTGACACTCTTACAGTATGCCGTACTTTAGGAAACAGTCTATAGTCTCCTGCAGTCCCTCTCTGGCTTCCCTTTGATTGGGTACTGCTTGATTCGTACTGGACCTTTTCCTGGCAGTAGTTGGATATTAATGGGGGTTTGATGTGTAGCCTTTCCAGGGACCCCCTTGCCCACACCAAAGGGTATACCCGGTCTTCCCACTGGTTCCACTCCGGGGGGGCGTTCATGGCCGAGGGTTCAACCGCGAGGGTCATTATCCATGCATTTTCAGGGGGCAATGTGAGGGTTATTTCATCCTGGGTAAAATGCAGTGATGCACCTAATTGACAAAGCAGGTGTCGGCCTAGCAGGGGTGTTGGGCAATCTGGAAGGTAGACCAATTTGTGAGAGAGAGCCCGGTCTCCCAGAGCACATTCTGCAGGAGCACACACTGGGCACCGAGTCTTTTTTCCCGTGGCACTCACCACGGTGAGAGAGTCCGCTACGGGAAGTTGAAGAGGTTGATTTAGAGTGGTCCGTGCTTCCCTGGAGTCTACCAAAAAATCAATTTCTGAATTCCCCACCTGCATTTTTACTCGGGGTCCCGGGGGTGGGGTGGTCCGTTTCCCCGACACCCCTACTCCTGTCCTTCCACTGCCATTACAGGAGTGCAGTCTCTCCCTTTCTCTGGGCAGTCATTCTTCCAGTGTCCCTCTCACTGGCATAAGGCACACCGGTTCCGTCCCAGGCGTCTTTCTTGTGGGCCAGGCGCCCGCGCCCACAACCCCTTATACCTCTGCCTCTCCCACCCTCTTGTGGCCTTTCTCTGACTCCAGCCTGTACTGCTGCTACTAGCATTCGAACTTGTCTCTTGTCCTTTTCTTCTTCTCTGAGAGTATACGCCCTGTTTGCAGTTTCCAGGATTTGTGCTACAGACATACCCATTAAGTCTTCCTTCTTTTGTAACTTCCTCTTTATATCAGGGGCTGCACGGCTGGTAAAAATACCCTTTATAATCGCCTCCGTCGCCTGATCATCAGGGTCTGCATTGGTATTTTGCCAAATGGCATCTCGGATGCGCTGTAGGAATGCAACGGGACTTTCCTTCAGCTCCTATACTATTTCATACGGCCCAATTATTATGTCGGACAGCCGAGTGCCTGAGCCCATAAATAAGCAGTTCTTTGTAAGAGGTAAGACGGGTATGATTCACAGGATTGTTAGGGTCCCATCTAGGGTCTGCTAGGGGAACCACATCTGCCGGAACAGGAACATTGATGGGATCCCTTTCATCCCTCCACTGTGCTTCTTCTCTTGCTTTGGAAATAAATTGATTCTGTTCTACTTCAGATAACAAGGTTCACATAAGGATATTACAATCGTCCCAATCAGGCTTGTGACTACCTGAACATCCCTCAAAGACAGAGATAAACTTACTCGGGCTAGTTGAAAATTCTCCAGCCTGTGCTTTAAAAGCTGCCAGGTCCACCGAGTTAAAAGGTACATGGGTGTATACTTGCATGGTCTGGGCTGCACGCCCATCTGCCCCAGGCCGGGCTATTACAGTTTCAGTAAGTAAAGGATAAAATCCCACTGAGGGAGGGATCTCTGGGACTGGGAGCATCTGATCTTTATATGGTGGAGGTGTTAAAGCCGAAGGGGACGCCGACTCTGGCATTACAGTAATGGCGGGGGGAATGCTGAGACTCAACACTGACAACTACCGAGCCTGTCGGAGTCAAATTACACTTCTGCAAAATATCTGTCTTATTTTGTAAAGCCATAAACGATTGTGCATACAAATGTTCATTCCACTTACCTGTCCGCTGACAAAACAGGAGTAATTGGAGGATTGTATTGTAGTTAATTGACCCTTCCGGAGGCCACCTTTCCTGATCCTCCAGTTGATATTGAGGCCATTCCACTGTACAGAACCTTTTAAGATCATTTTTAGTCATTAGATCTGACTTAAACAGTTTCCAATTAGTCAGAATGCATTCTAAGGGTGTACACTGTGCCCTGCCAACCGTGCTCTGTCCCTGCCCATACTCCAAGGAGACACTGGGCGTCCCCAGGTCTTAACAGACAATGCTCAGACTGCTGAGCTATCCTACCTTATCTGAGGGACTGGTTTCACACCGTCGCCCACTATCGCTTCTCCACTATTAGAGCGCGTTGCACCGTTGTGCCCTCCGGGGTCGATCAAACCACGTCTCTGCCGAGGCCCCCAATGAAACCACCGGTGCGCGCTGGGCGTCGGTTGTTGCCGCAAGTCGTCGACCCCAGGAGGGATCCGGGCAAGGCGAAATGTTAGCCTCGAGCCCCACGTTGGGCACCAAAACTGTTGCCGGCACAAGGTGCCCGAGGGAGGCAACAATTGGGTTTGTTACCCGGTGTGCGTCGCGCCAAATAAACACACTGGGGGAGAAGCAGACAGAGTTTATTTGAGCTCAAGTAAAAGGCACAGGGAGACTGTATGGGCTCAAATCCTGCACACCTAACCCTGCAACAGCGGGATCTTTATACCCCGGTCAGTTCCCCTGTCAATGATTTTCCAGCAGCTGGCCCCGCCTCTCCCTTTCTCTCTCCTCCTTTCTCTCTCCGAGCGGTGCCCTTGCATGCCACAGATAACAGTTTTAGCTCGCCTGCTTTCCAGAAGGACAGGAGATTGCAGGCGCCAAAGAAAGGGTTACAAAGGTTGGGCAAGGGGGGGTTTTGGCTCTTCTGAGCCTGGAGCAGAAGGACTTCCTCGACACTCATGGTCTTCCATCCCTCTGAGTTACCCAGGGTTATGCCCAGTGACACCAACAGAATCAATCCCCCATTTATAACATTGTTTCTTATGAGAAAACTGGTTCCGAGTTACAACGTTTCGACTTAAGATGCAGTTTTCAGGAACCAGTTGTGTCGTTTGAATACAGGACATGGTGTGGCGCTGGTACACTATGGAGCCAGCCGTGCGTGTCCCTCCCGGGCACTACTGTAGCACTGCAATGAATATTCATGATGGGGAAACGGAAATAAACATCACCCATCCCATGCTGGTCTCATTAACATGAAGCCACGCATTTTGCATACATGGACACTTGCGTGTGTACATACCTACAGATACACACACACAAATACACATGTATAGACACATGCACAGATTCATGCACATGTACACGTGCACAGACACATATGCACACATCCATGTGTATACACAGGCACACACTTGTCCATACACCCACGCACATATGTCTATACGCAGGCATGTGCATATGTGTCTATGCATAACCTACGCACAGAGCACTACACACGTTTACACGCACGTAACACACCCGCAATTATGCAAAGCACATATTTGCATAGAGAGCGTGTTTCTGTACATAGCTCCAGCACACGCGGGACAGGGGTGTGCACACGCGCGCGCGCGCACCGGGACTGCTAAGACGGGACACCGACGGCCCCCCCGGGTGCTAATCAGCTACAGATGAGAGAGCAACTAACCGGCCGCGGGACTCCTGCCCCAGCTGCCCCGCCCCTGCCAGGAGCACGGGGCGGAGCACGAGGCCCCGCCCCCGCCCGGCCCCGCCCCCGGGGCGTTGCTCACAGGCGCTTCCGGGACGGGGGAGGCCGCTCGCGCCCGCGCCCCGGCCCCGCGGCGCCATGCGGCGGTGGCTGCTGCCCGGGCTGTGCCCGGTGAGTGCCGCGGGGGGCGGGGCGTGGCGCGGCGCGGGGGGCGGGGCCGCCTCGTTTGCACGCACGGATCCGCCATGCCAGTGTTGCGCTGCGCCTGGAGTTGCATTATGCATATGAGATGCAAATGAGGCAACTCGCAGCCGGGAGGGGGGAGGTTTCCCTCGCCCGCCGGCCCGAGCTCATTTGCATGGATGCGAGCAGAGAGGCTCTACCGGGGGGGGGGGGGCTGCAAACTGGTTGGGGGCGGGGCGAAGAGCGGAGCTGCACGTGTTGACCTGCACGCAGCTTACCCGCCGCGCATGCGTAGGGTCTCCCCGCCCTTGCAGCGCCGGGCCCGGCCGCGGGGGGCTGTGGGGTCAGGGTGGGGGCGGGGCTAGGCCTGGGGGCAGGGCGGGACTACGGGGGGGCTGGGGGAGGGGGCAGGAGATAAGGGTGGGGGAGGGGCTAGGCCTGGGGGCAGGAGTAGAGGGGCAGGGCTAGAGGGACTGAGGGCGGAGTTAGGGGTGGGGGTGTGGGCAGGGGCTGCAGGTATAGCCAGGAGCCTGGGAGGGTGCCCAGGGGGGTTGTGGGTGGGGCTGGGGGCGGGGCTGAGAGGGTCTGTATCCTGACCCCTTTCTCCCTCTTCCCCCAGGGCACCCCCTTGCGCCGGGCACTGGCAGCGGCCCCCCCCAGACCATGCCAGCCAGTGCCACCACTGGGACAGACGCTGGGCCGGTACCTGCGGGCGCTGGAGGGGCTGCTGGAGCCGCCCGAGCTGGAGGAGACGCGGGGACTTGTGGCCAACTTCATGGCCCCGGGGGCCGAGGGGCCACGACTGCAGGCCCAGCTGGAGTGCCGTGCCAGCCGCATGAGCAATTGGGTGCGCCGGGGACCCAGGCGTCCGGCGTAGTTGGGGGGATCTAGAAGTTTGTGGGGCCATGAGGGTGACTCGAGTCCGGGGGGCCCGCAAGGGGTGGCAGGGTTGGAGGGGAGGAATCCGGGCATCTGGGGACTTGGGGGTGGACACAGGAGTCCGGGGGGTGTGGGGTGGGAGCCAGGTATCCAAGAGGGGTGGGGACGTGGAGACCCAGGAGTTTAGGGGCAAGAGGTACTGATGGCGGAGGGGGACCCAGGTGTGGAGTGGGGGTAAGGAGGGTCTGGGGGGGACCCAGCAGTTTGGGAAGGGGCTGGGAGGGCATCCAAGCGGTGTCCAGTGTAGAGGGAGGGGGCTGCTTCAGGTCTGGTCTCAGCCCCCAACCCTGTTGTCTCCCCCGTGGCAGCTGTCAGAGTGGTGGGTGCAGAGCTCCTTCTTGGAAGCCCGTTTGCCCCTGCCTGTGCACTCGAACCCGGCACTCGTCTTGCCCAAGCAGGACTATGGTGACTGGCACGGGCAGCTCAGGTGGGTTGTGGGTCGGGAGTGAGGGGCACCAGTGGTGTTGGTGGGGTGGGGGCGAGGGGCACTGTGTATGGTGGGGGCTGCAGGTCGGGAGCAAGAGGCACTGCCTGGGCTGGGGCAGGGGGCTGCGGGTCGGGAGTGAGGGGTACGGCCAGGCTGTGACCACCCCCCCCCCAATCAGGTTTGCAGCCAAGCTTATCGCCGGGGTCCTGGATTTCAAGGCCAAGATTGACTAGTGAGTGTCTGACCCCAGAGGGCAGGGTAGGTGTGGCATTTGGGAGCCCAGGGGATGCTGGGTTGTGTGGGGAGGCTGTGGGAGGGGCAGAGGGATTCTGGGAGATGATGGGGGGGCTAGTGTGGCGGGGTCCAGAGTGGTTCTGGGTAGTGGGACACCCAGGGGGATTCTGCATAGTGGGAAGGCCCAGGAGGATTGTGGGTGCCAGGGAGTCTGTGGGGGCTCAGGGTATTGTGGGTAGCTCCCTGACCCATTCCCCCACCCCAGTGGTGTGCTGCTGGCAGAGTACCAGGGCGGGCACCCACTCTGCATGGCGCAGTATGGGCGCGTCTTCGGTGCCTGCCGTGTGCCGGGGCCCAAGCACGATGGGCTGCTGCTGCCCCCCCTGGGGCGCCGGCCCCCAACCCACATCACCGTCGTGCGCAACTTCCAGGTACCCCCACTCGGGGGAATGGGGGGAAGGAGACTGAAGGGGGAGGGGGCTGTGGGGTGATGCAAAAGATTCTGGGTACTGCGGGGGGCTGAGAGACCAGAGGGATTCTGGGTAGTTGCGTGGGGGCATAACCCAGAGGCTTCTGAGTAGTAGGGAGGCCCAGGGGGATTGTGGGTTGTGGGGGCTGTGAGGGTGCCCAGGCGTATTCTGGGTAGTAGGGGGGCTCTGGTTGCCAACTGGCGGGAGGGCCGCACCCAGAGACTGGTGGTGGACAGGTCATTTTTATCCTGGAGGGACGTGGGCAATGGGGTCCCCCAGGGCTCGGTCCTCGGGCCCGCAGTGTTCAACATCTTCATCAGTGACTTGGACGAGGGGGTAAAAAGCACCTGTTCAAATTTGCTGATGACACTAAGATGTGGGCACACTAGAAGGCAGCAATAGGCTACAGTTGGACCTAGACAGGTTACAAGGGTGGGTGGTTGAGAACAGGATGGGACTCAACACCGACAAGTGGAGAGTGGTGCACCTGGGGATGAAGAACCAGCACCATACCTACTGGCTGGGGAACTCCCCTCTTGTCAGCACAGAGGCGGAAAGGGATCTGGGGGTCATCGTTGACTCCAAGCTGAACATGGGCGGCAGTGTGGGGACGCAGTCAGGAAGGCCAACCGCACCTGGTCATGCATCCACAGATGCATCTCGAGCAGGTCCAAGGAGGTGATCCTCCCCCTCTATGCGGCACTGGTCAGGCCGCAGCTGGAGTCCTGCGTCCAGTTCTGGGCGCCGCACTTCAGGAGGGATGTGGACAGCATGGAGAGGGTCCAGAGGAGGCCACTTGCGTGATCAGGGGACAACAGGGAAGGCCTTATGAGGAGAGGCAACAGGACCTGAACCTGTTCAGCCTCCACAAGAGAAGGCTGAGGGGGATCTAGTGGCCTGTTACAAACTAGTCAGAGGGGATCAGCAGGCATTGGGGGAGTCCCTGTTCCCCCGAGCACTGCCATGAGTGACCAGGAATAACGGTCACAAGCTGGCAGAGGGTAGGTTTAGGCTAGATATCAGGAGGCGCGACTTCACCGTCAGGGCAGCTAGGGTCTGGAACCAACTTCCAAGAGAAGTGGTGCTGGCTCCTACCCTGGGGGCTATAAGAAGAGGCTGGATGAACACCTTGCTTGGGTCGTTTGACGCCAGTACTCTTTCCTGCCATGGCGGGGGGTCGAACTAGATGATCTGCTCAGGTCCCTTCCGACCCTAGAAATTATGAAACTATGGAATGACCCAAAAGATTCTGGGTATTAGGGGGGCCCAGGGAAATTCTGGGTAGCAGGGGGCACTGGGGTGACCTAGAGGTTTCTGGGTACGAGGACGGCCCACATGGATTCTGTGTATTAGGCTCTGGGGTGACCCAGAGGCTTCTGGGTAGGAGAGAGGCCCAGGATGGCCCTGGGTAGTGATGGGGGCTGTGAGGGGTGTCCTGAGGCACTCTGGGTAGTAGGGGAGACCCAGGGGAATCTTGGGTAGCAGTGGGGGATGTGGGGATGTCCAAGGGCATTTTGGGTAGTGGGCACCCCTGGCGTGACCCAGAGGATTCTGGGTACTAGGGGGATCCAAGAGCATTTTGGGTAGTAAGTGGCTCTTGGGTGACCCAGAGGATTCTGGGTAATAGAGGGGCCCATGTGGATTCTGGGTATTAGTCTCTGGTTGATCTACATGCTTCTGGGTAGGAGGGAGGGCCAGGGTTGTTCTGGGTAGTGGGGGGTGCTGTGAAGGGGCCCAGGGGAATTGGGTGGTGGTGGGCGATGCCCAAGGGCATTCTGGGTAGTGGGAGGATTTGGCATGGTCCAGAGGTGTCTGGGTAGCGGAGGTCCCACCTGCTCCTATCCCCAGTTCTTCGAGGTGGAGGTGTACAACAGCGACGGGACGCCGCTGACCGTGGACCAGCTCCACGTGCAGCTCCAGCATGTCCGGGCACAGTCTTGGAAGACGGACAAGGAGCCACTGGGACTGCTGACCAGCGACCACCGCCACACATGGGGCATGGCCTACACCACCCTCATGCGAGGTACCCTGCCCCCCAGGGAGGGACTTCCTGTTGTGGGGTGAGCAGGGCAGAGGGACTTCCTGTTTTGGGTTGCTCTGGGGGGAGGGCCTTCCTGTTTTGGGGGTGCCCATGGAGGTGGGACTTACTATATTGGGGTAAGCTGGGGAGGAGGGACATCCTTTTGTGGGGTGATCAACTTTCCGTTTTGAGATGTGTAGGGGAGGTGAGACATTATTTTGTGGGGTTTGCTGGTGGGGAGGGACTTCCTGCTAAAGGTTGCACAAGGGGAGAAGGGGATTCCTCTTGTGGGATAATCTTGAGGCCAGGATGTCCTGTCCTGGGATGTGTGAAGAGGAGGGACTTCCTGTTTTGGGATGCACAGGGGAGGGGCTTCCTTGTTTTGCATATGCAAGGCAGGATGAACTTCCTGTTGTGTTGTGTGTTGGGGGAGGGACTTCCTGTCGCAGAATGTTCTGGGGGGTGGGATTGCCTGCTGAGGGTTGCATAGGGAGAGAAATAGCTTCCTGTCGTAGGATACGCAGAAAGGGGAGGGACTTCCTGTAATGCAGTGTGCAAGGGGCTGGGACTTTCTGTTCTGGGGGGGTCACCTTGGGCACAACTTCCCATAATGCAATTTGCAAGGAGTTGGACTTCCTGCTCTGCACTTT
Source organism: Crocodylus siamensis (assembly GCF_052110815.1). Taxonomy (NCBI): domain Eukaryota; kingdom Metazoa; phylum Chordata; order Crocodylia; family Crocodylidae; genus Crocodylus; species Crocodylus siamensis. Next base: position 53,331,392 of record NC_143409.1, on the reverse strand, counting down.
GGTGGGGGAGGGACTTTGTGCTCAGCCATTGGGAATGCCCTGGCCGTCTGCCTCCAAGGTCAAGAGGAGCTTGTGGGGGAGGGGGGCTGTGGCATGACCCTGTCCCTGCCCCGCTCCCAGACCGGCTGAACCGGGAGTCGGTGCAGTGCATCCAGCGCAGCCTCTTCACTGTGTGCCTGGACGCGCCCGTGCTGAAGGTGTCGGATGAGCGGTTCCCCGCCCGCGTGGCCACCCAGATGCTCCATGGTGGTGGCAGCTGGTCCAACAGTGGCAACCGCTGGTTCGACAAGGCCCTGCAGGTGAGGTGGGGCCAGCAGGGGTGGGACTTCCTGCTCAGTGGAGGCAAGACTTCCTGTCTGGGAAGGTGGGATTTCTTGTCTTGGAGGGCAGAAAGATGGACTTCCTGTTCTGGAGGCCAGACCTTGCTGTTTTGGGCTATGGAAAGGCGGGACTTCTTGTTTTGGGGACAGGGACTTCCTGTCTTCAGATGAAGGAAGGTGGGGCTTCCCACCTTGTGAGGGCTGAAGCTTCCTATCTTGGAATGTGGAACGGTGGGACTTCCCATGGGATAAGGGAGACTTAACGCTTTGGGAGTGGGTAGGGGTGGCGGGACTTCCTGTTTTGCAAGAAATGGAAAAACTTCCTGTTTTACACCTTCTTCCCTCTGCCCCCCATTCTCTTGCCCCCAGTTCATCGTGGGAGAGGACGGCGTGTGCGGCGTGGTGTACGAACAGGCTGTGGTGGATGGGCAGCCTGTCGCCACCATTGTTGACCATGCCCTTGAGTACTGGTATGGGCATTTCCTGTTTGGGGGGGAAGTAGACAGCACTTCCTGTTTAGTTGGGTAGGGGAAAGGGGTGGGATTTACCCCCACGGGGGCAGAAGGCAATGTGGCTTCCTTGTTTGCTGAGGCAGTGGGGTAGGAGAACAGCTGGACTTCCTATTGCGGGGGCGGGGCTTCCTGCTTCTGGGGTGGGAGGGGAAAGGGGTGGGACTTCTGGGGGAAGACTGTCAGGTCTCCTCTTCTGTGGCACAAGACTTCCTGTTTGGGGTTGGGACATCTTTTCAGGGACCAACGGGGGTGGCCTTGGCTTGCGGGGGGGCGGGGGGTCAGGCTGCCTGCTCTCATCCTCCCCTGTCTCCCCTCACCCACAGCAAGAACCCCGACATGCGCCGCGCTCCCATGATGCCCCTGCCCCTCCCCCGCAAGCTCTACTTCTACATCTCCCCCAAGATCAAGCAGGACATCGAGAGGGCCAAGTGTAACCTTGACATGTGCGGAGGGGCTGCGGGTCGGGAGTGAGGGGTGCTGGGAGGGCAGGGGCTGCGGGTCGGGAGTGAGGGGTGCTGGGAGGGCAGGGGCTGCGGGTCGGGAGTGAGGGGTGCTGGCAGGGGTCTCTCACCCCCCTGCCCCCGTGCAGCCTGATCACAGACCTGGACATCAGCTGCTTCATGTTTGAGGGCTTTGGCCGGGACTTGCTGAAGGCGCGGGGGCTGCGTCCTGACTCTGTGATGCAGGTGGCACTGCAGCTGGCGTATTACAGGTGGGGGGGTTTCAGAGGGGGCTGGGCTGGGCGGGTCATGGGGGGGTCTTTGTGAGGGCTAGGGGAGATCCTGGGGAGTTGTGGGGGGGCTGGGGAGACCTGGGGAGGAGATTGAGAGGAGTCTGTTGGGACAAGGGAAGACCAGAGGGGTGGGGAAGGGTTATGGGGGGCTTACAGGGGAGCCCTGGGGGAGTCCATGAGGTGCTTTGTGGGACTGGCAGAGTCTCCTAGGGGTTTGCAGGGTGCTGGGGGGTTGTGAGGTTCCCTAGGGTGGGGGGGAGACCCTGGGCTGTCTGGGGGGGTATATTAGGAGGACTCTAGAGGCTGGGGGGTGGTTTCAGGCCCCCCTCACCTCTGCCTCCCCCCCCAGTGCACATGGCTCACTCTGCACCACCTGCGAGCTGGCTTCACTTCGCCGCTTCCACCTGGGCCGCATGGACTTGGTGAGGCCGCCGGCCGCCCCCTGCCTTGCGCTGGCCCTCGCCCTTGACGCACCCCACAGCTCGGTATGGCCCCGGGGCCCAGCACTGGGGAAGACCCCAGATCCCCTCTAGCCAGTGGACGGTAGACCCCCTGCCCCCATGGCCAGAAACCCTCCTTGAAACTTTGCCCAATGGCCGAAACCTCCCCCCCCCCGGGATCCCCCTATGGCTAAAGACCCCTCCATGCCCCGAAACCACCCCATGACTGGGGAATACCTTTGAGTCCTCCATAGCCATAGATGCCTCCCTTTCCCGATCCCCTTATAGCCAGTGACACCCTTCATAGCCAGGGAACCCCTGTGGGACCCCACCCCATGGCTGGGACCCCCAGAAGCCCCCAACACCACCCTCCCGTCCTCTCCCTCTAGGACGAGGACCTCCTGGCTTTGCTCCGGGAGGCTGTGCAGAGCCAGAGTGACCGCACTGACCAGGTGAGACGCTGCCTACCCCTCCACTTTCGGGCTGGGACCCAGATGTTTGGGGGAGGGAGCCGAAGGTGACAGGACCCAGGTGTCCAGGGCTGGGGCAGGTGGCAGGCGGGCAGGGAGGGCACCCAGCACAGGCCCCTGACTCCACCTGACACAGGCCCCCCCCACTGGCCCCTGACTCCTGCTCCCAGCTGGCGGGGCTGCACCCCCTGAGACTTCTGGGATCCCTGGAATTTCTCACGCTCCACAGGCCTGGTTGGGGGGTGAACCCCTCAGGCCTCCCTGGCACCCCCACAGCAGGGCAGGGGCTGGCAGGATGGGCAGCAAGGAACCCAGGTGTCTGGGCCATGTGCAGGTGCTGGCAGGGCAGGGCGTGGACGGGCATCTGCTGGGACTGCGGTTGGCGGCTATTGCAGACGGGCAGCACCTGCCTGAGCTCTTCATGGACCCGGCGTTTGCCCTGGCCACACACTGGCGCCTGCTGACGGGACAGGTACCTTCCCCGCCCCCTGATGGGGGGCTCTTGATGGAGTCTTGCAGAGGGGCTCTGGGAGTGGAGGCCTTCTGGGGCAGGGGGTACTGGGATTGGAGGGGTTGGGGGAGGGGAACCAAGGAGGTCTTCAGGGACTCTGTGGGGGCAGCCTGTGGGGATTCAGGGAGTCTCTCAGGGGAGGAGAGGTCTTGGGGGAGTCTCAGTGTTGTGGGATACTTGGGGGGCTGGGGGCTTCAGGTTGTGGGGAGGGCTCTTCGCATTGAGGTGTTCTGGTGGCAGGGGTCTTGGGAGGTCCCTCGGGGGGGCTCTGGAGGGGTCCCAGGGTTGAGGGCATCAGGGACACGGGTCTCGGGGGTGGGGGTTGCTGGGGGGTTCAGGGGTCATTGGGGGGTGTTCAGGGGTCTGGGGGGGTGTTGGGGGGGGTCCTGGGACCTGTGGGGGTGGGGATGCTGCCCCCCTGACCCCATGCTGCCCCCAGGTGCGGTCGCGGGCAGCGGAGCTGCTAGTGCGGGGCCCGGCAGTGCCCGATGGCTATGCTGTCTGCTACGACCTCTGCGGGGGCCTCGTGCGCGGGGCCATCACTGCCGCCGACTGCTGCCGCCAGACGTCTGCACTGCTCCTGCACCGCACCCTGCAGGCCACGCTGGCCCGCCTGGCCTGTCTCCTTGGCCTGCCTGGGCCCCTCCCACCCGCCCCTGACCCCTGACTCCCTGTGCCCCGGCTGGCAGGGCCGGACCCCTGAGACTTCTCGGACCCCCAGAATCTCCCACACTCCACAGGCCTGGCCAGGGAGGTGGAGCCCCCCAGGCCTCCCCGACACCCCCACACACTTCGGGGGCCTAGCAGGGGCTGCTCCTCGGCTGCCTGTGTCCCTCCGGGCCTTGCTGGGGGTGCCCCAATCACCCTGTGACTCTTCCCCCACCCCCCTCGACCTCCTGAAACCCTCCAGCCCCCTCCCCTCTCCTCAGGCCCGGCAGGGGGTGTCCCAGCAGCCCCGAGGACCCCCCCCTCACCTCCCTGCAGCCCCCCACACATGCCAAGGTCAAGCAGGGGGTGCTCACCCACCTCCAAAGAGACCCCCCGGTGGGGCAGAGGGCACTAAGACTCCTCCACACTCCCAAACTCCTCTGGTGGGGTCCTGCCCGCCTGCCAGCTCTGGTGCTATGTTAGTGTCAGTGGACCAATAAATAGACCCTGGATTTGCAAGGTGCAGATGTTGACTCTGATTTGGGGGCGGGGGTCTTGGGGTGTGACCCCCCTCCCCTGGGGCAGCATAACGCTTCCTACGGGCAGGGGCTGTGGGTGAGGAGGGAGGGGTGCTGGGGCAAGGGGACTGCAGGGCAGGAGTGAAGGGCACCAGTGGGGGCAGGGGCTGTGGGTCCACCGGGGGAAGAGGGGGCTGCGTGTCAGGAGTGAGGGGCACCGGGGTACAGGTCGGGAGTGTGGGGCACCGGCAGAGGCTGCTCCATTTCCCTGCGTGGTGGGGGGGGGGCAGGGCTGGGGGGGAGGGGGGGTGACGCTGGCGTCGCGGTCCCCCCCCCCCCCACGCATTCGGTTCCGTTGGAGGAGCCGGAGCAGAGCGGAGCCATGTCTGGGGAGAAAGCAGGTACCGGGGCCGGGGGGCTGCGGGGAGGGGCAGGGGGCTGCGGGGAGGGAGTGAGGGGCTCTGGCGCAGGGGGGCTGGATGCGGCAGGGATGGGAGGGCAGCCAGGGGAGGTATTGGGGGTGTTCCCATGGCAACAGGGTTGAGGGGGGTCTGTGGCTGTGCCATGTGTGTTGGGGGGGGCATGTGTCATGCACAGCCTCTGGTGTGTGCTGTGATATGTCGCCCTGCATGGAAACGTGTGTTGCCTGTGTGTGTGTCTGTGTGGTGCATGTGTCTGCATGGTGTGTGTGTGTGCTGGGTGTTGGTGGCATGTGGAGAAGGCCCCATGCGGGCTGTGTGGCACCACATGCTGTGACCCATTGTGTGTCATGCGCCGGCCCATGCTCTGGTGCGTGCCTGAGTGCACAGTGTGTTGGAGGCCTGCTGTGTGTGTGTGTGTGTCAGGCACCTGGGTTCTGTGTGCAGAGGTATGTCCTGGACATCTGGGGCCTGTGTGGGGGGGGTGTTGAATGCCGTGTGCGTGCGTGCGTGCGTGCGTGCGTGCGTGCGTGTGTGTGTGTGTGTGTCTACAGGCACAGCAGCACATTCCATGTTTCCAGCTTGTTGGTGCCCACGGCACAGTCCAGTGTGTTGTCCAGGGCCACATTGTGCCCAGCAGAGCTGGGTCTCCTGGCCCCAGCACAAGCACATGCCTCATGGGAACATGCCGCACACGGGGGCAACATGCTACACAGGCGGGCTATTGCACAGGCATGTGCGCCTGCCAGGCTGTAAGCCCCACGATGGGCGTGAGCTGCCCCCTTGGTCTGCTGTGCTGCTGGGGGGGGGTATGTGTATGTGTGTATGTGAGCATACATGTGTTTGCATGTGTGTGTGAGAGAGCCCTGGAGTAGGGCACTGGGCGCATGTAGGTGTGACACAGCATGTGCATAAGTACTTGTGTGGGTGGCTGTGCGTGCATGTGTGTGCACCTGTCCCCCCCACCTCCAGTGACTGCTTCTGGCCTTGCCCCTCTAGCCTCCCCATGTCAGGCCCTGTGCCCCTAGACCACACCCATAATCCCCCGCATTGGATCCCAGGGTGTGACCTCACTGTGACAACATCTCCAGCCCCAACACCTGGTGAAGGAGCCACTTTGAGCAGCAGCTAGGGCCCAACAGACTTTAGCTTCACTTATCCGTACCCGAAGACCCCAGCTCCATGTGGGGGGTACTGCCAGGGCCCGCGAGCAGCTGGGCTTGGACAGGCTCACAGATCATTAGCATAATGGTGGGAAGTGACCTGTGAGAGGTGGAACTAGGAGGTGATGTGATGCAATAGGAGGTGATGGGATGTGATGTATCATCTGTACGTTGTATTACAACGTTCACAGATGATAATGTAATATATTGTATTAACATCATATATTAACACCACATGTATTATATTGTATTATATTAACATCACATAATACTGTAATATGTGCATATATATTATGCATTGTTAATATATAACAGTGCATGTTGCAATATAATACATTGTGTTAATATATACCATACTATAATATAACATAACATAATGTAATAGAGTGTCAAATTAATAGAATCAAATGTAATGTAATATAACATCATGTTAATGAAATATATTACGATACAATAGAATTTAATATATGTCATATTAATATATTGTATTATATTAACATGATGCTTTATATGGCATTATATTGTAATATGTGATTATAATATAACATAATTTAATGCTGATATTACAAGGTAGAGATATAATGCTGAGATGGCACACAACATTATGCACAGGTAATATAACATGATATACAAAAACATAATGCAGTGATAATATACCATACAATGCAGAGGCAATACAAGGTGGAGCGAATGGACAGATGATGTGCCATGCAAGGCACAAACAACGTGATAATATATTGGCATAATATATGCATATAATATATTGGCATAAATAGACCATGCGCAGATGCTGAAGTGGAGCACGATGCCATGTAACCACACATGGAGACTGCACCATGGAGATCCATAATGTAGAAGTGATGCACAGATGACATGTAATATAACACACCACAGAGCCTGTACAACGACATATCAGGTAGCATGTAGCGATACCCTAGTTCACTGCAGTACAACATAACACGGTGTGCAATGAACATGAAGTAGAGATATGTAACATGGAGACAAAGCGCAGATGACATATAACGCATAGGTAGTTCAGCACATCACACAGAGAGAATAGGATATAATGTGTCCTGTCTGGTGAATGTAGCACCGTGCAATATAGCACACTGCACAGGCAACACAACACAGAAGCTGTAAAGATAATGGACAGATGATGTATAGTATGACATGCAAATAATACAATATGTAACACGCAGATAATATAATATGTAACATGCAGATGATATGATACAATGCAGCAATAGTCCAATCTATAACACAGAGATAATGCAATACAATATAGTAAAGTATTTTCTGTACAGATTAGGTACTACAATACTTTATAATGTAATATGTTCCAGAGGTAATACAAGCTAGAAGTATAGCATAATTAGAGATAACATAAAGATGATATATGGTATAACATACAGATAAAATAATGTAATACAGAGATAATATGTAATATAATATGATACAATGCTGACATAATTTAATGTATAGATAACCTAATGTAGAAATGATAATACAATACAATATTCTGACAATACAACATGCTATAATATACATCTCCTTTTAGTTTCAGCAGTCTAGCCATGCTTTTTCTTGCCTTCCAAATTTGGGGGTGGGGGGCATAATGAGACATACATTAACGTGCATGTTAATGATCCCCTGTGTTCCTTGCAACCCTAGTCCTCTCCCCTGGTTTTCAATGGTGCATAAGGAGCCAGCAGGCCAATGTAGCTGGGACAGACACAGCCCAGCCCTGCCCTGAATCATAGCAGCAACCACCCCTCCCCACCCCAGAAGACTTGGAGGCTGTTCTAATGAGCATAGATGCTAATGACAAGTTAAATGAGCCATTAGTGCAATAGATTCTCTTCCCTTAGAAGCTAATAATGTGCTTATTGTCAACAACCATGGGAATTATTTCCTCCTCCTCCTGTGTTATTTAGATTGATACACGTTATGAATTCATTTTATGCACTTGTGAATTATATCCTGCTACTTGTCATCTATGGATTCTATTCCTTCCTGCTAATTGGGTCCCACATCAACTGTACGAGTGACAACCATCATTTCTTCCCACTCCTCTAGCCCCTCCTTGATGCCAGTTCCCAGTAAAGACCTTGGCCAGGTCTTTTACAACTCTTGGAAGCTAGAAGAGCTAATTCAAATGTGTCTGGCTCGGGGAGGTCTCTGGGGGGTATGTGTGGGGGCCCAGGGCCTGGGAAAAGCTCATTCTGGTGGTAAAGCAGGCAGCCTGGATGGCAGCCGAAGCTTCCCTTATCTGCTGGCTACCCCTCACTTTCCTGTGTGCAACCTTGCTTCTGCCTTCCTTTATTCTCCCTGTTCCCCCAGCCTTTGGGCTTTGCTGGCCTGGGCTGTGGGGTGGGAGTGGCTTGGATGCCTGGGCTCTGTGTATGTATGTGTGCATGCGTGCGCATGTATGTGTATCCTGGATGTCTGGGTCTGCTCTGTGTGTGTGTGTGTGTGTGTGTGTACATGCGTGCGCATACGAGCATATACATATGTGTGTGCATATATCCCAGACATCGGGGTTGCGTGTGCATGTGCACGTATTTGTGTGTGTGTGCGTCCTGGACACCTGGGTCCTGTGCATGTGTGTGTTTGTATCCTGGACACTGGGTTCCTGTGTGCGTTTGTGTCCTAGACACTTGAACTCCTTGCCTGTGTGATGTGTGGTCTGTGTGTGTGTGCGTGTTACAGAAACCTGAGTTTAGAGGTGTGTGTACACATGCGTATATGTGTGTGTGTGTGTGTGTGTGTGTGCGCGCATGTGTGCATATGCATGGCCCAGATACCTGGGTTCTGGGGCAGAGGGGGTGGGGGCTGAGAGAGACCTGACACCTTGGCGGATGGGACGGGACAGGACGGGATGCCTGGGTTCTGTGTGTGTGCGTGTGTATGCACGTGTCTGTGTGTTCGGGTAGTTGTTGGGGGGGGTGTCCCCTCCCCCTGAAGGTTCATCCATTTTTAGCGGGTCAGCGTGGGGGTGGGGGGGCAAGGAGACATCTCAACTCTGCGGCTGGGTCCCACTGGGCCTGGCCCAGTGCCGCGAGCAGGAAGCTGGGCCAACGAGCCCTTGTCATTCTCCTTGACCCAGGGAGGGGGGCAGGGGCTGGGGGTTGGGAGTGAGGGGCACTGGAGAGGGGCCTCACCTCTGACCTGTGACCTCTGCCCCCCAGGCCTGCCGGAAGCGACCCCTCACGCCTCACCACCCCCCTACAACCCGCCAATGCAGCCGCCGCCACCTCCTCCCACCACGGCAGCACCGCCACCCCTGTTGCCCCCCCACTCGGGCACGGCCACCCTGCCCCGGCTGGGGGGCGGAGGGGGGGCTGCCACTCTGCCCCGGCCCCCTCCAGCCTCGGCCACGCTGCCCCGGCCCCCGCCCCACGCCCACGCTGCCACCCTGCCCCGCCTGCCCCCTGACCCCTACCTGCAGGAGACCCCCTTTGGGGGCGGGGCTGGAGCCGGCGGGGGTGGGGCTGCACCTGGCTCAGCCCCCCAGGGCTATGTGGTGCCCACCCACCCCTCCATGGGGCCGCTGCCACTGGGGGGCTACGTGCAGCCTGGCTACCCCCTGCAGCTGCAACCCTGCACCGCCTACCTGCCCGTCTACCCTGTCGGCACGGTGAGTGGGGCTTGGGGTAGGGCTTGTCCCCCCAGGGGGAGGGGCTTAAAGCTGATGCGTCTAAAGGGGGTGCAGCTAAATGTGGAATGGTTCATGGGGTAGGGCTTGATTGCAGGGGCAGAGCTTAAGTGTGTGAGTGGGGGCAAGGGATGGGGTTTAACCGCTGGAGGTAGAGCTGAAGGAGGTGGAGCTAAGAGAGCCTAGAGGGTGGGACTAATGGGGTGGGGGTGGGGTTCAGACACAGGGTGGGGCTAAGAAGTTTGGGAACTAGATCCAGGGGTGAAGGGGGCGGAGTTTAGCCGCTAGTGGTGGGGCTGGGGCTTAGCTGCTAGGGTGGTGGCCTAAAAGGGGAGGAGCTAAAGAAGAGGGGTGGGTCATGGCCACAGAGGGGTGGCCCCATGTGGAGGGATGGGGTATGACCACAGGAGGTGAGGCTTAACCCAGGGGGCGTGGTTTGTAGAGGGGGAGGGGCTTGGTATGTGCTTGAGCCAGGCAGAGCAGGAGGGGCAGGGCTTATGCAAATGTGCTGCCTCTCCCCCAGCCCTACCCACCCACCAGCCCCCCGCCAGCCCCGGGGGCGCCGGCGCCCACGCTGCCCCCTGGCCTGGCCCTGCTGGAGCCGCGCCGGGCGCCCCATGACTACCTGCCCATCGCTGTGCTCACCACCATCTGCTGCTTCTGGCCTACCGGCATCATCGCCATCATCAAGGCCGTCCAGGTACTGTGGGGGCGGGGCTAGGGGCTGGGGGTGGAGCTTTAGGGGAAAGGTTTGGGCACCAGGGGTCAGACCAGGCAGTGGAGTCTGAGGATGAGGGCAGGGCTGAAATGGCAGGGGTCCTACAAGGCTTGGGGGTGGGGTCAGAGGATGGGGCAGGGCTTCAGCTTGGGGTGGAGCCTAAGTATGGGGATGGGGCTGGTGCCTGGAGCAGAGCCAAGAATGAAGGCTGGGCTGCTGCTTGGGACAGAGACTGAGGATGGGGCAGATCCGGCTGGCACTTGGGGCGGAGCCTAATAATGGGGGTGGAGACTGGGGATGGGGGTGGGGCTGGTGCCTAAGAATGGCAGGGTGGAGCTCTGGGAGAGTCCAGGGGGCCTCCCGTGGCAGGCCCTGCCCGCATCTGAGGCTCCACCCCTTGCAGGTGCGAACAGCCGTGGCACGGGGTGACATCGTGTCGGCCGAGATTGCATCGCGGGAGGCGCGGAACTTCTCCTTCATCAGCCTGGCTGTGGGCATTGCCGCCATGGTGCTCTGCACCATCCTCACCGTCGTCATCATCATCGCTGCCCAGCACCACGACCACGACTGGGACCCCTAGCCCCACCCCTGGGCCCCAGGCCCCGCCCCCATCCCTGCAGTGCCACGCCCTGCCGGCCTAGGCCACCCCCGCTACCCACAAGCCTTTGCGCCTCCCCTGTGGCTGCTCGACCCTCCTCCCTTGGCAGAAGGCGGCCTATGATGCCTTGTGCCGGCCTGCTCCGAGCTCCGCCCTCTGCCTCTCAGGCCACACACCCCTCTCTGCCAATGCCAGGCTAGGCCCCGCCCCTCTCTAGGGCTCTCCGGGGTGATGACCCATGACCCTTTGCCCCAGCATGGGCTCCGTCCCTCTGTGTGGAAGCTCCACCCCCCTGGGCTGTAAGCCCCACCTCCTTTACCCTGTCCCGATGCCCTGGGCCTTGACCCCCCCCTCCACTTTTGGAGTGGGGCTCCACCCTTTTGCTAGAAGGCCCACCACCATCTCTGGCACTGCCTGGCCTGTGTGATCTCCAGTGCCAACCCCGCCCCTTTGATGTGAGCCCTGCCCCTCAGAACCCCCCATGCCATGTCCATCAACCAGCCACACCCCCTACCTGCAAGCCCCTCCCCCTATTAGCCCTGTCCCACCCACCTTGCCTGTCTACGCCCCACCTCGTCACCCCAGCTGGGCTGTGGGTCAGGAGTGAGGGGCACCATAAGGGTTAGGGGGAGCTATGGGCTGGGAGTGAAGGGCACCAGCTGGGCTGGGGAGAGTTGGGGGGGTCGGGGTTGGGAGTGAGGGGCACTGGCAGGGCTGGAGGGTGATCAGTGGTGTCTGGTCCATTGTATCCTGGCCCCCCAGTTCTGCTCTCCCAGGATTGACCCCTTTCTCTCCCCCCCACCCACCCTTGGCCGTGTTGGTCCTTCTGTGACTGGTGGAATCGAAAAAAATCTTCTCTATATTAATAAAAACACTTGGATATTTCGTGGCAGCTTCCTGGTCTCCACCTCTGGGGGCAGTGAGGAGCACCAGTAGGGCTGGGGGTGGGGTGCAGGCTGGGAGTGAGGGCTGGTGGGGCTGTGGGTCGGGAGCGAGGGGCACTGGCTGCTGTGGGATTGGCCAACAGGAGTTGATGGGATCTGTCTCGACTGAGAGGAGTGGGCTGACCCCCAGTGACCTCTGACCTCCTGATCTTTGGATTCGAGGGGAGTCTCCCTTCTCACAAGTGCCCATGACCCCTGAACTCCCTTGTGGTGACCCCCGCCCTTTGAATCACCTCACTGGACCCAGAAACCCATTGCCTTTTTCAGTGACCTTTGCCCAAGGCTCCCTGACCTTTCACTTTGCTGCAGACCCTTCTTCTGGGGACCTCCCCTGTCATATCCCTGGGCCCCTGCCAGCCAATGTCCATCCCCTACTGCTCCTGCTCCCATGGGGATGCCATCTGCTGCAGCCAATCAGCAGGGCTTGTACTTTGACCCCAGCCCCCTGAAAAAACAACTGAACTCAATTAGTGTCCTTTATTTCCAGGCAGGCCCCCTGCATCTCCTCCCCCAGATTCACCCAGGACTGGGGCCCTCTGGAGCAGTGTTTCTCAATCTTTTAAGTAGCAAGTACCCCCTACTTCTGAAAATTTTAATCAGTACCCCAACACTTAATTTTCCAGGGGATTTTATATTTACAGACTAATGTGTGCCATATGCTGTCTCTATAAGGCTGTGATATGACAGATGTCTGATCTGGTGTGGGTGGGGTTGCCAACTTTTACACCAGGGGTGCACCACTCAAGTATGTACCTGGGCTAGAAGTGATGTTGCCGAAAGCTAGGAGGGCTGAACCCAGTGCCACACAAAGCGCGACACGCCAAATTATTGCTGGGGAATTTTAATCCGTGGCACACCAAACTTTTTGCCATAGTTTTGAGAGGAAAAGAGGGCAAGAGAGAGAGAGAGTATTGGGGTACCCATATATTCCCTGCCTGTGCCCCAGGGGTACGCACACGACAGGCTGAGAAACTATGCTCTGGAGAACAGAGATCCCCTCCATCTATCACCAGCAAGCGTCCCTGAATCAGGCTAGGACTGGGGCCCTCTGGCACAGCACAGGCCCCACCTCCACCACTACCCAGTGCCCATGAGTCAGGCCAGGATCGGGGCCCCTAGGAGGGCACACACCCTGCCTCCATCCTCAGGCAGTGTTTCTGAATCAGGCCAGGATCAGAGCCCCCTTCAGGAATCACCGGAACAGCTTGCTCATGGCTTTGGCCAGGTGGGCATCCCGCTCCCGTGCCCGCCGTACCACCCTGCCCAGCTCTCGGCGGGCAGTCGTGTTGCCTGGGTCAGCCTCCAGCAGGGCCCGTAGGTCCTCTGCTGCGGCCTCTAGGTCACCAAGCGCAGCGGCAGCCAGAGCCTGCCGGTACCGTGCCTTGGTATGGCTGGGACTGAGCGCCAGTGCCTTGGCACTATTGCGGGCGGCATGGGCTGGCTGCCCCAGGCGCAGCTGGCAGGCTGCCAGGTTGGCGTGGAGCTCGGCCTTGGTGCCTGGGCTCCAGGCCTGGGGCCCTGCGGCTACTGCCAGGCGCAGGGCCCGTGTGTAGCAGCGGGCAGCAGCACCCACGTCACCCTGGCGGTACCGCTCAGTGCCCAGGGCCTTATGGCCCAGGGCCAGGGCCCACTGGGTATCAGGTGGCAACTCCCAGAGCTCAGGTGCAGGCAGAAAGGAGCACAGGGAGACCTCCATAGTGCCCCCGGCCTGTGCCTGCAGCTGCACCCGCTCCCCTGGTGCCATGCTCTGCAGGCAGGCATCCACCAAGTCATCCCAGGCTGTGGGGCCCTGGCCCAGCTGGATCTCAACCCAGTGCCCTGTGGGGTAGCTCAGGGAGGTCCCCGGTGGTGCCTGCAGGAGCACCTGGCAGCGGCAGCCCAGGGTGGGCCGTGCCAGGCCGTGCCCAGCCTCCAACACCAGCTTGGTGAAGGCCCCGTCTGGGCTGGTCCAGGTCACTGGGGTCTGGCTGCTTGGTTTGGGGTTGGCTCTGTCCTCACTGGTTGGTTCTGGGGCCACTCTGTTCTCATTGGCTACTCCCAGGTCATCTCTATTCCTACTGGTTGCTCCCTGGTTCTCCTTCTGCTCCTCTAGGGCACCGGAGCCTTCTCCTGGGGTCTGAGCACCTCCACCAGCTGCTTGCACCTCATTGGCTGTTCTTGGGGGCTCTCTCTTCCCATTGGTTGCTTCCATCATCTCCATCTCTCTTCAGCCAATCAGAGTGTGGTTCTCTTCCCTGGTCAGTGTGTGGGCGGGTGCAATGGAGGGAAAGGGGTGGGGTTGGAGAGCACCAGCTCCTGGGAGTGAAAGTAGGGGGTGATGGTTAGACAGACCCCAGGTGTCCGGCTCCCAGCCCGCCCCCCCAGCCCCCCTTCCCATCCCCAAGACCCTAGGTGTCCGGCTCCCAGCCCCCGCCCCCATGCCTGAGACCACAGGGTCCAGCTCCCAGCCCCCACTCTACCCCCTACCCCCCCTTCCCATCCCCAAGACCCCAGGTGTCCGGCTCCCAGCCCCCCCCCCCAGCTCCCCTTCCCATCCCCAAGACCCCAGGTGTCCGGCTCCCAGCCCCCCCCCCATGCCTGAGACCACAGGTTCCAGCTCCCAGCCCCCCACCCCAGCTCCCCTTCCCATCCCCAAGACCCCAGGTGTCCGGCTCCCAGCCCCCCCCCAAGACCCTAGGTGTCCGGCTCCCAGCCCCCCCGCCCCATGCCTGAGACCACAGGATCCAGCTCCCAGCCCCCACTCTAGCCCCTACCCCCCTTCCCATCCCCAAGACCCCAGGTGTCCGGCTCCCAGCCCCCCCCCCCCCACCCCATGCCTGAGACCACAGGTTCCAGCTCCCAGCCCCCCCCCCCCCAGCTCCCCTTCCCATCCCCAAGACCCCAGGTGTCCGGCTCCCAGCCCCCCCCCAGCCCCCCTTCCCATCCCCAAGACCCTAGGTGTCCAGCTCCCAGCCCCCCGCTGCCATGCCTGAGACCACAGGTTCCAGCTCCCAGCCCCCCCCCGGCTCCCCTTCCCATCCCCAAGACCCCAGGTGTCCGGCTCCCAGCCCCTCCCCCTTCCCATGCCTGAGACCACATGGTCTGGCTCCAAGCCCCCCCTCTAGCCCCCCTTTCCGTCCCCGAGACCCCAGGTCTCCTGGCTCCCAGCCCCTCTCCCCCAATCCCCTCCCACCCCCCTCCAAAAACCCCAGGCATCCTGGCACGCACCTCCCCTGCTCTACCTCGCCCACCCCCTCCAGATAACCCAGGTGTCCAGGCTCCCATCTCCCCCAAAACAACTGCCCCTCACCCCTTCCAGCACCCAGGGAAACGGGGCAGATGGCGGGAGTATCTCATCACCTAGCAGCAGCTCCCTCCTTCTGTCTGTTCCCCGGGCTTTTCCCTCCCCCTTCTTTTAATGACATCACTTCCTTAGCAACGGGGCCTATACAACTAGGCCCAAACCTGCCCTAAAGTAGTGTTGGACACAGGGCCCCCAAAAAGCACAATTCTGCTCCCCAGTAGTGTGTGTGTGTGTGTGTGTGGGGGGGGAATCACTACTCATTCAAAGCAGCACATGGCTTTGGGGGAGAAGGGGGGACCCCCAACATCCACCCCCACCCATGGGTCATGGGGTTGGCCAAATAAAGGGGCTGCCAGGGCTCTTTCTGTGGCTGGGGGGTGTTTGGAGGGGGTCCCCTGTGTTGGGCTGAAACTCATCCAAGCCCTACTGCTCTGTGGGTGAGGAGAGCTCTGCGATTAACCACCCGACAAACAGGCCGAAGCTACATTGACTACAAAACATCTACTAGGCACAAAGCAATTCATCAGCTGGGACTGCGGGAATACAAGGAGTCGGCCTGACTGGGATCGCCAGAATAGCAGCAGACAGTTACCAAAGACTGAGCGGGTTAACGTGACTTCACCGCTTCACCGCCTGTCTAGAGCTGTTACGTTACGCAGGAATTACTTCCCTCAGCCGGCCGCCCTGGGAACGCTTCCCGGGTTGCGCTGTTGTTCCAAGTCCGAAGGCCCGGTCCTCCTTTCGAGATCCATGCAGATGGCTCAGATAGTACGCAGCAAACAGCCAACGCTGATTTTACTTGCATAGGCTATTTAACCCTTTCGTGACATCGCCATTATCAATGCTAGCCAAGCTTGTTATATAATATTTTGGCTCACAGATCCTAAAAATACAATAGCACATCCTTGCACCTTGAGAATATTTTCCTGTTATTTTCCCATCCCTAAATGAATCACTCCCCAGCATGACCACGCTATCATTTTATTTTAAGGTTCTGTAGTTCCATTGTTTTCACTGCTCCGTGTTCCCGGGTATTTTACTGCGGTTGACTTTAGGCCACAGTCACTGCCAATTTTGAGTCATCTCAGAAAGATTTCTGGGAGTCTGGTAAACTTGACATAACCAGAGTCAATCTTCCTTGCAACACCCCGAGTTTGAGGGGCAGATGGGGGGGCTGGGGGGACTGTGGGGTGCAGGAGTGGGGGGAGCAGACATGTGGACCCAGGGGTCTGGGGCAAGACAGGCGTGTGTGTGTGTGTGTGTGTGTGTGTGTGGTGGGAGGTGTATGTGTGGGGGTGGGGTGGGGAGAGATGCTGTTCATTCAGCCCAAGGGACCCCAGGCGTCTGAGGGGCAGGCGGGGGCCGTTTGCAATGGGAGGGGAACTGTGGGTCCATGAGTGCTGCCTCACCACCCCCCAGCTGAGGTGGGGTATGGAGCCAGGCATCTGGGTGTGGGGAGCACTTGGGGGGGGGTGATTTAAGGAACTAACTACATATCCCAGAATCCTCCTCTCCCCCACAAAGTCTTTGGAAGCCAGGGGCTGGGAGAGCCAGCGGCCCTCCCTGTTTGTGCCCCACCTCCCTCTGTAAGGGGGCCTGGCAGCCTCAGAGCATGGTGCTGTTCTGTATTTTGGCGGTTCTCCATTCCCCTGCACCCCAAAACCAGCCTTCTCTAGACCCCACCCAGTTGCCTTGGATTTTCCCTAGACCCCCCTCCCAAAGCTCAGCACCCCTAAACCCTCCCTCTTGTCTTGGGGGGATTGAGAGCTTTTTTGGAGCCCCTAAAATACAGCTTCTTTGGATATATTGGGGAACATGGATTTGGCGGGGCTGGGGTGGGGGAATGGGGTGCTTTATGGGGCCAGCGCCCCCAGATTCATCCCTTTTCTCCCTTCCCAGGTGACCGGAGAGCTGTTGTGCCCCTCTGGGGGTGAGGGGTGTTTCTGCCCCCTGGGGGTGACTTGGCCCTGCTCCAGGGTTCCTGGGGCACCCCCCGAGGGTCTGCTGGGGGCAGAACAGGGGATCATAGGGTAAGTCCCGGCTGTATGGCAAGAGGGTAGCTCCTACCCAGCTGCACCCTGATTTGGGGGCTGGCATGGGGAGGGCATGTACAAGATGCCTGTCGTTGTGCACTGGGGAGTACTGGCTGGGGGAAGTCAGAGGGTCTCTCCTTTTTTGGGTGGGGGCGCCAGGCACCATCTGTCCCACAGCGGCTGCTAGGGGCGGGGAGGACAGGGCCATGACATCATACTCTTATGTGCACAGGAGTGCTGTCATGGGTGGTGGGGGGAAACTAAAAGCCAGCCAGCTGTGCTGCTGGGCTGACGGCACAGGCAAGGGCAATGAAATAACTCCTGGTGACATCACCCCTGGAGTAAAACCCAGCTCTAGGGCCCAAGCCCACTGCCTGGTGGGGACTGGGAAAAGGAGGTGAGAGAAGTGAACATCTCTAGGCGCAGGCTCGGGCCTCCTCTGTTACTGGTCCTTTAAATCTCCACGAAGGGGTTGAAAACTACGATTCCCAGGAGGCAGCGGGGCATGAGCAAACGCAGGCGCACTACGAGCCTCCAGCAAGCGTGTTAATAAAAAGTCTGGAATTGACACATGCGCATTAAATGGAGGGAGGGTGGCCCTCCAGCGCATGTGCAAGTCCAACCCGATCAACTACGCAAGCGCGGCCCTTGTGGTGGATGCACCTTGTCCTCTTTGGCTCCGCACTGCTCTCGGCATGCCTCCTTCTTCCTCACCCGCTTCCTGGAAGGGAGGAGGGACTAGCAGGCGGAAGTCGCTTCGCGATTGGTTAGCCAACGCCGGCTCCTTCACGGTGATTGGTCCGGTGGCCGGGCCGGCTTTCTACCATTGGGCGCCCCCGCTGCCATGGCAGCGGAGGGGGCAGGGCTTTTCGGGAAGATGGCGGCGCTGGCCTCGGAGCTGCTGCTGCTCAGCGACTCGGGCCGGTTCCGCGCCGACAACCTGCTGAGCAGCGAGGACTGGGGTGGGTAGCGCCTGGGCCAGGAGGGCTGGACTGAGCTGGGCTGGCGGGGGGCGGGGCTAAGAAGCTGCGTAGGGCTGAGGGCAGGGCTAATTGGCCTGGGGGTGGGGCTTGGTCGGAAGGGCGGGGCCAAGAGAGCGGGGGGAGGAGCCGGGGTGGGAAGTGGGGCTAAGAGGCTTGGGGGGGCATTGGGGCGGGGCCTCGGTGACAGGGCGGGGCTAAGAAGCTTGCGTGGAAGGTGGGGCCGAATGGGCGTGGGGAGGAGCCTGGGTGGGGCCAAGGAGGCAGGGTTATAGAGGTGGGGGCAGCCTACGTGGAGGGTGGAGCTGGGCAGGGAGGTGGGTGTGGCCTAGGGAGGTGTCTGCCCCTCATACTTGCTCCTGTCTGTTCTTGCCCCCCCAGATGCCCCTTTGTACAACTGCCTGGATGATGGGGCTGAGCCCGCCGCCCTCTTCCCCTCCCTGGAGCCCTGTGCCCTGGTGAGTTCTGCCCCTGACCCCACTCCCACCCAACCTGATCCCCCTCCCCTGACTCCTCATCTACTCTTGTGGGGGTAGGGGGGTTTCTCCATTCATGGGGTCCTGCCATGCCAGGGGGGGTCATATATTGATGCCCCCTCAACCACCCCCCATGTACCAGGACCTTGGATCCTGTGGGGATGTCTGTGCCTTAGCAGATTGTGGGGGAGGGGAGGTATAGCAGTGACCCTTTCTTCACCCTGATATTCTTCTCTTACTTTTGCTCTGCAGTTTGATGATGCCTTTGGCCTGGACATGGACACCAGCCCCCCGGACCCGCCGTGGGACACGTCGCCCATCAGCCTCTTCGTGGGTAAGGGGAGTGGTGAGGAGGATTTGCAGGTGGTGGGGTGGAGGGATATGGGTGTGAGTAGGCCCCTTGAGGGGCTTGGTATTCGGGAGCAGGCAGAGGCATATGTGGGTGTGACAGGGATGAGCCATGCAGTCTGGGCTGTGTCAGGTGGAGGGATACACTAGTATGATATACTTGGGGGATTGGCTGAGCCAGGCAGAGGGATACGTGGGCACAGTGATGCCCTAAGGCCTGGGCTGTACCTGGTGGAGGGATATGTGGGTGTGATGGGGATGAACTCTCCTGGTGGAGGAATATGGAGGTGTGCTGGGACCAGCCCATAGCCTGTGCTAGGCTGAGGGATACATGGAACTTAGCCAGTGGCTGGGAGATGTGGGCATGATGAGGCTGGGGTAATGGCAATGGGGTAGGGATAGCTGAGTAAGGTGGGTTTGGGCCTGGATTGTACCAGAGGGAGGGATACAGGGGCACTGGCATACGGATACATGATAAGGCTGAGCTATGGGACCTGGCAGAGGGATACATGGGTGTTACGGGGCCAAGTACTGGGGCCTGGACTGCACCAGGCAGAGGGATACTCAGCATAATGGAGCCCAGCCATGGGGCTGGGCTGTGCCAGGTGGAGCATATTAGGGTGCGACAGGGCCTGCCTATGCTGGATGGAGGGTTACATGAGCACGGTGGACCTGAGGCACTGGCTGTGCCCAGGGAAGGGAGATATGTGGGCACTATTGGGCTGGGTGGTGCCAGGTAGAGGGTGGTGCCATGATTATTACAGGGCTGAGCCTTGTGGGTGCTGGTGGAGGGATACGCCAGGGCACTGTTTCTGTTCTGCCCACCCAGACTTGCAGGTGAAGTCGGAGCCTGTGTCGCCAGCCTCGTCCCACTGCTCTGACTCCTCCAGCCTCTCTTCTGCCTCCGACCCCCTGGCAATGGTATGTACCCCACCACATGCCTCCCAGCCCCCCAGGCCACACTGCCCCAGCTCAGCCCTGCCCCCTTCTTCTTCCTCCCACACAAGGCCCCCCTCCCTGGCGGAGGCACTGAGCGTGAAGATGGAGCAGCCGCCCACTCCCCCCTGCGCTCTTGGCGATGTCCTCGCCCCCCCCCAGCAGTGCTGTCCACATCAGCCTCGTGCCCCCTTCAGATGCTCAGGCTACCCCAGGTACCTGCAGAGTGGGGAGGTCTGGGGGCAGGAGCGCTGGCTGGCAGAGGCTTCTAGAATGGGGCTCTGAGACGGGATATGGAGGCAGGAACACTGGCTGGGGGAGTCTAGGGGGTGCAGGTAGATGTGGGGTGGGGCTCCCATGTTGAGGTGCTGGGAGGGATAGGAGCTGGCTGGGCAGGGCAAGTTGCCAGCAGGCACACTTGGGGGTAGGTGGGGGCGCTGCAGCGGGAGCACTGTCTGTGGGGTCCAGAGGGCTGCAGGGGGCAGTAGTAGATGGCTAGATGAGCTGGAGCCAGGGGGTGGGGTACACAGCATGGGGGGGAAGCAGGCTGGGGGCAGGGGCTGGATGCTTTGGAGGAACCGCAGGGCTGGGGCTGGGGTGGCTGGAGTTTTGTGGGGAATCAGCCCCTTCCCCTGTCTAACATTGTCTCTTCCATAGGGCGGCCAGTGCCCATAACCAAGCCTGAGGGGGGGCTGAGCCGGAAGCCGCCCCTGCAGCCCAAGCCCCTGGTGGTGACAGCTGTGCCTGTGCCCCCCAGTGCTCCCTCTGGCCAGGCTCTGCTGCTGCAGCCTTTGCCCCATGGTCAGCCCCCCACCATTGCAGGTACCCTGGGGGGGCATCACCTGGGGATGGGGGTGAGGAGCAGGGATCTGACTTCCCCTTCCCTCCACCCCCCCCAGCTCTGGTGGGGTTCAGGGGGCTACAGGGACCTGATGCTGCCCTTTGTCCCCCTCCCCCTGACAGTGCCAGTGCCGGCACCGCCCGTTGTGCTCTCATCGTCTGAGCTGCTGCACCTGCCGGTCTCAGGGCTGCTCCAAGTGAAGGCTCCGGGACCTGAGGGGCCCCCAGGGAAGCCCCCCAAGCCTGAGGCCAAGACCATTGTTCCAGCCCCAGGGCAGGTGGGGTCCTGTGCCCAGGAGGTTGATGTGAGTAGCCCCCCACTGCCTTGCCCCAGCCCTGAAGGTACTCCTTCCCCCCAGTTGTGCCCCTCACTTCTGACCAGCACGGTTTCATTAGGGGCAGGTCATGTCATGACCAACCTGATTTGCCTTTTATGATTAGGTAAGAAAGGCAATGGATGCAGGTGTTGCCGTGGACGTAGTCTTTCTAGACTTCAGCAAAGCCTTTGACACCGTCTCCCACCCCATCCTCATTAAAAAACTAGGCGACTGTGGCATTGATGCCTACGCAGTCAGATGGATTGCAGATTGGCTCAAGCGTTGTACTTAGAGGGTGGTGGTGGACGGGTCATATTCGACTTGGGGGGAAGTGGGCAGCGGAGTCCCCCAGGGCTCGGTCCTGGGGCCTGTGCTGTTCAATTTCTTCATCAGTGATTTGGACGACGGAGTGAATTGCAACCTGTATAAATTTGCTGATGATACCAAAATTTGGGCTGAGGTGAGCACGTTAGCAGGGAGGGAAAGACTGCAGCAAGATCTGGATAGGTTACAGGAGTGGACTGACATAAACAGGATGCGTTTCAATACTGACAAGTGCAGGGTGCTGCACTTGGGCAGTAGAAACCAGCAGCACACTTATAAGATGGGAAACTCCCTTCTTGAGAGCACGGAGGCAGAAAGGGATCTGGGAGTCATTATTGACTCCAAGATGAACATGGACCAACAATGCAAGGTCATGGTTGGCAGGGCTAACCAGGCCTTGTCATGCCTCCACAGGTGAATCTCAAGTAGAGCCAGGGAGGTGATTCTCCCCCTCTATGCGATGCTGGTCAGGCCACAGCTGGAGTACTGCGTCCCGTTCTGTGCGCCCCATTTCAGGAGGGATGTGGACAACATGGAGAGGGTCCAGAGGACTACAGGGCAGACCCTACGATGAAAGACTGCGGGACCTAAACCTGTTCAGCCTTCACAAGAGAAGGCTGAGGGGGACCTGGTGACCATCTATAAACTCACTAGGGGGGTCTCCCAGAAGGGTTTGGGAGAGAGACTGTTTCCCCTAGTGCCCCCTGGCATGACAAGGAACAGTGGACACAAGTTATTAGAGAGTAGATTTACATTAGACAGCCGCAAGAACTACTTCACAGTCAGGGCGGCTAGGAGCTGGAACCAACTTCCTAGGGAAGCGGTGCTGGCTCCTACCCTGGGGATCTTTAAGAAGAGGCTTGATGCCTACCTGGCTGGACTCATTTGAGTCCAGTCTTTTCTCTTGCCCAGGCGGGGGGTCGGACTTGAAGATCTACAAGGTCCCTTTGACCCGACTTCTATGATTCTATGACCCACAACTCCCAAGTTCCACCGGTGTCCCTTACCCTTGACCTGCAGCCCCTGTCCTCCCCAGGCCTTGCCTCTTACTCCCAGTCTGCATCCCATAACCCTATCTGTGCCCCTCACTCCTGACCTGCAGCCTTCTAGCTATGCCACCGCCTCTCACTCCTCCATCACCTGCAGATGAAAGTGCTGAAGCGGCAACAGCGCATGATCAAGAACCGGGAGTCAGCCTGCCAGTCGCGCCGCAAGAAGAAGGAATACCTGCAGGGCCTGGAGGCCCGGCTGTGTGAGGCCTTGGCCGAGAACGAGCGCCTGCGGCGGGAGAATGCTGTCCTCCGCCGCCGTCTCGATGGTGTGCTCAGCGAGGTAATTGCCTCCGCTTCAGAGAGGGCGGTAGGGGCAGGGGCACCCCAGTATTTGGAGGGCTGCCTCAAATTCCCTTTCTGTGAGGTGGAATGGTATGCCCCAGCCATGACCACACATACCACGTTTGCAGCGTCATAGTGCTTTGCATTGGTATCCAAACCCAACTGGGTGAGGTTGTATTAGTACCTTCCATGACCCCCCCCCTTTTGGGTGTCACAATGGTACATGCTAGGTGTGGGCAAGGATTTACCCCCTGTAGGTAGGAGCCATAGTGGTACAGCCCAAAGGGAAATTGATACCTCCCCTTGTTGCAAGGATAGTGACACATCCTTGCCAGCTTGGATCCCCTCTGTGAGGCTACACTGTGGTACATTCTGGCCAGGAGTAATTTCTGTGTGTAGCATAACGGTATCTTCTATTGTAGCATCAACAGTCCCATCTTTGTGAGGTCCTAGTGGTACCTTCTGTGAGCCCCCCTCTTCCTGTGGGGTTACAAAGGTAACTGCCAGCAGCAAGCAGGGGACCATAGTTGTACAGCCCAAAGATAAATAGCTCTCCCCCTGTTTTGCAAATACTGGTGTGTGCAGTAGGCAAGCTGGAGCCTTTATGTGGCTGCTAGAGTGGTACAGTCTAGCTGGAAGCATAATGGTACCTTCTGTTGTAGTACCAAAATTCACCTCTTGGAGGTTGTAGTGGTGTGCTCCATGGAAAAGGGGGTTCCCCCCTCATTGCAGGGTTGCATTGGTACATGCCAGCAGCAAGCAGGTGTTTCTCTGTGCATGTGGGGGGCTATAATGGTACAGTCCATTGGGAAATAGATTGCTCTCTCTTGTTTTGGGGGTAGTGGTACATGCCATGAGCAAGCTGGAACTTTTTACTTGTAGTGGTACACTCCATTCCCGGGCCTTTTGAGTCACAGTGGTGTGTTGCATCCGGCTTCCACCCCCCTCCCCAGTGGGTTCTATATTGGTGTTTCCCAGCAGGAGATAAGGATTCTTGGCTCCCCCCAGTGTAGCCACAGTGGTGTATCTCAGTAGCAAGTGGTCACCCCCTTATTTTGGGTCGGAGAGCTTCATCCCATAGGGGGGGAGAATGGTACATGCAAGCAAATGGCAGGAGGCTCCTCCCAGTTGCATCTGCATGGTATGTCCCAAGAGCAAATGGGTACCTTCCATCATAATGGTACATCGCAAGAGGAAACCTGCATGGTTCCCCCCAGTACATTGTTGTAATGGTACATTCTTCACTAAATTTCCCAGTCTCCCAATCACAGTGGTAGGTTGCTTCCTGCTGGACTATTCCATTATGAGTTGGGGGGGGGGTGCTTTGGATCTTGGGGTGGTCCGTTATGGTCCATGTAGAGGGGTAGGAAACAGTATTCTGGGGGGAGGGATGGTACCTGTCTTTTATGGCTGTACTCTCACGATCCTTGCAAGGTGGGGAGGAAGTGTAAGTGCTAGAAGCTACCATTAGATCCACTGTATAGGTTGCATTATGGGATATACCATTGTCTGCATGTGTGGGGGGGATGATAAAGCTATTGTTGGGTTGTACCATTGCAGTCCTGGTGGGGAGCTGATACAAGTCGGCTGGGAGGTTCTATTAGACGAACTGTATGGGGGTGGCAGATTGTATTATGGGTTACACTATTGTGTGGAACAATGCTAAGTCTCTTCCTGGGCTGCACTATTGTGATCCTTGCAGGAGGGTGACATAAGTCTGTTGGGGCCTACCATCAGACCCATTGTAGGGGGATTGCAGGTTGTTTCTCGGGAATGGTTCATTGTGACTGACTGGGAGTTACCTCTTACTGAATCATTCCAGTAAGGATTGGGGGGGTTGCATCTCATTCTGGGATATTCCATTGTATTCTTCCCCCCCGCACCCATGCATGTGGGAAAGGGGGAAAGAATAAATAAATTTAATTTATTGGAATTATCATCCTGACCTCCCCATAAGCATTATAATGGAAAACCTGCATCCCATGGGGTTACCTCTGTTACAAGCCAAACAAAGGCTCAGTGGAATGTTCCATTGCAGCATGTATGGGGGTGCTGCAGAAATGTTCTTTTGCTGAGATGTTCCATTGCAATGGGGGGTGCCATTTCAGCAGGTTGTCCCATTGTGCTATCAACATGAGCAGGGAGGAGATAATACTGTCCTTGCTTCTCGCAGGGGTGGGCAGTTATTTCAGGCGGAGGGCCACTTACTGAGTTTTGGCAAGCCATCGAGGGCTCCATGACATAAAATTTTAGAGGCCGTGTGGGCTGGATAGAACAGCCTGATGGGCCACACTTTGCCCACCCCTGCAATGGAGCATTCCAGGCATAAAAGCACTCCCCTCCCCAGATGGCTCATAATGAAAGAGCCTAGCATGAAGCACCTACCACTATGAAGGGGGGGCTGTACCATTTTGAGTATGGGGAGGTATAGTTATGGCATCCTTATGGGGGGAGTTGGTGGGCTGTGCCATCAGGATGACGGGGTGAGAGGTCTGCTGGGATGTACCATTATGCGGGTCTAGCTAGTTCATTCCTGTGCGCGGGGACAGCAGGGATTGTACCATTCTGAACCAGTCTCCCCTCCAGAACACGGAGCTGAAGTTTGGCTCAGGGAACCGGAAGGTCGTCTGCATTATGGTCGTGCTGCTCTTCATTGCTTTCAACTTCGGGCCCATAAGGTGAGGCCCTGGGGGATTGTGGGTAATGTATCGCAGCATCTTGTGGGAGGTCCCTTTGACTCCCATGGACCTACTTGGCACTTCCAAATGACTGTGGTTAACGTATCCCAGTATTCTCTGGGAGTGGACTCTAAGCTCCTAAGGACACGGTTACTACCGACAAAGGATTGTGGGTAACATATCCCAGCATGCTGTGGGAGCTGCCCCGCAGCTGGGCAGTAGTGGCAATGGATTGTGGGCAGTGTATCCCAGAATGCCTTGGGAATTGTTCTCTTAGCATAGCCAGCAGGGGAAGTCCCAGTGTCCCCCTGGGTGCCTTCTTAGCAGGCACAGCCAGCAGAAGTCCCACACTCACAAGGAAGGGATTGTGGATACCAAATCCTAGCATCTTCTGGGTGCTGCCTTCATCCTCCCACCCTCCCCACAGCATCAGCGAGCAGCGCCCAGGAGACCTGGAGCCACCGGGGGAGCCCGTGGAGCCGGGACCCAGCCGCCGGCACCTTCTGGAGGTGGGCCAGGAGGTCCCAGTGGAGCCCACACTGGCACCACAGCCTGACCTGCCCCCTTCTGGCCCAGCCCAGGCCCCCTTCAGGTACATGCCCTCCCCACCATTGTGCCCCCCTGTTCCCTCGGGGCCTGAGGGTGACCTCTGACCTCCCCCTCCCACCAGGAACCTGACAGGTCCCTTGTCGGGGATGAAGGACCTGATGCTGCGGGACCTGGACAAGTTCTTTCTGGCCTCCGACTGCCGCCAGTTCAACCGCACGGAGTCGCTCAGGTAGTGGACAGGGTTGGGGGGGTTGTATCCCACAATGCCTCAGGATCCTGCAGCCCTGGTGGGGGGAGAATTACAGGGGGTGCATCCCAGAAGGCTTTGCACCCCAGTATTGGATTGGCCTGGGTGGGAGGAGTTGGGGGTACAGGACATATCCCGCAATGCCCTGGGCGCTCCCAGCCTCGGGGGCAGGACTAGAGGGGGGATATCCCCAAATCATATTGGGTTGCCCACAGTAGGCAAGCTAGCAGTCACGTCCATGGGGGTTAGTGGGTGATGTAGCCTAGCGTGTCCTGGGCCTTGAGCTGCAAGTGATTATGGATAACATACTTGAGTGCTTGGTGGGAGCCATTGATGTTTGTCAAGACAGGCTAAGGCCCAGAAGAATTGTGCGTAATGTTGCCCAGCATGCCCTAGGCCTCTGGTTGCAAGGGATCGTGGGTAACATCCTAGGATTCTTGAGGTGGGGGCAGTAATATCTTCGTTAGGGCAGTCCCAGTTCCTAAAGGATGGAGGGCAACATCCTAGCATGCCTTGGGCCTCAAGGGATTGAGAGTAAGGCCAAGGGATCATGGGTAACGTATCCCAAAATTCCCCAAGAGTGGGGGCATTAATATCCCCATGGGTGCAATTCCAGCCCCTTCCTTGTCTGGGAACTATCCCAGCAAGGCCTAAGGTGGCTGTGACTCTACCCCCTCATTTCTCCTCCCTGCAGGCTGGCTGACGAGCTTAGCGGCTGGGTTCGGCGCCACCAGATCAACCGGAGGAAACCCCTGCAGGCCCGTGAGCCCCCGGGCCGCCAGGTGGGCAGGGTCTGGGGTGGGTGGCGCTTTGGGAAGTGGGTGGAGCCACAAGGGAGGGTAGGGCCAGGCACCGAGGCTCTGCTTCACTTG
Source organism: Crocodylus siamensis (assembly GCF_052110815.1). Taxonomy (NCBI): domain Eukaryota; kingdom Metazoa; phylum Chordata; order Crocodylia; family Crocodylidae; genus Crocodylus; species Crocodylus siamensis. The sequence goes on along the minus strand of NC_143409.1, from coordinate 53,304,526 downwards.
CCTATGGGATTACCCAGAGTCCTCTATGGCCTATCTAGGGGTGCAGTGGTACTAAGAGGGGCATAGTCCTGACCCCCATCACTAACTGCCTCCTTTTCCCCCTCCCCCAGCCATCGCCTGCCCGCCCAGAGCCCAGCTCATCTCGCTACATCCCAGCCAGTGCCCCTAGGCACCCAGAGAGGTGAGTGCCCACTGCCCCACCTAGGATGGCAGGCCCCGTCCCCTCAGAATTGGGCCTGGATCGGGATCTCACTGATGTCCATCCCCCACCCCGCCCATGGTGGCTGTAGGGCAGCGCTGAGCCAGCTGCAGGTATATCAGCGCCCTGGGCGGGGGCAGCATGACTTCCTGGATGCCATTGACCGGCGTGAGGACACCTTCTACGTTGTCTCCTTCCGCCGGGTGAGTGTGGTGGGGAGCAGGGCCAGCAGGGGGTGCCAGGCCAGGGTGGAGACAGGGCTTAGAGGTGCCCTGCCTGGGACTGGAGGGGCATAGTAGTTTCATAGTTTCTAGGGTCAGAAGGGACCTGAGCAGATCATCTAGTCTGACCCCCTGCCATGGCAGGAAAGAATACTGGGGTCAAACGACCCAAGCAAGATGTTCATCTAACCTCCTCTTAAACACCCCCAGGGTAGGAGCCAGCACCAATTCTCTTGGAACTTGGTTCCAGGCCCTAGCCGCCCTGACCGTGAAGTCGCGCCTTCCTGATATCTAGCCTAAACCGAACCTCTGCCAGCTTGTGACCGCTATTCCTGGTCACTCCTGGCGGTGCTCGGGGGAACAGTGACTCCCCCAATGCCTGCTGATCCCCCCTGACTGGTTTGTAACAGGCCACAAGATCCCCCTCAGCCTTCTCTTTTGGAGGCTGAACAGGTTCAGGTCCCGTAGCCTCTCTTAGGGCCTGCCCTCCTGCCCCCTGATCATACGAGTGGCCTCCTCTGGACCCACTCCATGCTGTCGACATCCCTCTTGAAGTGCGGTGCCCAGAACTGGACGCAGTACTTCAGCTGTGGCCTGACCAGTGCCGCATAGAGGGGGAGGATCACCTCTTTGGACCTGCTTGAGATGCATCTGTGGATGCATGACAGGGTGCAGTTGACCTTCCTGACTGCCGGCCCATGTTCATCTTGGAGTCAGTGATGACCCCCAGATCCCTTTCTGCCTCTGTGCTGACAAGAGGGGAGTTCCCTAACCTGTAGGTATGGTGCCGGTTGTTCCTCCCGAGGTGCATCACCTTGCACTTGTCTGTGTTGAAACCCATCCTATTCTTGTCCACCCACCCTTGTAACCTGTCTAGGTCAGATTGTAGCCTGTTGCATCCTTCCATTGTGCCCATGTCCCCCCCATCTTAGTGTCATCAGCAAATTTGAACAGGTGCTTTTTACCCCCTCGTCCAAATCACTGATGAAGATGTTGAACAGTGCGGGCCTGAGGACCGAGCCCTGGGGGACCCCACTGCCCACGTCCCTCCAGGTTGAGAAGGACCCATCTGCTACCACCCTCTGGGTACGGCCCTCCAGCTAGTTGGTGACCCATTTGACTGTGTGGGTGTCTACACCACAGCCCCTCAGTTTCTTAATGAGAACGGGGTGAGAGTGTCAAAAGTCTTCCAGAAGTCCAGGAAGACTATATCCACTGTTACCCCTGCATCTGATGATCTGGTGATCTGATCGTAAAAGGCCACCAGGTTGGTCTGACAGGACCTGCCACTGATGAACCCGGGTTGGTTGCCCCTAAGCATGCAGTCTCCTGCTGGCCCCTCCTGGATGTGTGGCAGCATAATTTTCTCGAACAGCTTGCCTAGGATCAAGGTAAAACTAACTGGCCTATAGTTTCCCGGGTCCTCCTTCCTGCCTTTTTTGAAGATGGAGACCACGTTGGCCCTCTTCCAGTCCTCCGGTACCTCTCCAGAGCACCACGAGTGCTTGTAAAGCTGTGCCAGGGGACTTGCAATGACCTCGGCCAGTTCCTTTAGAACTCTAGGGTGGAGATCATCCGGACCGGCTGACTTGAATACGTCTAACCCCTCCAGAAGCTCCCTAACCAAATCCTCGCTAACCCGTGGCCCAGGTGTGCCTCCCCCGGGGCCCGAGGGGGGCCCAGCAGGGGGAGGTGGCTGTTCTGGTCCCTACTTAGGAAGACGGAGGCAAAGAAATTGTTAAACATGTTAGCTTTGCCGTCTGGTGTGACAACCAAGTTTCCCATCGCATCCTGCAAGGGCCCCACATTACCCGGGACCTTTTTACCTCCTGTGTATGTAAAAAAGGACTTATCGTCCTTAATCTGGGAAGCTAGTCCCAGTTCCATCTCTGCCTTGGCCTTCCTAACTGCCCCCCTACATCCCCGAGCAACTGCAGAATAGTCCTCCCTAATGATGACCCCTTCTTTCCATTGGGTGTACGCCTCCTTTTTAGCAAGGAGACATTCCCAGATGCTTTTGGTGAGCCACGGAGGTTTGTGTGCTCTCCTGCTCCCTTTGATCCTCGTTGGGATTACCTTCCTTTGGGCTTGGAGGATCGTCTCCTTAAGGACTGACCACTCTCCTTGGACACCTGGCTCCCCTCCCCTCCCCTCCGGGACCTCAGCGCTTCTCCAACTATCCTCCTTAGCTCATTGAAGTTTGCCCTCCTAAAATCCAGGGCCTCTGCCTTGCTGCATGCCTTTGCCACCTTGCGCTGGATGGTGAATTCCAGCAGGCGATGATCGCTGGATCCAGCGTGAGGCGCTGTGCCCAGGGTGAAGGGGTGGGGGGTTTGTGGGGTTGCGGGGAGGGGCAGGGTGCAGGCCCAGCAAGGGGCTCCTCCCTGGGTCCATGGGGGCAGTGGTGGGCGCTGCCTGTCCATCTGTCTCACCGGGGTCCACATTTATGTCCACTCTCCCAGGACCACCTTCTCCTCCCAGCTATCAGCCACAACAAGACCTCACGGCCCAAGATGTCGCTGCTTATGCCTGCCATGGCCCTCAATGGTATGGTCCCTCAGAGCCAGCTGCAGCTCTTGCCCCTGTTATCCCAGCTCTTCCCTCCCCAGAGTCAGCTGCATCTTGGGGGCAGTCAGGATGGGGGGAGCCTGTTATACCCAGCCCCACCCCAGAGACAGCTACCTCTTGGGGGGTGGGGTGGGGATTGGGGGAGGGAATCCTTTGTCCCCACTCCAGAACCAGCCACATCTCCAGGGAAGACCCTGTTCTACCCAGTCCTGGCCCTACCCTAGAGCCAGCTGCATCTTGGGGGGTGGGGCTGTTGGACCCCTCCCCCATAGCCAGCTGGGTCCGGTTGCTGTGGTAACACCACCTGTCCATCTGTCCGGCAGAGAGTGTGTACCGCGCGGGGCGGGACTACGAGGTCATGATGCAGATAGACTGCGAGGTCATGGACACGCGCGTCATCCACATCAAGAGCTCCACGGTGCCGCCTTCCCTGCGCCGGCCCCAGGCCCCTGCCCCCTCGGACAACGGGACTCAGGCATCCTCGGTGGGCGCCCGGCCCCCCCGTGGGGCTCCTCGGCCTGCCCGCCGGCCCCCACGCCCCCTCTACCTCAGCAGCTATGGTGACGGTTAGCCCCAGCTCCTGTTGTTTGGGGTAGCCCTGTCTCCTTTGGAAGCCCTGCACCCTCCTGTGGGGGCGGGGGGGGTTTCAGCCAATGGGGAGCTGGCTCTGCCCCTGCCTTGAAATGGAATAATTCCAGGATTTGCCTGTGTCAGGCCAAGCCACGCCCCCCAGTGAGGTCATGCCCGTCCATACCCTGCCCATTCTGTCCCCCACCTTGTTTGGCCACACCCCCTCTGGTGCCATCCGTTCAGCCTAGCCCTTCTGCAGGCTAGCTCAACCATGCCCCCTTTGGTGAGGTCACAAGCCCCACCCACTCAGCAAAGCTGCTGCTGCCTCTGATTGGCCTCCTTGGGTGAGATCACACCCCCTTTTCTTTGACTCACTCCCCCAGCCCAGCCCCACCCTCTTAGCTTCACCCACCATTTCCTGTGGGAAGAAGTGATGGTTCTGGATAACCTCACTTCCTGGGGTGCTCAGCCCCTCCCTTGTAGTGTGACCACATGCCTCCCAGCTCCTCCTATTAGCACTTAGCCCCGCCCTCAGCCTTACAAGGGGGGGTGAGGTCATGGGGCCACCCACTTCCTATGGGGGCTCCCCAGGGCATTAAGCCCTGCCCCCTTTACATGGCAGCTCTGCCCCTTCACGGTCCCGCCCTCCCAGCCACAAGGTGGGGCCTGTGATGGGGGCCAGGCCTCAGGCCCCGCCTCCTCATCTCTGGCCTGATTTTATATGGAGAAATAAAGTTGAGTGTGATCCTTGCCCTCAGGCCCTTTTATTATTGGGGGGGGCGAGGGAGGCAGAATCCAGGCTCCCAGCATCCCCTGCTCTCCCGTTCTAGGCCCAACTCCCCTCCCAGCGAATGCAGGTGTCTGGGACTCCTCCACCAAAGCAGACATTGTTGCTCTATTAGCTGCGATCGCTTTACTGGGCACTAGGGCTGTGCAAAACAGCACCGTTCCATTTTGACTTGTGTTTCGACGGAACAGCGTTTCGTTTCGATTTGAAACTGCTGTTCTGTTTCGTTTCATCAAAGCAGTTTTGTTATTTCGCCATTTCACCCATAGCCTATAATGGGGAAACTCGAAACAGCCTATAGCGTTGTCATTTCTGCTCTGATTTGGATGAAACCTGCAGGAACGGTAGCCCCTACTGAAGGCATGAAGCCTGCCAAGTGTCAAGGAGATAGATGTGGGGGATTTGGGGAAACGGCACCTCAAAGTCGTGAAAGCAAAACTCATGTTACTTGTACGTGTTAAGCCATGGTGGGGTCAAAACTGGGCATGCTGGCCCCTGCTGAAGCCATGAAGCCTGCCAATGTTCAAGGTGATTGGTGCAGGGGCTTTTGGTGTGGAGAAGCAAAACTTGTAACCACTGTGTGTGTTAAGGCGCCACAGGGTGAAAGCTGCAGACCGGCTGGCGCCTGCTGAGGCCCCAAAGCCTGCTCGCTGTCGAGGCGATCGGTGCAGGGGGGAGTCTGGGTTCTGGGGCCCTGCACCTCCCAGCTGCTAACAGGCAAAACGAACATGCAGCTCAGTAACTGACCCCAAGGCAGTTCAAACAGTGCAGTTTTTCTGTCCCTCCCCCAGAGCACTGGCATTGGAAGAGACCTCAGGACAGTCACTGGCCAGCTACATTGTCAGCAATGAGAACACTTCCCTCTGCTCTTCCCCCTCCCTCTCCTTTAGTTTCTGTTTCCCTGCAGGCAAACCCAGCTTGAGCGTCAAAACTCAAAACGTAAAAATTTTCGGAACGTTTCGACTTACTTTCTTTCGTTTTGAGGCAGTTTCAAAGCTCTCAGTTTTGATGTTGGTGTTTCAAGCTCGAAGCGAGTGGGAACAGCACCGAAATGAAACTGCCGGCAAAATTTCGCGCAGCCCTGCTGGGCAAGTCTCATATCAGCTGCGGCAAGTTGTGCTGGGTCTCTGGTGCTCTGGGCTCAGTTACTGTGGCCTCGAGCCCCCGCATCACTGCAGTGGGTTGTGCCTGGTGTCAGGTTCTGGGCTCGGTTACTCTGGCCTGTGGGGGAGAAGCTCCCCCAGCACCAGAGGTGTGCCTGGGTTCTGCCACTCTGAGCTCAGCTGCTCTGGTCTGAGGGGGGAGATGGTTTCCCCGCTGCTGCAGGGGGCTGTGTCCAGTCTCAGCTGCTCTGGGCTCAGTTGCAGTGGCCTGGAGGCCCCTCATGGCTGCAGTGACTTGTACCCCGGGCTCAGTTACTCTGGCCTGGGGGTGCGTGGTGCCCCCCCTTGCATCGTTGCAGTGAGTTGTGACAGGCTCTGGGCTCAGTTACTCTGGCCTGAGAGCTCCCACCCCCATCACTGCAGTGAGTTGTGCCTGGTGTCAGCAGCTCTGGGCTCCCTCTGTCCAGCAAGGAGTTATGCCTGGGCTCAGTCACTAGCTGCTCTGGCGTGGGGGGGGGAGGGGAAGGTTCCCCCATTGCTGCAGTGAGTTGTGGCCAGGCTCAGCCATGGGCTCAATTGTTCGGGGGTGGGAAGTGCTTCCATTGCTGCAGTGAGTTGCACCCAGTCTCAGGTGTTCAGGGCTTGATTGCTTTGGCCTGGGGGTCCCCACCATGGCTGCAACAAGTTGTGCCCTCTGTCAGCTGCTCTGAGCTAATTATTTTGGCCTGGAGACCTCATGCCTGCGGTGAGCTGTGTCTGGGCTCAGGCACTCCCATCTTGGGGAGCGGGGAGGTTCTCCCCTTGCTGCAGTGAGCTGTGTTTGCTCTCAGCTGTTTAAGGTTCGATTGCTCTGGCCTGAAGATTCCTGTCACAGCTGAAGTGAGTTCTGCCTGATCTCAGCTGCTCTGGGAATGGTTGCTTGGACTTGACTTGGATGGGGGAGGCTCCTCTATCTCTGCAGTGAGTTGTGTCCAGTCTCCACCCCTCTGGGCTTGGCTGGTCTGGTCTGGGAGGATCTCCCATTGCTGTAGCAAGTTGTGCCTGGTCTCAGCTGCTCTGGGCTCAGTTAATCAGGCCTGGGTGTGTATGCATCTCATTGCTGCAGTGAGTTGCATCCAGTTTCTGCCTCTCTGGGATCAGTTGCTCTTGCCTGGTCAGGGGAAGGGAGGCTGCATTGCTGTGATGAGTTGTGCCTGGTCTCAGCTGCTCTGGCATGTAGGGGTCCCCCATGGCTGCAGTGAGCTATGTTCGGTCTCAGCTGCTTAGGCCGGCCCGGGAGGGGAGGTCCAGGGTTGCTCCCTCTGGGTTTGCTTGCCCTGACCTGTGGTTCCCCTCTCAGCCCCTCTGGTCTTGAGCTCTCTGGCCTGGGTGGTGGTGGGGAGGGAGATTTTCCCATCTGTGCAGGGAGCTGTGATCAGCTGCTCCGAGCTCCATGGCTCTGGCCTGGGAGGCCTCCATCACTGCAACAAGTTGTGCCCAGACTTAGCTGTTGTGGGCTCTTTTGCTTTGGCTTGGGGGCTCCTTCCCCATCACTGCAGTGAGTTGCATCCAGTCTCAGCCTCTCTGGCCTGGGTGGCGGGGAGGGTTTCCAATCACTACAATGAGCTGTGCCTGCTCTCAGATGCTCTGGGCTCAGCTGATCTGGCCTGGGAGCCCCCTCCCCTTTTCATCACTGCAGTGAGTTGTGCCTGGTCTCAGCTGCTCAGCTGGGACCTAGGGGGCTGAAGGAGGGGAGTGAGGGGCACTGGCTGGGTTCAGGGGACAGAGGCTGTGGGTCAGTGTGGCATAGAGGGGCTCCCCAACTAGCCACAGTGCTAGTCTCCCCACCTGCCTTTGGGTGCGCCACCCACCTGCCCTGCCTTGTTATTAGGTTGTTAATTAAGGTAGGAGGCAGCCCATTGCCCTGATGTCAGAGGGCGCTATCTGTGGCGCTGTTCCTCCCCTACACCACAGCCCGAGCCTTGCAGATGGCCTCCAGATGTCACACCACTTAGGCCTTGTTGCCAGGCCTCAGAGGCACACACATTCGCACTGCCCTCCTCTCGCACTCCACCCACTCTCACAGGGTGTCTTTCACACCTTGACAACTGCTTTTGCCTTGCTCCCTCCTGGAGTGGCGCCTTAGGCCATAGGCTTTAGCTCATTCATACCTTGGGTGGCAGACATACTGACTTTTGGGCCTCTCCCGTGAACCTCACCGCAGTAGTGGCCAGCCAATTACCTGACCGGGTCTAAGCTTGCCATGGCCCTTCCAGGGCAACTGTATACAGACTCACATGCTGGGCTCCCAGCCCTCTGGCTTCCCCTTCACTGGGGCCCCACACCGCCCCCTCACTGGGGCCGCAGGGCTTCTCTCCCCAGTGGGATGAGGTGTCTACAGCTGTGCCTGGCCCCAAATACCTCCGATGTTACCTGACTCACCCAAAGATGAGGGCTGGAGTTAAGGTGGCCCGACCTGCCTTTCACTGGGGTGGTAACTGGTATTTCCTGTGGGCTCCTGCACCACTCAGAGCCCCACCAGGCCACCCACTCCCAGCAGGGTGCAGTTTTAGGTCATGACCAGGAGCCTCCTGTCTATCCCCTACAGCTCTTGCTCTTACCTCCAGGATGTTGCATGCAGCCTTGCAGCCAGGCAGTGTTACTGTCTGGCCCACCAGCGGTGAACTGCTGTGTTTATATGGGCAACCAAGGACCTGCTGGCTGCTTGGCTCCACTCTTAAAATGGCAGGCACCAACAGTACCCTGCCACACTCAGGAGTGAGGGGCACTGTTAACCCCCTGCCCTCACAAGCTGGGGGAGCTGGAGAAATATGACCAGGTGGGCGGGGCCATGGGGAGGTGGACCTGGTTGGCAGGAGGGGTGGAGCTATAGGGGTGGGCAGGGCTGGTTGAAGTTGCAAGGATGGGGCAGGGCTTGCTGGAGGAGGTGGGGCTATGGGCTGGGGTGGGGCTGTTGGGCTGGGGGGGTGGAGCTACAGGGGTGGGGTGGAGCTACAGGGCTGGTGGGAGCCCTAGGGTTGGGTCCAAAGGAAGCAGAGCTAGAAGGGGCGGGGGGGATATGGGCTGTGGGTTGGGCTGGGTGGATGGTGGGGAGTTAGAAGGGAGGGGGCGGGGCTAGCAGAAGGGGTTTGGGTTGGCTGGAAGGGGTAGAGCTACAGGGCTGGGGGCAGGGATATGGGCTGGGGGGGCAGTTCTGGCAGGAGGGGGCAGGGCCAAGGGCATGGCATGGGGTTGAAGGCCAGGGCGGGGCTGGATGCCCTGTGCTATCTCTGTGTGACCCCCCCCCAGTTTGTCTTCATCTTGATCTCCAACCCTTGACCTCACTCTGGACCCCCAGCCCAAAGCACTTGTGAGGCTGTTGCGATCCTCTGCTCCTACTTCCTTGACTCCAGGTCTTACTTGACCTTGGACCCCACCCTGTCCCTAATTTCTGCCCCCTGCCTGAGGATATCACCATGCTTCCTGGGTGACGGGTATGACCTTCTGACTCCTCAGTCTGACCTCCTAACTCTGGACCCTCTTCCCTGACCTTTGACTCCTGCCCAAAGCACTGGTGAAGCCGTAATCAGCCTTCGCTCCTGCTTCCTTCACACCAGTTACTGCCCTTGTCCTCGGACTCCCACCCCAAAGCACATAAGGCCATTGGGGTCCTGCCTTCCCACTTCCTTGACCTCTGCAATCTCCCTTGACCCCCATACTCTGACCCCACTCCTGTTTCCTTAATGCTCGGTGCTATAACCCCCAACCTTTGACCCCGACCCTGTGTGTCCTGGCAGCCAGATGCAGGTCACAGCCCCATCCCAGTGCAGGGCCAAGGGTCATCTGGTATCATGTTTCCGACGTGTGGGTGAGGCCTACAGCCAGGGAGCAAGGCCTAGGTAGAGAGGCAGAGCCTTGTGGCTCAGGCTGAGAGGTGAAGCGTATGGGAGAGGGGCTGGGTCCTGGTGAAGGGAGTGCAGGAGCTTTGGGACATGGCCTGGCAGGTGGGTGGGGCTTTGAGGCTTGGGGGTGTGGCCCAAAGTGAAGGGCAGGGCCAGGGATCTAGAGGTGTGGCTGAGGTTGAGAGGCGTGGCCTGGATCAAGGGGGTGGGGCCATGGGGTGTCTAGCCTTGGCTGAGGGGTGGGGCCAGAGGGTACGAAGCCATGGGGCTGGGGTGTGGTTGGAAGGGTGTGGCCACAGGATTTGGGGGCAGGGCCATGGTGGCTGATTGAGGGATAGGGGCAGGGCCTGAGCTCAGGCTCTGCCCCCAGTCTGGTATTGGGCCTCCCCAGGTAAGATGAGGGGTAGGAACTCACCTTAGGGTGGGGCACCCTCAAATCTCAGCCTTTTTTCTCCCCCATAGATGGAGTTTGTCTGTGCCATCCTCTCGGCCTGGTGGCCAGACAGCTCCATGGCCCCCAGAGCAGGAGGGTGAGTGGCATTTAATCCCTCCCCCAACCCCTCCATTTGCCCGCCATCTGGGGCAGGGAGGGGCAGAGGGCTGCCTGGTTGGGATGGCAGTGCCAACCTCATGGCCACCAGGAACCAAGATGGTGTCTTCATGGGGGCTCAGTCCAACATGGCGGCTACTGAGAGCGGAGGTGGCGTCTTCTTGTGGGGTCCATCCAAGATGGCGGCCACCAGGTGTCAAGACAGCCAGCAGAGATGGCATCTGGAGCCTTCAGTCTTCTCCCTCTGCCCCTGAGGCCCCCACCCCTGCCTCCTGGAGTCTCACCCTATGGTGTCAACTTCCTGTTGGGGTGGGGGGTCAGGGGTCCTGGCACTGGAGGTGGGGGTGATGTGGGGCAGGCTTTTGTTTCCTTATTATTCATGTTTTCTTAACTAGAAAAGTCCAATTAAAGCGGGGGGCAGGTCTGGGAGCTGCCCCTAGCACCCCCAGCCCATAGGCAGCAGAAGGCCAGGGCTAATGGGGCTTATCCCCCGCTGCGCCCCAAACGGGGCTGGGCACAGTGGCTCTAGCGCCCCCGCCGTGCACTCCATCACCATTGCGCGCTGGCCCAGAATGCCCCTGTGGGAGGGAGAGGCAGGTGCACTCTGCACTGCCCCCCCATTGTATTTCTTAGTGCCACTTGAAAACAAAACACTGCCATTCCCTTTCAAGACTAGCTCAGGAGTCTTCTACTGAGGGTGGCCATTTTGGAGCTCATCATTGGGTGGCTTGTGGGTGGGTTTTGGTGGGTGGCGGGGGGAGAAGAAACGAGCTGTTGCCTGGGGGGGGTCCTCAAGCATTACACCAAAGGGTCCTTGGGTCCCCACCCCCCAGGCCTGCATACCCATGTGCCCAAAGCACCTCACTCTACAGCAGGCTTTGGTGGAGGGTGTAGGCCTCACTGGCTGTGCTGTGGTCTTGTGGGTGTCACAGCCAATAGCGCCTAGTTTTGAAGGGGCACAGACCCTCTAGGTTTTTGGGGGGGGGGGGTCATGGGAGGCTCTCCACCCCGCATTGGTTGTATTTTCTTGGCTTATATAATAAAATTTATTTCTTCCAGCTGTGGGAGGCTGTTCCATGACTTTGGATTGGCTCCCTGGGGTGGGGGGGACCCCACAACCAGCCACCATCTCCCCAAAACAAGGTAACCCCCCACCATCTCAGTAACACCCCCCCCCAGGAGGCAGAACCAGTGGGGTCCAGAGTAAATCCCCAGACCTAGGGCAACCTCTTTTATAGTATATCCTACCCCTGCCCTTTTCGGTGCCCAGCACTCCCGGGCTACAGCCCCTCCGCGGTCTTATGGTAGGGGAAGTGTATTTGCTCTCACCTCATTCCCCTAATGAGAATCCAGATGCTCCAGGGTACGAATCACCAGTGCTTTAATGACACCCCCGGCCCCTCTGCCATGGGGGGTGCGGGGTCACCCTGATTTGCCCTGTCCCATAAACACTCACAGATGCCCCAGAACTGCCCTCTCCCCCACCCCCATGTGCAGGGAGCAGCAGGGTCTGGTCCAGCCAGCAGGGGATCACCGGGGAGAGCAGAGGCTGCCCCTGAACTGGCCCCTCCCCCCTATTAGCCCTTAGGGAACCCCCTAAGTCCTGCCCCTTGGACACTACATCATGCCCCTACGCATGGGGGGAGGGGCAAAGGGGAACCCCCCCTAGAATACTGTAGTCCCACCCTCCAGGGGTTAACCCCTGCCTGTCCATGGCAGGGGCGTGTTGGAGGGGAGGGGGGGTCAGACACTGAGAAGCCAGAAGAGGAAGAAGATGGCTATGAAGAGGAAGAGCGAGTCTTGCCAGCCAGAGGGCCGGGGGCCACCAGCTGCATCTGAGGAGGGGAGGAGAGAGATGCTGTAAATCAGGGGTGAGCAAAATGTGGCCCACGGCCTGCCAGGCCAGTCTATCCAGCCCACGGTGCCCCTAAAAAATTTAGAAAATTAATATTTATCTGCCCCTGGCTGCCTGTCATGCAGCCCTCAATGGCTTGCCAAACTCAATAAGCAGCTCTCCACCCAAAAGAATTGCCCCCCTGCTGTAAACTGAGGAGGAGGCAGATGGGGCGGGGGGGGAACTAGTGCTAGTGTAGGGTGGGTGGGGGAGGGAGAGGAGCCTGGGGCATGTGGGGGTGCTCAGAAGGGGGCCCATAGGCATGTTTGCGATGGAACGGGGGGAGTCCCGGGGGTAGGGGGTCTCCAGATGTGGGGGGAACTCAGGCTGGGGTAGGGGGTCCTGAGAGTCTGCCAGCCTGAGGGCTGCCCAGAAGAGGCTGCAAGAACCCTGGGGTGGGGGTGCCAAGGGGTCCCTTACCAGCTGGTGCGTCGGGGCCCCGCAGCACGGTGGTGAAGAAGCCGAAGGGGAAGGCGCCGATGCCAAAGGCCATGTGGAAGCCGGCGTCGGGGAAGACAGGCGGTGGTGGCCCCTGCAGACACAGGGTATTAGCTGGGGGGAGGGGGCAAAAGAAGGGCAGGTGGCGGTTCTCACTCACCCCACGGCTCTCAGGCTCCGGGCGCTGCCCCCGTGGCCGTGGAGGGGTCTTCAACCTGGGCAGGGGCAGAGATGGGGCATCAGAGTGGCAGAAGCCAGATGCCCCCTGCCCCGTAAATGCCCCCCAGCCCTGTGTACCTGGGGTCCTGCTGCCCGGCGCTGCCACGCCCATACAAGGGGATGACTTTGTCGCGGCTGATGCCTGCCTTGCACACGGGGCACTCCTGCCGCTCTGGCCGTGTCTCCAGCCACTGCCCACGTGGGGGGTAGAAGAGGGGGTAAGGGACCCCCCACGAGATCCCCACCTGCTCCAGATCAGGGCCCAGGGGCAGTGGGGGATGAGGGGGAGGGGCAGGGAGGACTCACCTGGTGCAGACAAGGCCAGCTGCAAGGGGTGGGGAGTGTTATGGGGGTGGGGCTTGAGGCCCCTCCCCTTTCAACTCACTCCTAAGCCCCTCCTCCATCCACTAGGCCCCTCCCCCAATCATACCCGACCCCCACCTCCGTTCTCCCGGCACCTCCCCCAACCACATCTCACCCCTTTCCTCCCACATCCCATTCACGCCAGCCCCTCCCCCACCCATAGCTACGCCCCGCCCCCTCCCTACGCCCCGCCCTTCCCCCATCCACCCGTAGCTAGGCCCCTCCCCTGTCCCACCCCATGACAACCCCCGGCCCCGCCCCCTCACCAGTACAGGTGCCCGCAGAGCCCAATCACGGCGTCCCGGGCGGGCTCCAGGCAGATGTTGCACTCGAACGCACTCCGGTCGCGGTTTGGCACCTCGGGGCCCCCATCGGGGACCCCCGCGCCTGTCCCGGACGCCATCTTCCGCCCCACCCCCGGAGGGGAAATGCCGCATCCTTCCTTCTCAAGGGTCCCATTGGCCAGCGGGGCCGCCAATCAGCCCCGCCCCCCGCTCAATGGCCGGTGACGCTGCCTCTCAAGGAGGCTGGCGAATCTGATTGGCGGGAGGGTAGTTAGCTTCACCACCAGATGACGACTCGCCTCTGCCAGTGACTGACTGGGTGGATTGGCTGTCCATCACAGATTGCCTCACGCTCATTGGTTACTACGGCTTGGGTGCCAGCTTCTCAGCGTGTAAGATATTCACCCGCTTCCTATGGGTGCCGGCTCCCGTCAATCACGAGTAAATGACGCGTGATTGGTCGCTTCGGGGTAAGCGGGCAGGAGCGGAGAAACTCTGAATGAACAGCTCCATCATCCAATTATTAGTAGCCAGAAGTGGGGCGGGACCTCCAGGGACATGTCGGATTCTATTGGCCTGGATTCTTTCTGTCATGCTGACTGATTGGCTGAGGGGTGAGTAATTACATTGTAATTAACAAGCTCTTAGGCCAATCCCCACCCATAACGGTTCCGGACTGCTGAAGGGATTGGAGGAGCGGGCGGCGAGGGAAAGGCCCCTGATTGGCTAAGAGGGCCGGTGGGGCGGGGCACACGTGTCGTGTTGTGAAGCCCGAGGTGCGGTCAGCGGCCGGAGAGGCCGAGGCAAAATGGCCGCCCTGGAACCATGGCAACACCCTGTCACCGGAGCAACCACAGTCGGCCCCTGCCAGCCCCCTCACCATGGCAACCCCCCCTTCCCTGGCAACCAGTTCTGTCACTCCGGCAACCATCACTTGGCCTTGGTCGGTTGCCCCGTCACCATGGCACCCGCACCCCTGCTGTGTCACCATAGCGACCGCCCTCGCTTGCTACTGCCCCCAAACCTTCCGTCACCTTGGCAATTCCCCCCCACGGCCTGGGCTCGTTGCCATGGTGCCCACGTTGCCATGACAGCAGGCCCCCTTTGCCCTGGGGCCCAATTGGCCGCCCTGCCACGTTGGCATGGCAACGGTCACTCGGGGTACGGTAATCATGGCAACTGCCCCTCCCCTGGGCAGCCCCCCACTCCTGGGTGTCCCTCGAGTGTCCCCCGCCCCGTTTCTATGGCAACCAGGGCAACCCCAGGCCCCGCCCCCGGGGCAACAGGAGGGGGCGGGGCCTGGGGAAGGGGCGGGGCCTAGCGGGGGGGTCCGTAGAGGGGCGTGGCTGGGCGGCGGGGCTCGGACACGGGAGAGGGCCGACGTCACGGGGCTCGGGGGCAGCCGCGCATGGTCCCCATTGGCCGCCTCCCCCCAACCCTCCCCTCCGGCTTCCGGTGCGAAGCCCTGCCCCTTTCCGCCCCCTCCCCCCCTCCCCGAGCATCCTCCGCCGCCATGGCCCGGCCCGGCCCGCCGCCCTGAGCGCCCCCGCCCGCACCACCCGGGGCCAGGTGCGGGGGTGGATGGATGCGGGGGCTGCGGTTGGGGGGGGGTTGAGGGTGGTGACCCTGAGGGTGGGGGTGTTGGGGGAGGGAAAGCCGAGGGTGGGGGAGGGGCTGCCTGGCGAGATGGGGGGGCAGGGGCAGCCCTTTGCCCCTACCCCCCGCCAGCTCCAGGGCTCAGGGGTGTGGGTGGATGTGGGGTCCAGTGCAGTTGGGGCAACCTGGACCCCTGGGGTGTGTGTGTATGAGCATGTATCCCAGGTGCCTCAGTTCTGTGTATGTCTATGAGGGCACACGTGTGTGTGTGTCTGTGTGTGTGTGCACGTTCATGCGCACACATGTTTTGGACACACAGGTTCTGTGTGTGTGTGTGTGTTCCAGATGCCTGGGTTCTGTGTGTGTCCAGGGTGCCATGTTTGTGTGTGCACTTTTGTGCCTGATGGGTGTGTGTCCATGTCCCTGATGCCTGGGTTGTGTGTGTATGTGCGTATGGGGGGGTTTACAATTGTTCTGTGGTAACCCTGAGTGCTTGTGAGGGTCATGGGGTGTTGTG
Organism: Crocodylus siamensis; assembly: GCF_052110815.1. NCBI lineage: Eukaryota > Metazoa > Chordata > Crocodylia > Crocodylidae > Crocodylus > Crocodylus siamensis. The sequence continues at coordinate 53,289,336 of NC_143409.1, read as the reverse complement.
TTCGTGTGTGTGCGTGCCTCCAGAGGGGTCTGGCTTGCACATGTTTGTGATGGCTACTCCTTTGTGTGTGTGTCTGTGTGTAATGGGTTGTGAGGGATGTGGGGTTGTGTGTGCGTGCAGCTGTAATAGTTGCAGGTGCTTGTGAGGGGTACTGGGTAGGTGTGTGTGCACATATGCATGAGATGCAGGTTTGCATGTGTGTGTGTGATATAGTAGGATGGTGTTGGGAGAAATGTGTGTTACTGTCTTGGGGCTACAGCTTGTGTGTGTGTGAAGCCTGCGGGGTGTTATGCAGATATACTTTTCACCTGTGTGTATGTATCCTCACACCTGGGTTCTGTGCGCACTGGGGAGAAACAGTTCTTGTGTGTGTGGTTGTGAGCGGCTGTGTGGGGCACAGGGCACTGTGTGTCTGTGTGAGATACTTGTAGGGTGTTGTGGAGGGGTACAGTACAGGCCAGTGTGTGTGCGTGCGCGCACATGTGTGTGTGTGCATGTATATGTGAGAGAGACAGATACTTGTAGGGTGTCATTGGGGGGTACAGTTATCACGTGTGTGTGTGACGGTAATGGGGAGTTCTGGGGAACTGTGCTTGGGAGTAGAATTTGTGTGCGTGTGTGATAGTTGTGTGGGGCCTACGATACTCTGTGTGTAATGCTTGTGGGGTGTTGTTGGGGGTACAGTTCTCAACTCTTTGTGTGTGTGTGTGTATGAGTGTGATGGTAATGAGATGTTGTGAGGGATGTGGAGCACTGTGCTGGGAGGTACAAGTCTTGTGTGAGTGTGTGTGATGGTTGTGTGGGGCACAGGCTTCTTCTATATGTGTATCCTAGGTGCCTGGGTTCAGTGTATGTGTATCTATTCACATGTAGATGTGAATGTACTTGTTTGTATATTTGTGTGTGCATATGTATATGCTGGCATGTGCATGCATATATGTGTACTCGTGTGTGTCCTGGGTGCCTGGATTCTGTGTGTATGTGTTGGATGCTTGGATTCTGTGTAGGTGTCCATCCATTCACATGTGTGCGCGAGTGTGTATTCATGTGCGTATTTGTGTGTACATGAGTGTATTCATCTGTGTATGTGGCACGTGCGTGTATTTGCATTCATGTGTGTGTTTGTGCATGCATACAGGTTTCCCATGCTCCCTGTGGCCTACTATTCTACATGCCACAGCCCATGCCATAGCTGTGTGTGTAAATCCACACCATGTGCATGTGCTCACCTGCCTGCCACGTGTGCTGCCATGGCCCCTGCCCTCCTGCAGTTGTCAGGCTCAGGTTGGGGTTGAATCTGGGGCAAGACTCCCCCTCGGGTGCCGGGTGGAGTGGAGGATCAGGCGTGTGCACGCCTACATGTGTGTCAGGAGCTTCCGGCCCTGTGGCAGGGAGGCTTGTGTGTGGCACCAGGTCAGAGCATGGCAGGTGTGTGTCTGGGCATGTTGCACATGCACAGGGCTTGGGCAGGGTTCAGTTTGCTGTGCAGATGTACGTGTGTGATGAACCACAAGTACTGAGAACATTGTTCTGCATGCAGTGAGTGATATGCATTTACTCTTCCACAGTTGCGCTAGTGTATACAGTAGCGTGCACTCACTCATGTGCATGTGCACATGCACACATGCAGTGGGTTTGAGCAAATAGTGTAGCTTGGTACAGTGTGTGTGTGTTGCGGACACATGTGGCACTTCTGTGTGTGTGTGTGAGCAAATGGTAGTGTAACAGTATGCTGCAGGTGTGTTGTGCGTACACATGAGTGTTTGAGCAAGCACTGATAGCATAGGTCTGCTAATCACATGCATGCACACATACACTGAGTAAATAGTGTGTGTTGCACACAAACACATGGGTTTGAGCTAGCACTGAGCATAGAACTGCTTGTTACACACAAATGCACATACGGTGCTTGACAGATAGCAGAGATCTGCTTGTTTCACACTCACACAGCGTGTTTGAGCAAAGTATAGCTGAGCACTGTGTGGGTATGTTGGACATATGCACAATTTTGACCAAGCATTGATAGCATAGGTCTTCTTATTGGATGTGCGCGCACGCACACACTCATGCTGAGCAAATAGTGTAGCTTAGTATTTGTTTTGGACACATGCACACAAGTGTTTGAGCAAGTATTGAGCATAGATCTTGTTACACGCTTACACATGTGGTTTTTGAGCAGACATTGCTAGTGCAGGTCTGTGTCACACATGCTATGAGCAAACACTGGTAGTGTAGTTCTACTTATCGGACACATATGCACGTGCACACAATGCACACACTCAGCATGTTTGAGCATAGAGCTCGGTACACTGGGTGTGTTGCATACTCACATGCACACAAGGTTTGGGCAGGGCAAACACTAATAGCATCGATCTACCTGTTATACCCACAGCAAACAAATATTGCCAAGTTCTGCTTGTTATACTCAAACATGCGTGCACGCACACACAGTATGACCACACATGGATAGCATAGATTTGGTTGTCATGTGTGCATATGACACACACACACATGCAGGGTGTGAGCAGACACCAGCGGTATAGAGGTACTTGTCCAATGCATGCAGTGGGCAAACGATAGTGTCGTTCTGCTTGTCACATGTATACGCACGCGCGCACACGAACATACTCGCACACAAAGTGTTACAGCATACACGGATGGCAGTGTTGTGATGGTTACACATGCACATAGGTGTGTGCATGTGTGTGACCTGGACAGCTGACTTGTGTGTGCATATGTGTGATCTGGAGGCCTGGGTTCTGTGCCTGTGTCCCCATCCCACAGACAACTGGATTCTGCATGCGTGTGTGTTTCAGATCCGCGTGTGTGTTTCCCCCTGCCATTCTCTTTGTGTGTGTGTGCACATGTGCATGTGTCCATCTGTCCATGTGTCCTGGACACCTGGGTTCTTGTGTATGTTTTGGATGCCTGGGATCTGTGTGTGTGTGTCCCCAACACCTGGGTTGTGTGTGTGTTGGATGTCTAGATTTTGTGTGTGTGTGCCCCCATGTGTCCTGAACACCTAGGTTCTGTGCGTCTGTCCGTGTATCCCGAAAACTTGGGTTCTGTGTGTGTGTGCATGCATCCTGCACACCTGGGTTCTGTGCATGTGTGTCCCAGATGCCTGGGTTCTGTGCATATGTGGTGGGGGGTTAATGCAGCCCCTTTTCCTGCCTTGTGTACCACATGAACCCTCATACCTCCCCCCTGTCCCCCACAGGCAGGCGGCGGCAGGAGCATGGAGGTGTCAGCGGGTGTGTGGGCGCTGGTGCTAGTGCTGGCGCTGGTACCACTGCTCTATGAGCTGAGCGGCTCCTTTCGCTTTGTGATCAAGATGGCCTTCTACAACGGCTGGATCCTGCTGCTGGCCGCTTTTGCCCTGCCCCTCTGCGCTGTGCGCGGCCGCTCCGTCGAGAACATGAAGTCAGCCGGGGGCTGGGGGGCTCTGGACAGGCTGGGGAGGGGGCTCAGGGTCCTGTGGGAGCTTGGGGCTGGAGCTAGGGGTCCTTGAGGGAGCTAGGGAGGGGACTGGGGCCCACCAGGGAGGTGGGGAATGGTACCACTTGAGGGGCAGGAAGGGGAGCTGGGGGGCTCCAGGCAGGCTGGTTAGGGAGCTGGGGATCTTGTGGGAGTGGAGCTTGGGGTCGTCAGGGGAGTTAGGGAGGGGCTGGGGGCCACCAGGGGGGCGGAAAATGGTGGTAGGGGGCACTTGAGAAGGGGAGGGAGCTGGGAGGCTCCAGGTAGGCCAGTGAGGGGCTGGGTGCAGAGCTGGGTGTCCTCTGGGGGGCTCCAGGGGGCTGGAAATGGTGGTACGGGGCACTGGAGTGGGCAGAGGCGGCCGCTTGGGGGGTCCCCTGAGGGGCTGGGGAGGAGGTGGGGGACTCTCACAGGCAAGGGGAGGGGGCTGAGGGGGGCTCTGGGGGGCAAGAGGAGGGTTCTGGGGATCTGTTTGGGGGCTGGGGAAGGTGATGGGGGTTCCTTTGGGGGGAGTGGGCAGTGGGGTACCCTGGGGGCTGAGGGTGGGGTCCCCAGAGGGAGGTGAAGGGCAGAGCTGCTGGGGGGTGTGGGGGGCAGGTTCTTGGGGGGGGTCTCCTCTCGCGCTCACCCCACACTTGTGCCCCAGGATCCTGCGGTCCATGCTGCAGCACGTGAAGCACCTCTATGGCATCCGCATGGACGTTCGGGGCCTGGAGCACTTCGACCTCAAGGAGCCCTACGTTGTCGTCTCCAACCACCAGAGCTCCCTCGACCTGCTTGGTACGTGGGGGTGCAGCTGGGGCAAGAGCAGGGCGAGCGGGACGGGAGGAGCAGGAACGAGGCCTGGGGGGGCATCCAGGTGCCCCAGCCCCATCAGGTGGCCCTGGGTTGTGGGGCATTTGCTCCAGGTGGGTAGGGCTTGGTTCCAGGGGGCTGGAGCCAGTGGGGAAAGGGTGGAGCTTGTGTTAAGGTGGGCAGAGCTTCCTGGTGATGGGTGTGTTGGTGGCCCACATTGGGGCTTGCTAGGGGTAGGCAGGGCCATGTCTCAGGGGCGGGGCTTCCTGGAAGTGTGCAGGGTCCGCTCCATCAGGGCAGGGCCTGTAAATGTGTGGAACCAGGTCCCTGTGGGTGGGGCCTCCCAGCAGTGCGTGGAGCCAGCTAGCTCCCTCAGGGGCAGGGCCTCCCAGCAGTGGACAGGTCTGGCCTCCTTGGGGTGTGGCCAACTATTTATGGGTGGATCCAGTCCTTATGGGGGCAGGGTCATTTTGGGGAGGTGGGGCTTCCTGGCAGTGGGTGGTGCTGCATCCTATGGGGTGATGCCAACTCCCTTGGGATGGGGGGGCCTCCCAGCAATGGTTGGTTTGAGCTCCTGTTGGGCAGGGCCTTGTAGCAGTGGGTGAGACCAACTCTGCCAGGGTCAGGGCCTTGTGGGGGGGCAGCATTAACCCTGGGTGTGCTGGCCCAGGCATGATGGAGGTGCTGCCAGACCGGTGTGTTCCCATTGCCAAGCGTGAGCTTCTCTATATGGGCACTGTGGGGCTGGCCTGCTGGCTGGGCGGCATCATCTTCATCAACCGCCAGAAGACTGATGATGCCATCTCTGTCATGGCCGAGGCTGCCCGCACCATGCTACGCGAGGACGTAAGCCCCCAGGGGGGCAAGACGTGGGGGCTGGAGAGGGTCCTGGGAGGGGTCCGGGGGGGGACATGGGGGGGCTGGAGGGGTGTGGAGTGGGATCATGGCAGGTGAGGGGGGCATGTAGAGGCAGGAGGTTGGGTCATCGGGGCTGGGGTGGGGTCAGGGTGGGAGGGAGCCGTGGGGGGGCTGATGTGTGGTGTGGGTTTCGTAGGGGTGGGAGGTGCTGGGGGAGGTCTGTGGGGGGTATCTGACTCCTCCCCCCCATCACCCCTCCAGGTGCGGGTGTGGGTGTTCCCCGAGGGCACCCGCAACCACAACGGCTCCATGCTGCCCTTCAAGCGTGGCGCTTTCCACCTGGCTGTGCAGGCTCAGGTAGGGCCCTGGCCTGGGCTGGGTGATCTGTGGGGGTTGTGGGGGCTGGTATTGTGGGTGAGGTCTGGGGGGGCTGTAGGCTGTCCTTTGGGGCCTCTGTGGGGGTCCATGGGGGTACCTCCAGCTGTAGGGGAGCCATCAGGTTGTGGGAGAGGTCCATGGGGGGCTTGGGGCCACTGGGGGTGCTTTGGGGTTCCATGTGCTAGGGGAGGGTCCATGGGGCAAGCTGTGGGGCTGGTTGCCCCCCCTTGCTGGGAGGGGTAGGGCTAAGGGAAAAGGGCCAAAGCTTGGCTGGTTCCTCCCCCCTGCAGTGCCCCTTCTGGGCAGCTAGGGGATGCAGATGGGTGGGGCTAAGGGAAGCAGTTTGCGCCTGGGCTGGCAGGGCTTTGGGGTCCATGAGGGGGTCTTGGGGGATGTGGGGGGGTCTAGGGGGCCTATGGAGGTCCAGGGGGTCCAGTGGGTACTGGCTGGGGGCCTGGTGCTGAGGCCCAGAGCAGTGGGGTGCCTGGGAGGGGGTTGGAGTGCCCCTTGGGTGGGGGGAGACCCAGCTGCCTCCACAATCTCTGACCCCCACCCCCCCATCCCTGCCCCCAGGTGCCAGTGGTGCCCATCGTGATCTCTTCCTACCAGGACTTCTACAACAAGAAGGAGTGGAGGTTCACCTCGGGTGAGTCCTGGCTGGGAGGGGGGTCCATGGGCATATGGGGAGGGGGCTGTGGGGGGCCTGGGGCAGTCTGGAGGAGTGTAAAGCGTCTGGAGGGATCTCTGCGGTGTGGGGCTGGGGCATTTTGGGGGGATCTGTTAGATATTAGGGGCCATTGGGGTTGTGTGTGCAGGGGGTAGGGGCCAGGGGGGTGTTGCACCCCCTGACCCGGGCTGCCCCCGCCCCCCTGCAGGGCGGTGCCTGATCCAGGTGCTGGCGCCACGACCCACGCGGGGCATGGGCCCGGCCGACGTGCCGGCGCTGGCGGACGGGACGCGTCAGGCCATGCTGGATGCCTTCGAGGGGCTCTCGGCTGAGCTGCGCACCCGCCAGCCCCCCGCCCCCCAGTGACCACCCCTGCTGCCATGTGGTACCTCCCGATTTTTTTTCCCCCCCCCTCTATCTCCTGCCCCCCTCCATCCTGCCCATGTGGACCAATCTGCTCCCTTGGCACTACCACGGACCGATCCACTCCAGCCCGCCAGGAGGGGGGGAGCCACGAACCGACCCACGCCCGTTGGTCGTGGGGGGTGAGTCATGCCATGGACTGATCCGCTCCAGCCTTCCACTGGGGAGGGGAGGATGCTCCGTGGACTATTCCACTTGAACCTGTCACCAGGGGGTGGGTGTGTCATGGACTGATCCACTCCAGCTACAACCATGGACCAAGCCACTCCAACCTTCTGCTGTGGGGGAGATTACACCATGGACCCTTCCACTCCAACTGTGGACCAATCCACTCCAGCCTGGCACCAGGGAGAGGTTGCTTTATGGACTGATCCACTCCAGTTTCAATTGTGGACCGAGCCATTCCAGCCTGGCATGGTGGGGAGGGGGGAGGTTGCTTCATGGACCATTCCATTCCAGCTCCAACTATGGACCTATCCACTCCAACCTCCTGTGGTGGGAAGATTGAGCCATGGACCCTTCCACTCCAGCTCCAACCATGGACCAATCCACTCCAGCCTGCCCCTGGTGGGGTTTGCATCATGGACTCTTCCACTCCAGCTCCCACCGTGGACCGATCCACTTCAGCCTCCCACACAGGGGGAAGGGATTAAAAATCATGGACTGACCTACTCCAGTGTTCCATCATGGACTAACCCACTCCAGCCTTCCATGCGGGAGATTAAAATCATGGACTGATCCATTCCTGCCTATAGAAAGGAGGAGAGGATTGATGATCAGAAGCTGTGGACCAACCCATTCCTACACCCTCTGTAGGGGGAGGCATGGACCATACCATACCAGCCTCACAGCTGGGGGGGGTGTTCCTTCAGGTTGTACAATCTCTGCCTTTGTGTGAGGGAGAGCAGAAAGTCCGTTCCATGTCACGTGGCTGTGGACTGTCCCACTCCCAGGACGGGGGGGGGGGGGAGTTCGAGGAAGGACATGGAAGAGGCAACCATATTTATTTCCCCTGGGACACAATGGACTCTACCATGGGGGGCTGGGGTTGTAACCCTCTTCCTTTGCAATCTGCATACATCCTGCCCAGGAAGTGGGGCCATGGCTGCTGTAGGGCCACTCCCAGAGGTGGGAACGATAGGGGGAGGGGTGGAAATGGGGAACCCCCCCAACACAAGCCTGGGGGTGGGTCACCCTGACTGGGGTATTTTGGGGGTGAGGGGCCCTTAAGACCAGAGTCTGGGAGAGGATACAGGTGGTGACTTCTGATAGGCTGTTGAGGTCAGTCATGTAATAAAAGTATTGTTTTTGATTGACTGTTGGGGTTGGAGCCCCAATAAGGAGGTGGTTTTTGATTGGCTGTCAGGATAGAACATCAGTCAGTAAGGAGTAGGTTTCTGATTGGCCATCAGGGTAGCCAGTCAGTAAGGAGGTGGTTTCTAATTGGCTGTTGGGGCTGGCCACCCAATAAGTGTGTTGTTTCTGATTGGTTGTTAGGTTCTGTCATGCGCCAGTATTGGGTGGTTTCTGATTGGCCGTCTTAACAGGTCACTCAGTAAGAGCGGTTTCTGATTGGATGTCACGGTAGGTTCCCCTCCCGGCTCATCCCCTTCTGCCCACCCCCCCTCCAAATATAGGGATTGTTTCTGATTGGCCATTAGGATAGGTCAGCTAATAAAGAGGTGGTTTCTGATTGGCTGTCAGGTTTGGACATCTTCCTGAGATGGAGGTGGTTTTTGTTTGGCCTTCAGGGTAAGTGACCCAGTAAGGACATTCTTTCTGATTGGCTGTCAGGATAGGTCATGCACCACTAAGGTTTCTGATTGGCTGCTAGCAGAGGTCCTGACTCCCCTTCTGTGAAATGTTATTGGGAGGAAGGCTGGCAAGTGTTTCAGTTGGCCAGTTTATGATTGGCTGTCCCAATAGGTCATAGCACCCCCCAGTAGGGTGGAGGTCAGAGGTCACGACCTGTATTTATTAAAGGGGGGGAGGTGGGATCTTGCCAAACTATGGGGCCCCTCCCCCTCCCTGTGGGGGTAGGGGCAGTGGGGGGGAGGGGTGTCTGCGTGCCACGGCTCAGTCTGCTTTTAATAAACACCCTTGCGCCCACTGGGACCTCGGCCGCCATTGGTCATTTCTGGGTCCTGGGGTCGGGGCTAAGGGAAGCGGTGGGGTCTGGTTGACTCCTCCCTCTGCAGTGCCCCTTCTGGGCATTGGGGGGGCTGGAAAGGGCCTGGTTCTGGCTGGTTCCTCCCCTTGTGGGGCGGGGCTAAGGAAAGGGGCAGGGCCTGGCATGGCTTCTTTCCCTGCAGTGCCCCATGTGGGCAGCAGATGGCTGGAAGAGGAGTGGGGCCTGGGTCTGGTTGGCCCCTCCCCATACTAGGACACATAGGGCAAAGGGGCGGGGCCTGATCTGAGCTGGTTTCTCCCCTGCCCAGGAGGGGGCCTCAAGGGATCAAGTCCATGAGGGATGTGGCGGGGCCTTCACACTTAACTCCCCCCCATGGAAGGTGCTTGTTCCTGAAGCCAGGCATGATGTCATCACTCCGGGCATTGATAACATCATGAAGGGGGAAGGAGGCTGCCAGGCACGAGGTCACTGTGGGGGTGGTCAGGAATGTGGTGTCCTAGGGCAGCAATGGCACCCGCTCCTCGCAGTGGGCTTGCAGAGGGGATGTGATATCACAGCACCTGAAGATGACATCACGGGGGGGGGAGGGTAACTGTGCGTGATGATGACAACCTTGCCAGCAATGACCTCATCGTTGCAGGGTGTGATGTGGGTCCAGGCCGAGCAGTGATGTCACACAGAAGGTGAGAGGGGAGTGGTGCTAGATGTGGTGGGGGAGCGAACCCAGGCATCGGAGCGCTCCAAGTCCCCTCCCCCTTACTCCACCTCCCCTCGCTCAGCCCCTGAGATCCCAGGTGTCCGGGGCTTCCTGGTGCCCCTCACTGCCCACCTGCACCCCCCCCAAACGACCCCTGCTGGTGCCCCTCAGTCCTCCCCCAGGACATCAGAGCTGAGGCTGGAGGGGCAGGGGGTGTGTCCCTGATGGTCTAGCCCTGCCCCCTGTTGCCTCCCCCAGCTGCACCCACTCGGGGGAGGGGATCCTCGCTGTGATTTCCCCACAGTCACCTGGCTTCCAGGAACCCAGGAGTTGGGGGAGGGGGCGGACGGTCCAGCTGGGGGCAGTGACCTGGGGGGCAGTTGCTGGGATCTGGCCTGGCCCCCACCTTGTCTCTCCAGGCCTCCCACTGCCCCTCGCTCCTGACCTGCAGCCCCCGACTGCCCTCCCCAGGCTGTGCCAGCCCTGCCCTGCCCCCTACCTTTCCATGTGGTCAGACCCTGGGAAATCCCCCCCCCCCAATGCTGGCCTGAGCCCAGGGCCTGGATACATTAATGATTCATAGGCCTCCACTTCAGCCCCCCCCACACGCACCTTCCCCCAAACTGTCTCTGGAGCAGCCAGAGCCGAGGGGTGGGCAGAGAGGAGGAGATGCACCCCCAGGGTGGCTGTAACATGGGGCCCCTGCTGGCCCTGATCTGCCTGGGAGCCCTTGTGGCCCCCAGCCTCCAGGCCCCCAGGTGCTGCCGGGCTGCGGGCAGGAGTGAGGGGCAGTGGTGGTGCTGGAGGGGGGTTGCTGTGGGTCTGGATTGAGGGGCAGCCACCGGGCTGGGGGGTCAGGGGACTGCAGGTTGGGAGGTGGTGGGGGCTGTGGGTCAGGAGTGGGGACTGGCAGGGCTGGGGCTACAGCAGGGAGGGTGCCACGGGTTGGGAGTAAGGGGTACGGGGGCGGTCGGGAGTGTGGCACCGCAGACGGGATGGGGGCTGTGGGTTGGGAGCGAGGGCCGTGGGTTGCACCAGGCACTGAGGCTTGCGGCGGCCCCCAGGCTGGTGCTGGTGGGGCCGGCGGCGGTGCGGCTGGGCGCGGAGGCGGCCGTGGTGCTGCAGGCCGAGGGCGCGCAGGGCGGCCTGGCCGGGACGCTGCAGCTGCTCAACGAGAAGGACACGCGGGTGCCCTGCTCCGCCCAGCTGCCCTTCGCGCTGGGGCCGGGCGCCCGCTCCGTGCAGCGCCTCATGCTCCAGGTACGGGCCCACCTGCCCTGCCCCGGGAGCCCTGCCCCACCCCCTGGGAGCCCCATCCACCTTCTTGATAAAAGCAAATCTGATTTTTTTATCTTCATGAAAAGCTCCAGCAATGTTTTGCAGACAACTCTGCCAGCAGCTCCCTCCACTCCCAGCTGGTCTCCACCAGTTCTGAATCACAAAACATGAGCTCTAGTGTTTGTTTCCAGTAGCTGTTCCCTTGAAGAGACCACGTACTATCCCCACATCACCCCTTCTTAAACATCTAGGTTTCTAACTATAACGCAACTTTAATAAATCATTTTTTTTAATACAGAAATTACATTTGATCACTAACATTAACATCGTTCAATATGTCCCTGCGGTGCTCAGCATAGCGTGTTTGATCTGCGTGATGCTGCTTTGGCCTCCGCAGGGACTGCAGCGGGTGCCTGTTTTTTTAGGGTGCTTGTACACGTCACGGATTTCATGGATGTTAGGGTTGGAAGGGACGTCAGTAGATTGTGGAGTCCGACCTCCTGCCTTGGGCAGGGCAGAGCCCGGGGGTCAAGCGACCCAGCCAGGTGCTTCTCCAGTGTCCTCTTAAAGACCCCCAGGGCAGGGGAGAGCACCACTTCCCTTGGGAGCCCGTTCCAGATTCTGGTAACCCTCACTGTAAAGACGTTCTTCCTGATGTCTAATCTGAATCTGCTCTCTGTCAGTTGGTGGCTCTTGTTTCTAGTTACCCCAAGACATGGGGTATCTCTTATTCCTTGCTGCCACCCACACCTCCCAATGAATTTGTAGATGGCCACAAGATCATCTCTCAGCCTTCTCTTGCAGAGACTAAAGAGATCCAGGTCCCTCAATCTCTCCTTATAGGACCTTACCTGCAGGCCCCTAACCATGTGAGTGGCCCTCTGGACCCTCTCCGTGCTGTCCACGTCCCTCTTGAAGTGCGGCACCCAGAACTGGATGCAGTACTCCAGCTGCGGCCTGACCAGTGCCGCGTAGAGGGGGAGGATCACCTCCCTGGACCTGTTCGTGATGCCCCTGTTAATGCATGGTACAGTGCGGTTTTGCTCTATTGATCACTGTCACATTGTCAACTCATGTTTATCTTTGAATCAACTATGACTCTGAGATCCCTTCCTGCCGCTGTGCCGCTTAGGAAGTCTTCTAATCCGTAAGCGTGCTGGTGATTCCTTCTCCCCAGGTGCAGCGCTTTGCACTTACCTTTGTTAAACTGCATCCTATTCTGTTCTGCCTACTTTTTCCAGCCTGTCCAAATCCACCTGAATCCGTTCCCTGCCCACTAGCGTGTTTACTTTGCCCCATAATTTGGTGTCATCTGCAAATTTGGACAGAGTGCTCGCCATGCCGTCGTCCAAGTCGCCGATGAATATTAAACAGCACTGGTGCAAGGACTGAGCCTTGTGGGACTCCCCTGCCCACATCTTTCCAGGTCGACGCCAACCTGTCCACCATCACTCCCTGGGTGCATCCCTTAAGCCAATTTGCCACCCGCCTGGCCAAGTAATGATCTACATCAGAGCCACTTAGTTTATTTATGAGAATGTGATGAGACACTGTATCAAAGGCTTTTTTAAAGTCCAAGTAGATGAATCCATCTCCACTCCTGCATCTAAGCAATTTGTGACCTTGTAAAAAGAAACAAGGTTTCTCAGGCAGGATCTCCCTGCTATGAACCATGCTGGTTGCCCTTTGGTATTGTTTTTACTGCTGGACTCCCACAAATGTGAGCCTTAATAATTTTTTCAAAGCTTTTTCCAAGGATAGAGGTGAGACTAACTGGTCTATAGTTACCCGGATCCTCCTTCCTCCCCCTTTTGAAAATAGGGACCACATTGGCCCTTTTCTGGTGCTCTGGGCCCTGCTCTGAGTGCCACGAGTGCTCACGCAGCCATGGCAGTGGCTCTGCTACGACACTGGCCAATTCCTCCAGCGCCCTTGGATGAAGATCATCCGGGCCTGCTAACTTAAACACATCCAGCCCCTCCTAGTGTCCCTTCACGAGGTCGGCAGTAACTGTTGCTGGGCTGGTGTCCCTCCTGTGCCTGTCTATAGTCCGCTTGACAATGTGACGACGTACACTTGATGAAAATTGCCCTTTGTGTGGCTTAATGGCATCACACATTACATGTACCCGAGTTTTGGGGGTTCTGAATGAGTTTGCATCTATGCAAACTGAACTGCATCCCAATGTCGTTTAGTTTGCAATGTTGCGATTTGGGATGTTGCAGCCATTTGCTCGCCCCCTGGTTGTGGGAGAGGCAGGCAGGCTTCAAGGGGGGGCGGGGGGGAGGATTGGGCTGCTCACCGTTTCTGTCTTCAGCAGGCTCCTCTTGCTGCCAGAACAAATCACGTATATACAATGACAGGCTAGGTTTCGATTAAAAACTCACCGTTTCAATTTTTGGGGGCACAGAATACAACCTGAAGAACTAAACTCCTGTCGTGTACAAGCACCTTTAGTTCCTCTGTCGTCTCCTCTGAGCAACTTTCCTGAGTCTGCTTGTATGTAGTATCCAGCTCTTCTCCCCTCCTATCCTCCTCCCCTTGTTCAGGAATGTGTTGCAAGTGTCTCCCATTACGTCAAAAAGACTGTCCATCCCGAGTCGATACGTCGTAAGGTCATGGAGCAACTTGATGAATAACTCATGCTTTCTGTTCCCAGCTTGCACTATTGTAAATTAAGTGCCTGCAAAGCCCGTGACCCTTTGTCACAGCACAAGTTTTGTTTAGCTTTGGCATTTTGCCTTATACCTGTGCAAGTGAGCATCAGTCCTGTGATTTGTTACGGTCAGTCTGGGCAATCTAGTTCTCAACTTTCTGTTAAATATTAAAATCTCAGCAGGGGACAGGCCATGTGCTGGAGGAACTGATGTGTAATTCAGAATCACTAAATATGGAGCACCACCTGAATTGTTGCCTTTCTTTAATAATCTCTTTACCATCTTAACACCGTTTTCCACAAGCCCATTAGGCTGTGGGCATCTTGGGCTCAGTGTAACTGATGTAACGCCCTGGAAGCCATAGACCTGTGCAATGTTTTTTAAGTTCATGCCCCAAAAACTGGGGGCCATTGCCAGACGTAATCCTGCGTGGAATTCCATGCCTGGAAAAGGTTGTTGCATTAAAGCGCAGTATAATCTGCTCTGCAGTCATACTGTCCAATAAAGCAACGTCAGGATAGTCAGAAAAATAATCTAAAACCAACAGATAATCTTTGCCAGCTAGCGTAATCAAATCAATTCCCACTTTGTGCCATGCCTCTTGGAAATCATTGTCTATCCACATTGGTTACTTCATATTCTTAGGCTGGTATTTCTGGCACGTGTCACATCCCTGTACAGCATTTTCTATCTGGGTATTCATGAGTGGCCAATATAATACTTCCCTGGCTCTCCTCTTCCATTTTTCAATCCCAGATGATCGTCATGTACTCTTTGAATCATAACTGCTTGTACCGCTGTAGACGCTATCATCCTGTGACCCTTGAACAAAACACCCTGAATCACCGAGATCTGCTTGAAACTGAAAGTATGGACTTTGTATATAATGGCCAGGGCCATTCAATGGTGATGCCTTTGATAACCATCTGTAGTGTGCCATCCTTTGGTGTAGGGTTGTTGGTTGTAACCATGCTGGTCTAAAGGTGTAGGCAGACACAGTTCTTTGGGCAGACGCCATATCTTTTATTAGACCAACTAAATAGTTGGAAAAAAAGTTCTTTGTAAGCCTGCAAAGAACTTTCCCTCAACTATTTAGTTGATCTAATAAAAGATATGGCGTCTGCCCAAAGAACTTTACATTCTTTGCTGTAGCCACTACAAAGCTTTGCCACATCTCCTGCGATACCGGGTAATGTTTTTTTTTCATCCCGTTGACGTGCGCGGTGTTAGATTCCAGTTCAGCATCGTCAACAGCGTTGTCAACTGCCCTAGACAAAATATCAGCAATCACTAGGTCTTTGCCTGGTTTATAGTCTAATCGCAAATCACATAATTGTAACAAAAAAGAAGTCTCAGTAGTCTGGGAGGCATGTATTAGTGAGCACCTTTCTTGCAATGGTGACCCCAGATTTGTGGCCCGTGCACCACAGCTAAAGCCTCCTCCTCTATCTGTGCATATAGGCTTTCTGTTTCTGTGAGGGCTCTGGCTGCATATGCCCCGGGCTCCAGTGATCACCAGACGTTTGCTATAGGGTTGCCCCAACGCCCTCTGTTAGGCATCTGTGGACAACTTGATTTCTCTTTTACTGTCAAAACACCCAAGGATTGGAGCTGTTTAAATAAGTTTTTTTAAATTTGCAACTTCTTTGTCCATGTTGGTATCCCATGTCCACTGAGTATTCATGTTTTTAGGAGTGCTCTCAGTTCGCTGCTGTGCTCTGCAAGTTTTCTACATACCTCCCTACATGGGTGACAATACCCAGGGACCACTCTACCCCTTCCTGACCTTGTGGGGGTGACATGTTTGATATTGTCCTTATTCTCTCAGGATCTATTTGCACCCCATTCTCTGCTATTCATTCCCCCAAGTAGGTGGTTTTTTTATCTTTAAATTTGCATTTCTGTTTATTAAGTTTCAGCCCTGCTGCCCTCGCCCTGTTGAGGGCTCCCTGTTGCCGCAAGTCCTGTTCCTCTTTGGTTTTGCCCCATACAAGGATGTCATCAATATTCACTGCGACACCAGCTACTCCAGCAAAGATTTGCTGCACTTTCCTGTGAAAGATTTCAGTTGCTGATTCGAGGCCTAATGGGAGCCTGCAAAAGCAGTATCTCCCAAAGGGCGTATTACAAGTGCAGAGCCTTGAGCTTTTTTCATCTAAAGAAATTTGCCAAAATCCCGAGGATGCGTCCAGAATTGAAAAAAATATTGAACACCAGCTATTCGCTAAATATATTGTCTCTTGCAAGCAATGGAAAGTGTTCTCTTTTTACGTATTTATTAAGCTCTTTTGGATCTGAGCATAATCTTAGTGTCCTATCTATCTTTTCTGTAATTACTAACAAATGTACCCATTCAGTAGGTTTGTCTACATTGTCAATTATTCTCAATGCCACCAATTGGTTCAGGTCTTCTTTTAGTCTGTTTCTGATGGCTAGACGGGTATGAATGACCAGCGAATTGGCTTCTGCCAGCTCGCTTTTTCTATCCAGTTTCCAATCTACGAATGCCCTCAAAAACATCAAAATATCTGTCTTCTGTCAGTGTGTCCTTGGTGTTTGTTACCATATATACTCTCTTAATTAAACCCAAATTCTGGCAGGTTTTTAGCCCCAGTATTGGCATAGTATTCCCTGAAGTTATCGGTTCAATTTGATCCTTAACTTTGATGTCTAGTTCACATATTCCCTCGGTGGAAATCATCTCCCCATTGTAAGCTCTTAGTTTTATATTTTTACCCATGATCCAGCTTGGGGTTTTGCTTTAACTTATTAACAGTTAGTTCTGGAAGCGCATTTACCTGTGCGCCTGTGTCCATTTTTTAGTTAATGGCCCTTCCATTAGTTCCCGGTGCAACAGTTCAGTCGCTTCCTGCCTTTGCAGCCACATTGAATTCCTCGTCTGTGCTTCATCAGTGTCATCGTGATACACTGCGTTCATTTGCATGCTTTGACTTCTCTCTGTTTGCTGCTCCTGGTTGAAGACTGGCCAGATGGTTATATTGCTTGCTTGCATTGCACTGTTTTCCTAGTGCAGGGCATTGTCTGTTCGGGTGCTTGAGTCCTCATTTCTTGCAATCTGGTGCTCTGTCACCTGTAACTTCATTCCTCGGGCTCTCTGTGAATCCTCCTGCTGTCCTTGCTTGCTTTCTGCTTATTACCCCTTTGGCTTGCTGTTTACTTGCTCTACTGTAGCTGTTTCTGATTTTCCTTCCGTTATTTGTAGATTATGGAGAGTAACTTCTGCTGCCTGGCACACTCGCACTGCTTTGTCTACAGTCAAATTCACATCCTCCGAGACTTTTGTTCTGTAGTTTCGAACCTCTGATGCTTGTTGCAGTCTGCTTCTGCATGATGGACTCGGTTAGCTGCCCCAAGTTGGAGTCCTGGCTCATCAGCTTTGGGTCTGTTGGGATTTCCTCAAAGCATTCACCCTCTTTTTTTTCACTCTTTTGTGATACTTGTCTCTCTCAAATGTCTTGTTTGTTTTTGGCATGAAGTATTCAGCAAATTTCTGTAATGGAGTCGCATAGCTGTTCTTCTCATCCTGGTTTAGCTGCATGCTATTGAAGACATCACCAGCCTTAGGTGTGGCAATATTCAGGCCATTTGCTGCCCATCTTCCTTTGTTGCTTGCATATCTGTCAAAACTTTAAAAAATGTTTCCATGATTCGGCAGCTTTACCTGAAGGGGTTTTCAGATGCTCCGTCTCTTCAGCAGTTCCTTATCTTCCCGTGCACTTTCTTTGGACCCCGCTCCTGGTGCCACACAATGAGGAGTGCTGTTGAAAAAGTGCACCTTCCTGGTAGAAGCAAATCTTGCTTATTGTCTTAATGAAAGACCCTGGCAATGTTTGGCAGACACCTCTTTACGACAACTGGCAGCTCTGTCTGCTCTCACGCGTGCTAGTCCCACATAGGCCGTGCCCTCTGCACGGAGCCTCTTCCCTTGTGTGGTCTTCGCTCCACCCCCAGCACCACCCGCAGGGGCTGAAAACCGCTGCCCCAGCAGCTCCTGATGGTGTCATTTTCTGGTCTAGTGCTGATGTCATTGGTGCTAGCTGTGGGGAGGGGCTCCCCTTAGGTGAGGGTTCCCTGTGACATCACTGCCCAAAATTGGCTCCCAGGGCAAGGGACCCTCTGCCCCCTGGGGGGATCCCCATGACATCACAGTGCTGACTCTCCCGCAGGTGTCCCCCGAGCAGGCGCAGCGCTGCAGGCTGGGGGGACAGCGCCAGGACCGGTCGCTGCTGCTGGTGGCGCGCAGCCTGCAGCTGCCCCCGCCCGGCTCCGTGGCGCTGCGGCTCGGCTGGAGCGGGCGGCGCGGGCAGCTGCTGGTGCAGACCGACAAGCCGATCTACACGCCGCGGCAGAGGGGTGAGACTTCTTGGGACTCCCAGCACCGCCCCCCCAGCTGGCCCCCTTGAGACACCCCACGACCCCCTCAGCCGTACTGTTTGGGACCCCCTCCCGAGGCCCCGACAGTCCTCCTGGCTGTCCTGGGACCCCAGGAGAGCCCCCTGGGAACCCCACAGCCCCTCTGGCAAGCCCTAGACCCCTGAGACCCGCAAAGACCTCTGGAGACTCCACCAGAGACCCCCATGTGCCCCCAAATCAGCCCTACACCTGCAGGACTTCCCACTCCTCTGCGACCCTCCTGAAGCTATCCAGAGACCCCTGAGACCTTTGCAGTCCCCCTAGCCAGTCCTGCAGCCCCCTGGCTAGTCCTATACCCCCAAGACCCTTGTGAAACCCTCCCCCCTGCTAGAGAGCCCCAGGCTTCCCTGGCTAGCCCCTCACCCCCGGGACTCCCCAGATCCTCTCTAGGCACCACACAGACATCTCAGACACCCACAGTCTCCAGAGACCCCTCAGCCACCCCAGAGACCCCTCCAGGACCCCCAGCCTGCCCCCCCCCCCAAAGACCTCCAAGATCTGCCCATGGTCCCTAGAGATCCCCCACCATCTGGCTCCTTCAGAGACCCCCACACTTCCCCACTCCCTGCAGCCCCCATGGGACCTCTCAAAACCCCCGTTCACCCCCACCTCCCCACCAGTGCATTTCCGCGTCTTTGCTCTGGACCAGTCACTGAGGCCCACCAACGAGCCTGTTGTCATCAGCATACTGGTGAGTTGTGGGGGGGCAGGATCAGGCCCCTGGGAAGTGGGTGGGTACGATTGGGTCCCTGTGAGCAAAGGGGCGGGGCGCAGGTTTGGGGCCCCTGGAGGTTGGAGGCAGGATTGGGGCCCTGGGAGGTAGGAGGTAGGGTAGGTTCATGGTCCCTGAGGTCTGGGGGCAGGTTCAGAGGTGGGGAAGGATTCAGCCCTTGGGAGCTACGAGGGGGGCAGGATTGGCAATCTGGAACTGGGGCGGGGACAGAATCGGACCCTGGGGGATGGGCGGGGGGCAGAATCGGACCCTGGGGGTTGGGGGCAGGATCAGGGTCCTGGGAATTGGGAGGGCAGTATTGGAGCCTCTGGGGGTAGGATCAGACCCCTGTGAGCTATTGAGGAAACTAGGATCGAGGCCTGTGGCTGTGAGGGCCCAGGATGGGGGGTGCTGACCCCTGACCTTTGACCCCCCCCAGAACAGCCAGGGGCTGCAGGTGCGCAGGATGGAGCGGGCCTCCATCAGCTGGGTCATTGCGGATCAACTCAGCATCCCCGACATTGCCCCGTGAGTTGGGGTTTGGGCTAGTAACTGAAGGGGCGGGGCTAGTGCCAGGGGACGTAGCTGGTGACTGAGGGGGGGCATGGTAAAGGGGGCGGAGGAAGTGATGGGGAGGGGGTGGGGCATGAGAAATGGCTAGAGGTGGAGGGGGTGGAGTGAGTGACAATAGGGGTGGGGCACGGGTAAGTGGGCGGGGCTACTGGCTGATGGTGTGGGGCATCGGAAAGGGGCAGAGCTAGAGGAGCAGAGGGCAGGCTGAGTTACCAAAGGGCTTGGGGCATTGGAAAGAAGGCGGAGCAAATGTATGAGGGTGTAGCTATAGGAAGGGGTGGAGTTAGTGGCTGGGCTGGGTAATGAAAAGGGGGTGGGGCTACTGACTGAGGTAGTGGGGCATGGAAAGGGGCGGAGCTAGTGATGGAGAGGCGGGGCATGGGAAAGGGGTATTGCTAGTAGCATGGGCGGGGTAGCAGGGAAGAGGGAGGAGCTTCTGACTGAGGGGGCAGGGTATGGGAAAGGGGCGGAGCTAGAGACTCAAGTGATGGAGGGGGCGGTGTACTGGCTGAGAGGACAGGGCATGTAAATCGGGGTGGAGCTGTAGGTGCAGGGGGTGGGGCTTGGGAAGGGGGTGGGGAGCCTGGAGTTCTCTGGGAGGCGAGTGAGGCCTGGCGGGTGACAGCAGGGGTTTCTGGGAGCTGAGACACCTGGGTCCCCCCAAACTTCCTCCCTGCCTCCCAGCCCAGGTACGTGGCGCATCACAGCGCGGTTCGCCAACGCCCTTGAGTCCAACGCCAGCGCCGAGTTCGAGGTCAAGAAGTACGGTGAGTCCCGGATGCCTGGGTTCGCTTGGGGGGAGCGAGGTCCAGTGGTTAGAGAAGACGGGGCTGGGAGTCCAGACACCTGGATTCTCGGCCGGGGGCGGGGGTGGAGCAGGGGCCTGTGGGTGCCTGGACACCTGGGTCCCACACCCTGCTCCCCCTCCCCAGTGCTCCCCAACTTCGAGGTGCGCCTGGTGCCCGACCGCGGCTTCCTGCTGGTGACGGAGGAGGGCGGCAGCGACCTGCGAATCGACCTGCGCGTCAGGTACGGCCCCCCTTTCCCTGGGCCCCTGGAGCCCCCTGGATCCCCTTGACCCCCTGCTCGGCCCCCCAGGTTCACCTACGGGAAGGGGGTGACGGGCGCTGCCTTCCTGCGCTTCGGGGTCAGCGATGGCACCGGCGGCCACGTCTTCATACGGGGGCTGGAGCAGCAGGTCACGGTGAGACCCTCATGGATCCCACAGGTCCCCTTTGGACCCCACATGACCTCTCGGGGCCCTCCTGTAACTCTGCAGGACCCAAGCACCCCCTCAGGACCCCACCATGACCCCCCAGGACTCCCCCCAAGACCCCACCACACCTGCTATAACCCCCAGGGACTTCCCATGACCTCTCCAGGATCCCCTGGAACCTCCATTGAACCCCTCAACCCCTATGGGAACCCCCTATATCTTCTCTTACCGTCCCTGGATACCTCTGGGGGTCCCCCTCAATCTCTTTGAAACCCACATCCTCCCTGACCCCCCAGAACCTCCCCCCCAGGAGCTCCCTTCTCTCCTCTGGGGCCCCATCTTTTCTGGGTACCCCCACTTACCCCTCCTCAGGGCACCCTGGTCCCCTCTATTTGCCTCCAGCTCACCCCAAGCCCTCCAGTCTCCCCATCTTCTTGCTACTTTCCTGAGACCCCACTATAATCCTCCAGGCCCGCCCTGGGACCCCCACTGGCGCCCCCCTTGACCTGCTCTCAGGTGTCAGAGGGGGGAAGGGGGCGTAGATCTCCCTTGACGCTGCATCAGATGCTGGAGGGGGCGGATCCTTCTAGCTCCATTGACCCCTCCCCCTGGTTCTGGAGCAGGCGGGGCCTGTAGGGTTCCCATGACCCCGCCCCCAGGTGCTGGAGAGGGCCTGTGTCATTGTTGACCCCGCCCTCTTTGGTTCCACCCCAGGTGACAGATGGGGAGGCGAGCGTGATGCTGCGGCGCGCTCTGCTGGTGGAGAAGGTGGGGCGCCCCCTACGGGACCTGGTGGGGACTCGCCTCTACATCGCTGCCACCGTCATTGAGACGGCCAGTGAGTGTGGCTCCAGTCTGGGGGCAGGCAGGCCCAATCCTGGAAGGGTGGAGAGGGGGCTAGACCCTCCTGGGGGACCCCTATCTTGGAGGGGACCAATCTTGAAGGGCAGTGGGGATAGGGGGTGAGTGATGGACCCCCTTGGATGTGGGAGGCCCCAAATTTTGGGGAGCTGGGCTGGGGGCAGAAGGTTTTTTTTTTAAGGGGACCCTGATCCTGGAGGGGGTCAGGTTGTGGGGAGGGAGCTGGACCCTTTAAGAGGTCCCTGAGCAGGGCCTGATCCTGGAGGGGCTCAATCCTGGGGGGGTGGGGAAGGGGCTGGACACAGGGTCTGCTCCTGATCTGTGAGGGGCCTGATCCTGATCCCGGGTGCTGGCAGGTGGGGAGATGGAGGAGGCAGAGCTGAGCTCAGTGCAGTTTGTGATGTCCCCATGGACTGTGGACCTGGCGGGGACGGAGCGCCACTTCGTGCCTGGTGCCCCCTTCTCTGTGCTGGTGCGTGCAGCCCAGACCCCCTGCGGTCTGTGTGCGCGTGTGTCTGTGTGTGGTGTGTGTACGTGTGGGGGGCCCGGGTGCCTGGGTCCCATGCATGTGTCCAGGATGTCTAGGTCCTGTGCATGTCCTTGGTGCCTGGGGTCCCTGTGTGTGTGTCCCAAACATGTGGGTCCTGTGCATGTGTGTGTGTGTGTCCTGGATTCCTAGGTCCCGTGTGTTTGTATGTTCTGGAAGCTTGTGTGTTTCCTGAACATCTGGGTCGTGTGTGTGTGTGTGTGTGTGTGTGTGTGTGTGTGCGCGCATGTGTGCGGGGTCCAGATGCCTGGGTCCTCAGGGGTGGTGCCTCCCAGATGCCTGGGTTCTGTGTGCGGCTTTGCCTCCCAGTCCTGTGTGTGCATTGATGCAGGGGGGAGGGCCGTGGACTCCTGACCTTCTTCCCCCCTGCCCCAGGCCCGTGTGACACAGGTTGATGGCTCCCCGGCCTCCCACATCCCTGTGCGGGTCACGACTGAGGTTGTGGGGGGTAGTTCCCTGCCCCCGCAGGTGCTGATGGCCAATAAGCAGGGAGTTGTGCTGCACCTCCTCAATCTACCTCCCCACACCACCGCCTGCACTGTCACGGTCAGTGGGGGCTAGGCTGGGAGGTGAACGGGGGTGGGACCTGGATTTGGGGTGGGGTTAAGGGGTGAATGGGAAGGGGGCCTGGAGTGGGGCTAGGTGGGACCTGGATTGGGTGTGGGGCTAGGATCAATGGAGGTGGGACCTGGAGTTGGGGGGAATGGAGGTGGAGCCGAAAGGGAGGTTGGGGCTTGGGGGTGAATGGGGCTGGGGCTAAATGGAAGAAGGGGTGGGGCCTGGATTGGGGTGAGGCTTTGGGGTCAATGGGGGCAGGGCTGGAAGTGAGGGTGGGGCTAGGGGGTGAATGGGGTGGGACCAGGAGTGTGGGTGGGGCTAGGGGGTGAATTGAGGCAGGGCTGGGAGAGATTGGGGGAGGAGCTGGAGGTGAAGGGGGTGGGGCTGGGAGGAGAACATGGGCAGGCATTCAGGGTGGCAGGGGGTGGGGCCAAGGCGTGTCCCCGGCTTCTGGCAGGGGCCCCCAGCACCCTCTGACGCTGGTGTCTCCCCAGGTGCAAGCAGGCACCACCCACCCAGCCGTGGCTTCGTTGCGGGCCGAGGTGATGCGGGCGCAGGCTGGGGCCTTCCTGTTCATCCAAGCTCCCCGCGACCGCCTGGCCCAGCCTGGCACCACACTCTCCGTGGTGCTCAGGGACCTGGGGCCCATTGCCCCCCCCCACTTCTACTACCTGGTGAGTGCGGTGCCCCCTAGTGGTTCCCAGGGGTGGGGGCACTGTGTCTGGATGGGTGTCTTTTGCTGCTCCCCCCAGCCCAACCTGTGATGGCAGGAGATTGCATGAGCAAGTGCTCAGTGTTGGGGAGACAGTATTGGCTTGGCCCAGCACCCCCTAGGGGTGCTGGATACCCCCTGCTGCACTCCCCCACACTCCCAGCTCAGTCCCCCTGCCCCCGCAGATCATCAACCGTGGGGCCATCGTCTCGGCCCACTGGGTGACCCGCAGCGACTCCACAGTCATCTCAGTGCCCATCACCCACGCGCTAGTCCCGGCCTTCCGCCTCGTGGCCTACTACCACCTGGACGGGCACGTGGTGGCCAATGCTGTCTGGATCGATGTGGAGGACTCCTGTGAGGGGAAGGTACTGGCCTGTGGGGGGGGTGCCCTGGGATGGGCTGGGGAGGTTGGTGGGCTAGGATGGCCTGGCAATGTGAGGGATGGGCTATGGGGCCAGGCTGGCATGGGGGTGGCTTTGGGGTTTGGGGCTGGGCAGGCCTGTTTGGGGACCAGGATGTGGGGTGCTATGAGGTGGGGGGCACCACCTGACTCCCCTGTCTCCCCTCTCCCAGCTGGAGCTGCATGTGGACTCCCAGGGTGAGGTGCTGAGGCCCCATGGCACCCTGGGTCTCTCCATCTCCACTGACACCCGTGCCTCAGTTTCCCTGGTGGCCGTTGACTCGGCTGTCTATGTCCTGAATAGCCGCAACCGCCTCACGCCTGCCAAGGTATCGCAGCTCCTGGTGACCCCAACCTTTGGCCTCTACGGGGGTTTGGATGCCATCCAGCCTTGCCTCTGACCTCTGATTTCTGAACTGATTTCTGACCCATTTGTTGGGGTTAAGGGCCTGCTACCCCGCTGGCCATGAACTATGACCTTTTGGGTGTGCCCTTTGACATCTCATGGGTGACTCCTCATGAGTGGAGTTTGACTTGACCCCCTGACTCTGACTGGCAGGTGGTGATATACAGTGTTCAAGAGCTGTCCAACCCATGGCTACTTCCCAGGGCCAGGATGTGACCTGTGATCTTGGGTTTGACCTTTGACCTTGAGGGGGGCATGGGGTTGCAGCTTCTGAATGGCAGACTCTTTCCCAGGTCTTTGGGAGAGATTTCGGTTTTAGGTTTGAAAAGTGGCTTAGAGGGTGACATCTTTTGTGGCTTAGACAATGATGATACCTTTTGTGTCCTCTCCCCGCCCCCATCAAATGCCCCGCTATCTGTCTGTCCGTGCCTCCGTTCACCCACTCCTCTGCCCGTCCCCTGAAACATTGTGTCTGTCCATCTGTTTGTCCATCCATCCATTCCCTCAACCCCTCAAACACCCCTACTTGTCTCTTTGTTCTTCTATTTCTCCATTCTTTTTTTCAAACTCTGTCTCACTCCATCCCTCCAACCAACCGCTCAAACGTTCCTTCCTTCTTTCCATCCATCTGTCCATTCACTCAATTCCTCATCTTCCTGTTCATCCATCTGCTCAACCGCTCAACACCCTCTCTCCTGTCTGTCAATCCATCTACTTTCTCATCCATCCCATCAAACACTCTTTCATCCCTTCCTCCCACTCTCCGTCCCTCCATCCCTTCAAATACTATGTCTTATCCATCCATCCATCCACCCCATCAAATGCTCTCTCATCCCTCCTTTTATCCATCCATGTTGTCATATATTACATCTACCCATCCATTCCTCCATCTGCCCTCTCAAACACTATGTTCATCCATTCATTTCTCCATCCCCTCAATGCCCCTATTTATCTGTCCACCCGTTCATCTACTTCTTCATACATTCTATCAAACATTCCCTCCTTCCCCTTCCCCCATGTTCTCATATGCTGTATCCATCCATCCACCCACCCATGCATCCATCCAACCCCTCAAATGCTCCATCCATTTGTCTGTCCCCTTAAACACTATATCTATTCCTCCATCCATTCACTCAACCCCTCAAAATCCCCATATGTCTGTCCATCCATCCAATCATCTCCTCCTCGATCCATCCCATCAAACACTCCCCCGTCCCTCTTTCCATTCATCCAAACCTTCAAATACTCCATGCATCCATCTATTCATCCACTAAACCCTTCAAACACCCCCGTCTTTCCATTCCTCCTCTTATCCATCCTGCCATTCCTCTATACGTGTTCTCAACGTTCATCTCTCCACCTTCCACCCATCCTATCAAAAACTCCCATATCGCATCCATCCATCCATCCCCTCAAACACTTCCATTTGTCTTCATCCATCTCTTCATCTGACCATCTGTTCCTCCATGAATCCCCTCAAACACTGCATCTGTTTATCTGTCCATCTCATTTAACACTACATCTATCCATCTCTTCCTCCATCCACTCAATCTCTCAACACCCCCACCTGTCTGTCTGTCTGTTCGTCCCTCTACTCCTCCATCCATCTCTCCATCCACCTACCCATTCCCACTTCTCCCTCTGGTTCAGGTGTTTGAGGCTCTGAATGGCCATGACCTGGGCTGCTCGCCAGGGAGTGGGGCTGACACCTTGGCGGTCTTCACAGATGCCGGCCTGGCCTTGCGCGCCGGGGACCTGCATAGTGCCGTCTGGACAGGTGAGATGGGGCTGGGGGGTCCCCAGGCTAAAGGGTGCAGGCCAGGGCAGCTGGAGGACCCTGTGTGACGCTACAGTGACCTTTGCCTCAGGTCATGGGTGCGGCATGGATGCCCCCAGGAAGAAGCGCTCACTCGACTTCCAGAGGCAGCTGTGGGAGAGAGGTGAGTGCGGGGGGCACTTGAATGTTTGTCTGTCTACCCTCCACCCCCATGCACAGCCACCCGCCCATCCCTTCCTCTGTGCATTGATCCTTCCGCCCATCTATCCCCCAGCACAACCATTTGTCTGTCCATCCATCCCCTCAACCCTTCAACACCCCCCCACCCCAACTTTGCTGTCTAGCCAGCCATCTGTTGCAGTCAAAAGTGGGAATTGAACCTAGAGTAGTTAAGGATTGACATGACACCTCATTTTATTAATGACAGAAAGGCTTTAATAACTATACCACATGTGAGCTATAAAACTAAATAGCGGAAAGTACTCCTTCCCAATATTCAGTAAGTGGCTATCACAAACATCCTAGTATATGCTAACTGCAAGAGTCTCCCACCAGTGCAGGCAGGAAATGGTTTCAGTCTTTGCAGCCTTCACTGGGCACTGATGGGTCCCTGGGCGTGATCAGCTGGGTGCAGGTTACAACCTTGCAGTGATTTCTCTCTGTGTCTCCTAGAGCTCACATTTTGCCAGCAGGTCTGTTTTGTTCTTATACTGCTTTATTTTATAGCTTCAAGAAGTCCTTCATAGTTGGTCAATTAAAATCCAAACAAAGCAGGGAGGGAGGGACCATGGCATTGCTGTTGCTAACTGCTCGGATCCTGTTTTGGGTTGTCTAGTTGTGAAACTTGTTTTTGCGAGCTTTTTATCAGTCTGGAGGTTATATATACTTCAGTCAGGGCCTAACACGGGGGGGCGGGGGGCCAGGAGGGCCATTTGGCCCGGGCCTCTCATTCACGGAGGGCCTCAAATTTAGACTCTTGACGTTATCTCCAAATGAGGTTATACATACAGACACAGAGATACACTGACAGGATTGAAAGAAGAAAACGTTCATTATACAACTTTAAACGTGTGTCCCGTTACCGGACCGCACCACCTGTAGTGCACTATGAATTAATATTTTTTTAATATACCAGGAGCCTCAAAAAATGGAAGTGGCCCAGGCCTCTCTCAACCTCTAAGAGGGCTTGACGTCAATCAAATGGGATGGGTCTTGATTGACTGAACGGGATACTTTGGGGCACTGATCACAGGACACTGTTCTGGGTAGTTGTTTTAACAATGGGGCAGAACTCAAATTTGTCTGCATTGGTGATGGTCTATGAAGACGGTTGCAAAACCTCATACCAGACATTGAATGCCTGTTCTGAGAAACATGCCCTAATGAAGGGAGGATGTGTGAACAAGGAGTATACACTCATGTACAGATATGCAGTTATTTATGAATGGTTTAGCACAATAAAACTTTAGGTACATTTGCAACTAGCACAGGAGATGAAATCAATTGGGATTGCTTCGTTTCCCATGGTCCCAGTCATGATCTTGCATTCTTGTGCAACATGCACTATTGTTTTAATATGGTCATTTAAATGTCATCTGTAGTTCCAGCTGAGCTTTCACAGTCATCAGTGTCTGACTTGATGCTTGTAAAGCATTTATGTAGCATCAACAAGACAGTCCAGCATTACCATCAAGGTAGATGGGGCCACTGTCTCAGGTTAGATTTTCTCACCAGCCATGCTTCCGTGCTACTTATTTATATTTGAGTTAAAAGGGCTCTCAGCTCCGCCGTAGAGCATGGGTTTCCATTCTTAGAAGCAGCCTTGGGGCCCTACATGTGATGATGCATTGTACAAACGCTAGCAATACACCAATACTTATAAAACCGCCACAGTGGGATGCAAGGCCACATTTAGAATGGCAGCCTAAGTTGGAGACCACCCAAAAAGAGTTTTTCACCAGCGATGCTGTGTGGCATTTTTTGCTGTATCCAGTAAATGAATTATGGTTTTTACTCCTGCGTTGTACTGTAACAACAGTGTGTTTTGCTGATGCTTGAACTTCCTGGACCTTTTTATGCAGGTCTGGATGATAAATTAACTTTTGCAGCTCATCTGAAGACATCCCTAATTGGACATCATTTAAATCAGGTTTATTGAAAATGTGAAAACTCCATGTAAAAGATGGTTGTTCTAGCGTTTGTCTACTAAAGTTAAAATCACAGCCTATGATTTCTACAATATTACAAAAACAATTAGAGCTTCCATTTAAAGAGACATTTTGTGCATTAATCGGTAACACCTTGCACGTAGTTTCAGTACTTGCACACCCTGCCCCAGTGTGAATGACAGCACTTTGGTTACAATAGTCTCTGTACATGGAATAGTGACACTCTGCTTGATCAAGAATACATCTTTATAATACAAACCAGAACTGGGGCATACATAGGCATGCTGGTCAGTTTTCTCACAGGACTGAAAATTAATTTCTTTCCAGGGGTCTTGTACTTTTATTGCCCATTGAGAGGATATAATAGGCCTGAGCAGAGTGTGGTTGATGGTAACACCCAGGGCTACCAGTGGACTGTATGTAGAACTTGCTGTGGCTGATACTCCATAATGGCAAGGCTAAGAGTATTTGTAATGTATTTTGCCGAGGGACCAGTACTTAATTTCCTCATAATTTCAGGTATATTTTCTCCTAAGGATTGATTACTCAATCATGACTTTGGCAATAACGTATTGTCATATCTGTGCCCACACACAGGTGAGGGTGGTTGAGGTGTTTGCCTCCAACCACAAGCTTGCCTTTGCCAGAGCAGCACTGTCAGCCGTTAAGGTGTCATTTATTTGTAGCTGTAGCTGGCTAATTTCATGCAGCTCTTCATGTAAAGCAGGGTGGCCAAAATGTGGCTCGCAGGCCAGATGCGGCCCGCCAGGCCATTCTGTCGAGCCCACGCAGCCCCTAAAAACTTTAGAAAATTTATATTCATCTGCCCCGGCTGCCTGTCATGCATCCCTTGATGGCTTGCCAAACCTCAGTAAGTGGCCCTCCGCCTGAAGTCATTGCCCGCCCCAGTGTAAAGGGATATCCATTTTCTGTATAATGGATCCCAGACTACTGAGCTTATTAGCCATTGTTTCAGAGTCAGTGGAGTTGTGCACTCCCAAACTGGTTCCTGCAGCCTTGAGAACTGTGTCCAATGGTCTTTTATTTCTTTGCCTCATGTTAATGAGGACTTTTCCTGCTAACCATTTTTCTCATCCCTTTTGTAGGGGTTGCGTGAGGCTTACGCACTGAGGTTTTCTTGCTGAATAATGGCTTAGGACAAGTTCATTCAAATTTGTTATTACATGAACTGTGGGTTGGATCCCCACATTTAACAGCACGTTTGTTTTTTACCACCACAGGATCTGCTGCTAGTTTGTGTGCCATCCCCTGTATTTTAACCAGTTGCATTTTTGTCATCCCATTTGGACCCCAAAGTTTCCAGATACCACTGTCAGGGCTATTCACTGCAAAAGTTAGTTCAAAGGTGGCATTGCTCACATTGTGGTTGTGGTATGCCTAGCCTGTGGGGTATCAGTTCCCCACATGAAGTCAGACTGAGAGGAATTTGTATTCATTGTTAGGAACACATTAACTTGTACATCTGGAATCCAGCTGGGAACTGGGAACCAATTTATCTGCCAACAGTCAGGATACTTTGGGTCTGGAAATGGAGAGGGGTCAAGTTTGTATCTTAAGGCTACTGTGGAATCAGATGCATCTTTTGAAGAAGATTCATCTTTTGTGAAGTCTCATATTCAAGACAATGTTTTTACTTTATCCATTGCAGGGACCATTTTGTACTCTGTCACACACTCCTAAGGCAACGCCTGAGAAATAATCAGTGGGAGCATCTGCAAGTGCAAGTTACTGCGCAGTAAGAAATTTTTAGGCTGGCATCTACATATACAGTTGTTAACGCGCAGTAACATTGTGTGTGGCAGTGGTGACACTTCGTGTGTGCACGGGGGTGCACGTGCACCCCCTGAGAGTGCTGGTGCACCCCGTTACAGCCAGCATTCCCTGCTTAAGCAATGGGCGGGGGGGCAGGCGGGAGTGCTGGTGCCCCCCTGAGAGCACTGGCCAGGGAGTGGGGGAGCCAGGAGAAGCGCTGCAGGCACTTCCGGGTCAGCGCATGTGAGTGGTGGGGAGGGACCACCCCCCTGTTCAGCATGATCAGCTGGGGGGAACCTCCCCTGTTGCTGACTGGCCACTGGGGGGGCAAATGCCCTCCCTGACTCAGGAGGCACCAGTCGCCCCTGGTGTGTGGACTGACTTGGGACTAAAGTTAGTTCCAAGTCAGTCCACGCACACACTGTTCCTGTGCAGCAAGGTGTCTACATGTGCGTTACTGCATAGTAACTAATCTGGTGTAAATTTGATACTTGCATGATGCAGGTATCAAATTTATGCCCAACTCGGTGTAAGTCACCATAGTTACTGCACAGTATGGGCGTGTATGTGTAGACGCATCACGAAGTCAGGTGGTTGTGTTATCTAGAGGCACTGGATCAGGACAATTAATAGCCATAAGTTTCATTTCATTGTTTAAGGAATGCAGCACCACTGAGCTAAACTCAGGGGTATCATAATTACGCTGTTTCCCTTGAGGTGGGTTGGGAACAATCCCATAAAATTTGCCTAAGAATTTTTTATTGTCCAAGAAAAATCTTGGGCGCTCCTCAGGCTTCTGCTTTTCAGAGTAAAATAAGCCCAATGGGCTATCTCCTGGATGGAGGTACTGAATAAGTCACCATAAGGTTTCTGCATATTCGGAGCTGGTTCCAAATTTAATTTTACTAGGGACTCAGCAGGATGCATGGTTTCTCTGAGCAGGGCTTGCAAACGAAGTTGATAGTAAAAAGTAGGCATGTTACAGATGGTTGTAACCCAATCCAAAACTGATGAGCTATTCAGGGGGTCCAAGGGTTTTGCCAAGAGCAGCTGCTTGAGCAGGAGCTAGCGGGGAGTTTTCCACACATGAGTGAGTGACGGTATTGTTTGCATCTAAGATCTCTGTTGTATGGGTGAGGACAGGGGCCGCAGGCACATTTCTTTCCATTACAGGAAGGAGCTGAGGGAGGTGGGCCTGATTCAGAAACAGGTTGGGATTCTGGTGACATTGGGGTTTTGTGATCTGTAATAACTGGACATGTAGAGGTCAGAGGATTTGGGCTGTCTGGGGGAGGATGAGGCTGTAGGATCTCTGCGGTAAAAATGTGAATTGCCTCAGGATGAACTGCTGAGAGAATCCCCCCCAGAGGCGTTTAGCTCCTCTTTGGGGACAGCAGTCTGCTGATTGCAAGTAGAGTGATCAGGCCCTGCTGCCGTACCTGACAGCTCTGCTCTAACATTTGCCTGCTTCCCCCTTCTGCTTCTGCTTTAGCCTTCCAGTGATCGGTCTCAACTTCTAGCCCTTCAGCTTTTCACTCTGCTTCCTTTCGTTTTCCCCCTTTCTCCTTAGCGGTGGTAATGAGGCTGAGGTTTTGTGCTGTCAGTGTTTGAGTGCTAGTTTTCCCATTTTCTGCCCCCCTTTTTAGCAGCCACAATTTCTAATTCTTGGTTCTCAATATCAGTTTGCAATCAAATAACTTCTTGGTGCAGAGCACGGCAGATTTGGAGCACCCCTTCCATCAATGCTCTTGTCTTATACTTTTTGCCGATCTTGGGCTTATCTGCAGTGGCCAGGGCCTCCCACTGTGAACACAGAGTTTCCCATGCCAGGGGCCAGTGAATCTACTGGTGTCCCAAGGGCACCTGTTTAATTTTTGTTCATGGACAAATCGTTAAAGTATGGTCCCCATGACTGAGTCAGTTGGTACTGGCATTTGCCATTTGCCGGTTGGTGCTGCCATAAGGAAGTGATCCTTTGGGCACAGAGGAAGATGATCCCAGTAAGGAGGAAAGGGGAAATAGATAGGGAGTAAAAGGAAGGCCCAGGGCGGTATAGGACCACCACTGAATGGGCAAAAGCAATTGGGGACAGACAGGGGGACAAGGCTGAACTCCTCAATGAGTTCTCGGCCTCAGTCTTCCTAAGCGAGAGGCAAGACAAGTCTCACAATGGGATTGTAGAGAGGCAACAGCTGGGTGCCGGACCTCCAGGCGCTGACCCTGAGATGGTGCAGAGTCACTTGGAAGGACTGGGTGTGTTTAAGTTGGCAGGCCAGATAAGCTCCATCCAAGGGTACTGAAGGCACTGGCTGATTTCTTGCCAGTGGCTGTGCAATGACTATTTGAGCACTCGTGGCGCACAGGCCAGGTCCCGGAGGACTGGAAAAGGGCCAGCATGGTCCCTATTTTCAAGAAGGGGAGGAAGGAGGATCCAGGCAAGTACAGGCCAGTCAGCCTCACCTCCATCCTTGGTAAAGTCTTTGAAAAGATTATTAAGGCTCATATCTGTGAGAGCCCAGCAGGAGAAATTATGCTGAGGGGAAACCAGCACGGGTCTGTAGCAGGTAGATCATGCCTGACTAATCTAGTCTCTTTTTATGACCAGGTTGCAAAACACCTGGACGCAGGAGTAGGGGTTGATATCGTTTCTTTAGACTTCAGGAAGGCCTTTGATACGGTATCCCACCCCGTACTGGTGAACAAATTAAGAGGCTGTGACTTGGATGATTACACAGTCTGGTGGGTGGCAAATTGGCTAGAGGGTCGTACCCAGAGAGTGGTGGGGGATGGGTTGGTATCGACTTGGAAGGACGTGGGCAGTGGGGTCCTGCAGGGCGTGGTCCTTGGACCGATACTCTTCAGTGTCGTCATCCGTGACTTGGACGAGGAAGTAAAGTGTACAAAGCTGTGGGGAGAAGTGGACACACCGGAGGGCAGGGAACAACTAGAGGCAGACCTGGACAGGTTGGACAAGAGGGCAGAAAACAGTAGGATGCGATTTACGAAGGAGAAATGCAAAGTGCTGCATCTAGGGAGGAGAAATGTCCAGCACCTACTGCCTAGGAAATGACCTGCTCTGCAGCATGGAAGTGGAAAGGGATCTCGGAGTCCTGGTGGACTCCAAGATGAACACGAGTTGTCAGCGCGACGAAGACATCAGCAAAGCTAACAGCACTTTATCGTGCATCGGCAGCTGCACAGCAAATAGCACCCAGGAGGTGATACTTCCCTCTATCGGGCGCTGGTCAGGCCGCAGCTGGAGTCCTGCGTCCAGTTTTGGGCACCACACTTCAAGAGGGATGTGGACAACATGGAGAGGGTCTAGAGGAGGCCACTCGTATGGTTAGGGGCTTGCAGGCCGAGCCCTACGAGGAGAGATGAGGGCACCTGGACCTCTTCGGCCTCTGCAAGAGAAGGTTGAGAAGCGACCTTGTGGCTGCCTATAAATTCATCATGGGGGCACAGAAGGGAATTGGTGAGGATCTACTCAGCAAGGCGCCCCGGGGGTCACAAGAAGTAATGGCCATAAGCTAGCAGAGAGCAGATTTAGACTAGACATTAGGAGGAACTTCTTCACAGTTAGTGGCCAAGGTCTGGAACAGGCTCCCAAGGGAGGTGGGGCTCTCCCCCACCCTGGGGGTCTTCAAGAGGAGGTTGGATGGGCATCTGGCTGGGTCATCTGAGCCCAGCACTTTCCTGTCTATAGGGAGTCCCCTATCGAGGGGACTCGATGATCTATTGAGATCCCTTCTGATCCTAACATCTGTGAACCTATGCTATGGTAAAATAGTTTTTGCAGCTTCTGTAGCAACTTTTCTTAGTTATACCTACCCTCCTCCTACTGTGAGGTTCGGATAGGGCCCCAGAGAGTAGGCGAGGACCCTTTCACGGAGGTCTAAATACTTGGACTGTATTTGGGTGTGGAGAGCGACCCCACGCTTTCTTTCACAGTCCTCACCATCCATCAGTCAGTCCATCCACCCTCCCATCCATTTACCTTCATGTGCCTCCTCCATCTGTTCCCAAGCACTGCCAGCCCCAGCTGCACCACCAGGGCTGGCAGTGCAGCTCTCTCCTAGGTCCATCCATCCATCCATCTCTCCGTTCCTCCATCCGTCACTCCATCTGTCCAGCCATACCCAGGTACAGCCAAACACCTATTTCTTCCTTCATCCATCCTTCTTCTATTCATCCCTTCCCTAAGTCCGTCCATCCATCCATCCATCCATGTACCCACTCCATCCATCTGTCCTTCTTTCTTTCCCTCTGTCTCTCCACCCATGCCCAAGAACGGCCCTCCACCCACCCCATTCTCTCTCTGTCCTTCTGTCCGTTGTACCTGAAAGACAGTCGTCCATCCACCCGTCCATTTGTCAGTCCATCCTTCCATCTCTTTCTTCACATCCAAACCCAGCTATCCACACGTTTGCCCATCCACCACCCCCCTGTCGACCTGTTGCCCCCCCCAGCTCTGACACTCCACCCCGCCCCCTTCCCTCCAGCTGGGCGGTACCAGGGTGACGCGCGGCTGCAGCGGTGTTGCCGGGACGGGCTGACAGCAATGCCCATGCGGCGCTCGTGCGAGGACCGGGCTGCCCGCATCCCCAGCTCTGCCACCCGCTGCCGCAGCGCCTTCCTTGACTGCTGCAACCTTCGCCACCAAACTCCGGCGCCAGAATTGGCTGCGCCGCCCCCCCGGGCTGGCCCGCGGTAAGGCCCCTGGATACCTGGTCCTGGAGAATGGGGCGAGGGAGCCCGGACACCTGGGTTCACACCTCTGGGGAGAAGCTTGGACGCTTGGGTCCACACCGCTAGGGAGGCAGCCCGGACGCCTGGGGTCTCGCCCCAGGGAGGAGTTCAGGGGGCTCGGGTGTGAGGCGAGGGGCTGGGAGCCCGGACGTTGGGGTTCAATCCCTACCCTGCGGGGTGGGAGCAGGGGTCTGGGAGCCTGGGTTCTCTGGGAGGGGAGGGGGGCTGGGGTTTAGCTAGGAGGTGACAGTGGTCTAGCTCGGATTGGGGAGGACTGGGGGAGGGTCTTTCTCCCTCTGACCCTCCCTCCCTGCTCCAGCCCAGGCCATGGAGGACGAGGACGAGTTCTTTGACGATGACGCTCTGCAACCGCGGAGCGTCTTCCCTGAGAGCTGGCTCTGGACTACTGTCACTGTGGAGGGCACCAGCCGGTCAGAGACCACCCCTGCCTGATGCCCCCCCTGCCCCTCTCGCCACACTGACCCTTCCCCCACTCCTGTCTGTGTCCCTAGGCAGAGCTTCCTGGTGCCCGACTCCATCACCACGTGGGAGATCCAGGCTGTCAGCATGTCGCCCCGCACCGGTGAGTCCCCCAACTCCTGACCTGTGCTCCCTGCCCCGCCAGCCCTGCTGGTGCCCCTCACTCCTGACCCATAGCCACCTACTATCCCATCCCTGTCAGTGCCCCTCACTCTCAATCTGCAGCCCGCACCCCCTCCCCAGCCCGCTGGTGCCCTGGTCTGGGCGGTGCCCCTCACTCCCAAGCTGCAGCTCTCTGCTTCCCTCCTGGGCCTTTTGGTGCCCCTCGCTCCAGACCTGCAGGCTGCTGCTCTCTTGGCCTCCTATGCTTACCCCAGCTCCTCCACCCAGGTCTGTGCGTCTCGTCCCCGCTGCGTGTCCCAGTGACCCAGGTCTTCCACGTCTCCCTGCGGCTGCCCTACAGCGTGCGGCGCTTCGAGCAGCTGCAGATCACGCCCGTTCTCTACAACCATGGGCCTGAGCCCCTTGATGTGAGACCCCCCCACCAGCCCCTGTGGGATTCCCCAATACACCAAGTCCAGCAGGACCCCCCTGGACTCCTCCAGCACCCTCTGCTTAGGGTCCCTTGACATGAGACCCCTCCACCCTGGTCTACAGGCCCCCCTTCCCGATGTGATGTGGGGGTGCCCCAGGGTAGTGCCTGACCCCTGTCCCCTGCCCCTGCAGGTGCGGGTGCAGCTGGAGCTGGAAGAAGAGGTCTGTGCACCTGCAGGGGGGGGCCGGCAGCAGGTGCAGGTGCCAGGCCAGGGGGCGCTGGCTGTGCCCTTTGCCCTGGTGCCTTTGGGGGCAACTGACATCCCCATCACTGTCAGCGCCCGCGGGCAATTTGGTCTTGGCGACAGCATCACCCGCACCCTCCACGTTGAGGTGGGCCCTGCCCCTGCCCTGACCTCTTCCTCCTCACCCCGACTCCACCCTGATCTCTTCCTGATCCTGTGCCTCTGACCTCTCTGTCCTCTTCCAGATCCCCCCTTGTTTCCTGATTCTTGACCTTACCCTGATCCCTAAGATCCTTGCAACTCCCTCCCTGGCCTCTTCCTGACCTCTGGCCTAGAATCATCGCTGACTTCCTCTTGATCCTACCCTGATTTTTAAGCTTCTCCTGACCTCTGACCTTTTCCTGACCACACCATGAACTCTGACCTCTTCCTGGACCCCAGGGACTCTTGTGACTATCCTGACCTCTTCCTTACCCCTGTTCCTTAATCCCTGAACTCTTCTTGAATCCTCGACCCCACCTTGACTTTTTTCTAGCCCTTGATACCATCCTGACCTCTTCCTGGTCCTGCACTGACCCCTGACCCTTCCCTGATCCCTAAGCTTCCCATGGCACTCCTGATTCATGACCTTTCACTCTCCCCTTGGATCACTTCCTGCTCCCTGACACCCCTCCCTCTGCCTTTTCCCCCAACACTTTGTCCCTCTTCTCCCACTCTGGCCCTGGGCCTCCTTTGACCTGACTTTGACATTTACTCCTGACTCCCTCCCTGGCCCCTTCCCCCATGTCAGACCTGATCTTCTCCTCTTCCTCCTGCAGAGAGAAGGGGCCCCCTGCTTGGAGGAGAAGACCTACTTGCTGGATCCTACTGGTGGGAGATGCCCCCCAGGGGTATGGGGGTTGGGTAGGGTCTATGGGGATGCTGGCCAGCTTGGGGGGGGCGTTCTTTTAAGGACCCCTGAGATGGGACAGTGTCTTGGGGGTGCTGGGTGGGGGCAGGGATGTTGAATGGGGTTGGAGGTTTCGAGGATACTCGGGATGGGTCTCTGGGAGGAGCCTGGTCTGGTCTCTGACCACCCCCACCCCCTTTACGGTCTCCCCTAGACCAGCGCTTGCGCTCCCTAGAGATCCCGGGGCAGGTGCCCTCTAACGCGCTGCCTGATGGGGACTTCAGGATGAGCGTCCGTGTCACAGGTAGGGCTGTGTGTGCATCTGACCACGGCCCCATCCATCTGCGCGTCTGTCTGTGGTTTTGTCCATCTACATGGCTATCCATGGCTTGGCTGGGCCGTGTGTCTATCTGTAGTGCGCCTGGCCCTTCTGTCCCTCTGCTGGTACACGTGTCTGTCCGTAGTCTGGCAGGTCCGTGTGGCTGGCCACAGCCTGACTGGCTTGTATGTTGGTGGCCCTGTTTGTCCATGTCTCCATCTGGGGCTTGGCTGCTGTGTGTATTTTCACGTTGTATTGTGTGTTGGTCCGTGGTTCAGCCAGTCCACATGTCTGTCCATGACTCAGCCAGCCTGCGTGTCTGTGTGCTGGTCCATGTGTCCATCCGTGATCCAGCTGATGCATGTCTCTGTCCGCAATTCAATTGATTCATGTGTCTGTCCATGGCTCGGCCAGTCTGTGTCTGTCTGTTGGTCTGTGCATGCTGGTCTATGCGTCTGTGCATGGCCCAACCAGTCTGTGTGCCTGTCCATGGCTTGGCTAGTCCATTGTGTCTGTTGGCCTGTGCATTTGTCTATGGCCTGGCTGGTCTGTCTGTTTGCAGCCTGTTTATCCATGTGTCCATGGCTTGCCCTGTACTCATATCTATTTGTTGGTCCACATATTTGTCAATGGCTCTGCTGGTCTCTGTTCCTGTAGCCTGGCAGGACCATGTATCCATCCATGGCTCTGTACATCCATATGTCCATCAGTGGCTAGGCCAGTAGGCATGTCTGTCTGCTGGTCTGTGTGTTTGTCTGTGGTTCTGTTGATCCATCTGTCCACGTCCTGGCAGGTGCATGCATCTGTCCACAGCCTGGCTGGTCTGTATGTCTGTGACTCTGTCCATCCATATGTCTTTCTGTGGCTCAGCCAGTACTTGTGTCTGCCTGCTGGTCTTTCTTTCTCTCTGTGACCCGGCTCATCCACGTATCTGGGGCTTGGCTTTTCCTCCTGTCTGTTGTTCTGTGTATCTGTCTGTGGCTCTGCTGGCCCATTTTTTCCATGGCCTGCCTGATCTTTGTGTCTGTGGCTCTGTCCATCCATCTGTCTATGGCCCAGCTGGCCTGTGTGTTTGTCCATGGCTTGGCCAGTCCATGTGTCTGGCTGTGGCCTGGCTGGTGTATGACCCCTCTCCTCTTCCCCCTCTCCCTCCCCCCTGGTTGCAGTGGACGAGGCAGGGGAGCTGCTGGAGAGCATGCTGTCGCCCAAGGGGCTGTCGCAGCTTCTGCGGGTCCCACGTGGCTGCGCGGAGCAGACCATGGTCACCTTAGCACCGGGACTCTATGTCATGCGTTATCTGGATGAGACGGAGCAGTGGGATCAGCTCCTGCCTGAGCGCAAGGAGGAGGGGCTCCAGAACCTGCGCACTGGTGAGTGTGGGTGAGAGAGAGGCGGTGGGGCAGAGGGGCAAGGGGGCGGGCAAGTCCTGGGCAGCAGGGGGTGGGGACAGAGTGGGGCGGTGGGGGAGGGGGAGTGCGGCTGGGTGGTGGGTGGGTGTTACCTGGGAGGAGGGGCATCCCTTTCACATTGGCCTTGCATGCCCGCACATCTTCCCAGGTGTCCCTGCTACCACTTTAGGGGGCACCCATGCATGTACACGGGCACGACACCTTGCACATGCATACTTCAGGCTTGCACACTTGGGGGAATTGTGCATGCAGGCAGCTTGCAGATGTTCCTGGGGCTTTACCACATGTGTAGCTTATACACACTTGCCTGGTGCTTGCACACACATATGGCTTGTATATGTGTGGCTGGGGCTGACATATGTGCAGCTGGCACATGCATGCCTGGGGCTTGCAAACACCTGCAGCTTGCACACATGTGCCTTTGCACAGCCCTGGCTAGCATAAACCTCACACCCTTTCCTCATGGGCACCCCTGGGTTGGGGTGGGGGCCATGGAAGAGTGGTCTGTGCCCTACTCTGACCCTCCCCCTCTGCCTCCCCACAGGCTATGAGCGGATCCTGACCTTCCGGAAAGAGGATGGTTCTTACGGGGCCTGGCTGGAAAAGCCCAGCAGCACCTGGTGAGGTGTCCCAGTGAGGGGACAGATACCTGGGTTCACTGCGGGGAGCCCATGGGGCTGGAGGGGGCACAGCAGGGGCCTAAGGAGGTGGGGCAGGGGGTACAAGCAGAGGGAGAGTGGGTTGGGGAAAGTTTGGGGGTGCTCCCTGCCCCCCAACACTCTGTCCTCCCCACCAGGCTGACGGCATTTGTGGTGCGGGTGCTGGTGCTGAGCCGGCAGTACCAAGCTGTGGATGAGGCTGGGCTGCGTGTCTCTGTGCGTTGGCTTCTATTGCACCAGCAGCCTGATGGCTCTTTCCATGACCCCCATCCTGTCATGAACCGCGAGATGCAAGTAAGGCCTCCCTGCCCACTTCCCACCCCTGCCTCCTCTCTTCTATATGCTCCTAGTTGCCTCACCTACTATATTTCCTCACCTATCACAGCTTCCCCTGCACCCCACCAAAGGTGGGCTTCTGGAAACTGACCCGGCAGCTTGGCTCAGGTAGCAGCACCAGCGGTGGCCTGCAGCTGGGGGGGTTAAACAGGGAAGCCAGTGGTCTGTTCCTGACCCCCATGCCTCTGAGCCCACCCTCCACACCTTGAGGTCACTAACCCATGAACATTTTTTTTAAACTGATAATCTGCAAACTACTTTACTGACAAAGAAGGACTATGTTACAGTCGCCCGAGGATGTAGGGGGGCAGTCAGGAGGGCCAAGGCAGAGATGGAGATAGGACTAGCTTCCCGGATTAAGGACAATAAGAAGTCCTTCTTCAAATACATAGGGGGTAAAAAGAGGGTCCCGGGTAATGTGGGGCCCCTGCAGGACACGATGGGCAACTTAGTCGTCACGCCAGATGACAAAGCTAACATATTTAACGATTTGTTTGCCTCTGTCTTCCTAAGTAGGGACCAGTTCAGCCACCTCCCTGCTGGGCCCCCCTCAGGCCCCGGGAGAGACACGCCTGGGCCAGGGGTTAGCGAGGAGTTAGTTAGGGTACTTCTGGAGAGGCTGGACGTGTTCAAGTCCGCTGGTCCGGACGATCTTCACCCTAGGGTTCTACAGGAACTGGCCGAGGTCATTGCGGGACCCCTGGCGCGGCTCTATGAGCACTCGTGGTGCTCTGGTGAGGTGCCGGAGGACTGGAAGAGGGCCAATGTGGTCCCTATCTTCAAAAAGGGAATAAAAGAGGACCCGGGAAATTACAGGCCAGTTAGTCTTACCTCAATCCCGGGTAAGCTCTTTGAAAAAATTCTCCTGGCACACATCCAGGAGGGCCTTGCGGGGGAATGCATGCTCAGGGGCAACCAACATGGGTTCATCAGTGGCAGGTCTTGTCAGACCAACCTGGTGGCCTTTTACGATCAGGTCACCAAATCATTAGACGCAGGGGTTGCTGTGGATGTAGTCTTTCTGGACTTCCGGAAGGCTTTCGACACTGTCTCTCACCCTGTCCTCATCAAAAAGCTGGGAGACTGTGGTGTCGATGCCCACACAGTCAAATGGGTCGCCAACTGGTTGGAGGGCCGCACCCAGAGGGTGGTAGTGGATGGGTTCTTCTCGACCTGGAAGGACGTGGGCAGTGGGGTTCCGCAGGGCTCGGTCCTCGGGCCCGCACTGTTCAACATCTTCATCAGTGACTTGGATGAGGGGGTAGAAAGCATCCTGTTCAAGTTTGCTGATGACACTAAGATGTGGGGGGATGTGGGTGCACTAGAAGGGTGCAATAGGCTACAAGCTGACCTTGACAGGTTGCAACGGTGGGCGGATGAGAATAGGATGGGGTTTAACACTGATAAGTTCAAGGTGTTGCACATGGGGAGGAAGAACCGGCACCACACTTACAGGTTGGGGAACTCCCCTCTTGCCAGCACGGAGACGGAAAAGGATCTTGGGGTCGTCATTGACTCCACGATGAACATGGGCCGGCAGTGTGGCGAGGCAGTCAAGAAGGCCAACCGTACCCTGTCATGCATCCACAGATGCATCTCGAGCAGGTCCAGGGAGGTGATCCTCCCCCTCTGTGCAGCACTGGTCAGGCCTCAGCTGG
Organism: Crocodylus siamensis; assembly: GCF_052110815.1. Taxonomy (NCBI): domain Eukaryota; kingdom Metazoa; phylum Chordata; order Crocodylia; family Crocodylidae; genus Crocodylus; species Crocodylus siamensis. The sequence goes on along the minus strand of NC_143409.1, from coordinate 53,248,557 downwards.
AGTACTGCGTCCAGTTCTGGGCGCCACACTTCAAGAGGGACGTGGACGATATGGAAAGAGTTCAGAGGAGGGCCACTCGTATGATCAGGGGTCAGCAGGGCAGGCCTTATGAGGAGAGGCTACGGGACCTGAACCTGTTTAGCCTCCACAAGAGAAGGTTAAGGGGGGACCTTGTGGCCTGCTACAAACTGGTCAGGGGGAATCAGCAGGTATTGGGGGAGTCCCTGTTCCCCCGTGCGCTGCCAGGAGTGACCAGGAATAATGGTCACAAGCTGGCGGAGGGTAAGTTTAGATTAGATATTAGGAGGCGCTACTTCACAGTCAGGGCGGCTAGGGCCTGGAACCGGCTTCCAGGGGAAGTGGTGCAGGCTCCTAGCCTGGGGATTTTTAAAAGGAAGTTAGATGAGCACCTTGCCGGGGTCATCTGACCCCGGTGCTCTTTCCTGCCAAGGCAGGGGGTCGGACTAGATGATCTACCTAGGTCCCTTCTGACTCTAGCTACTATGAAACTATGAAACTTCTTTACTCACAGACATTTTTTATTTATAAACTTTTTATTTGCAACTTTTTTCTGACAGACTTCTTTACCGACAATTGATTCTGAAAAACTTTTTTACTGACAGACTTTTTTATTGATAAACCTGTATATATTAACAATACAATTATTTTTGCGATCCAACTTTTTTCCTGACAATTTTTTCCTGACAGTTGATTCTGACTTTTTTTTTACTGATGGATCTTTTTTACTGATACACTTTTTCTTGACAAACAATTTTTTAAACTAAAAATCTCTTTACTGACAATTTTTTCTGAGAGACTTCATGACTGACAGATATTTTTACTAACATTTTTTACTGATATACTTTACTGGCAGACAAACTTTTTTTATTGACAAACTTCTTTATTTCTTTCCTTCCAAAATTCTTTACTGGCAAGCCTTTTCTGAGAGTTTTTACAGATGAACTTTTAACAGGCTTTTTTTTTTTTTAAGCTGACAAGACTAGCAGTAGGCATCACTACAGAAAGGATGTGGACAAATTGGAGAGAGTCTAGCAGAGGGCAGTGAAAATGGTTCAGGGTCTGGGACACATGACCTGTGAGGGGAGGCTGAGGGAACTGGGCTTATCGAGTCTGGGGAAGAGAGGACTGAGGAGGGTTTAATAGCAGCCTTCAACTGTGGTGCAGGGAGGGGGGCAAATCGAGGCCCCCATGGTAAGGGAGGGAGTGGGGAAGTGGCATGGGTAAATAGGGCCCTAGGGCATGTTGTGGGATGGTTGCAGCTCTGGGCGGCTCATGCAGTGGCATGGGGGAGTGGCTTCCACCACTGCACACACCCCAAGGGAGGCACGGGGTGTCCTCCATGCACACAGCCTCCTCTTGCACATCTCATGATCTGGGCATCACCCCCCACTCCTCTTGGTGCATCATGTGCTCTGAGGTGGGTATGGACAGCTCTGCCCACACCCCCACAGGCACTGACCCCCCTTCTCCCCACAGGGTGGTGTTGGGGGGCCACAGGCCACGGTGTCACTTACAGCCTTTGTGGCAGTGGCCCTGCAGCAGGCGTTGGTGCTGTATGCAGCCCAGGAGTCCAACGACGAGCTAGAGGCTGTCCGGGTGGCGGAGCTGCGCCAAGTGGTATGGATGGAAAGGGTGGGGGAGGGGGCGATGGAGATAGGGTGGGGGGATATTGAGTTAGGGGTTTAAAAGAGGGTATGGGGCTGGGTGGGGGAGGGGATGGTGTCATGGGCAGTTATGGGAGTACTGAGAGGGATAGGGGCAAGGGAAGAATGGAGAAAAGGGTGGGAGGGGGTCAGGCTGGGGAGGGGCCACCCTAGAGAGGAGTGGAGCTAGGGTGAATGGTGGAGCTAGGTAAGGAGGCTTCATGAAGGGGATGGGGCTGAGTTGGGGGCTGGAGGAGAGGGGTGGGACTTGGGTTAGGGGCAGTTATAGGGGTGGAGGGATGGAGCAAGGTGGGGGAGGGCAGATGGAGCTGGGAGTGGGGCTGGGGGAGGGTGCCAATGGGGGTGGATGGGGACAGGTGAGAAAGGACAGGAGGGCAGTTGTTGGCTGGGGCCTTGATGGGGTATGGGATGGGGGCAGTGGCCAGGCTTGGGAGGGAGAGGGGCGACCAGAGGCAGGCTCCACCCACCTGACTGCCCCTCCCCGCCCACAGCGGGAGAGCCTGGCCCTGGCCTGCCGCTACCTGGCTGGAGCAGGGGCGACGCTGAGCCCCTATCCAGCCGCCATCACGGCCTACGCTCTCTCGCTGGCCTCCAGTGACCGCGATACCATTGCTGCTGCTGACCGCCGCCTCCATGACCTTGCCACCACCTCGCCGGGTGCGTGAGTCCCTGGCCCCTGTGTGCCGTGTGGGGGGAGAGCTCCAGCTGCAGGGGATGCCCCACAGTCTGTATTTCCTGGTATACAACATGTGTCCCGTTCCCCCCCTCCCCCCCCGAACCAAACCTAGTGCAAGGAAATTGGCCTGCATGTTACATGCAGGGAAATACAGTAAGACCCATACCCACACCTTGGCCGGGAGTGTGGGGAGAGCTCCACCAGTTGGGGTGCAATACAGTAGCAGCTCCTGGGAGGCCCCCTACTGGTGTTGGAAGGTGTTGCAGGCCCAGGGAAGCCCCCTAGCGGTGCAGCGGTTGCTGTAGCTAATATCTGGAGAGCCCCGTAGCGGCCCTAGGGGGTACTGCAGCTGGCTGCAGCCTGACAAGTTTGGCTCCCATAGATGGGGCAGAGATATTCTGGGAGGCACAGCTGCAGGGTGAGCCCAAGGGGACCTCGGCCACAGCGGTGTCAGTGGAGGCCACGGCCTACGCGCTGCTGCATCTGCTGCTGCAGAACAACCTGATGACTGCTGTGAAGGTTGTGCGCTGGCTCACGGAGCAGAGGAACTATGGCGGCGGCTTCAAATCTACCCAGGTGCTGTCTGGGCTCTGGCGTCCCCTCTGTAGGCTGGGGCATGGGTCTGCTGGCAGTGGACCAGGGGGACCAGGGGGAGCTGGAAGCCTGGACACCTGGTTTTCTGAGTGGTGAGGGGCTGACAACCTGGATGCCTGAATTCTCTGGGAGTGGGTATAGTCTGGGAGCCCAGATATCTGTGTTCTCTGGGAGGGGAGTGGAGGCTGGGAGCCCGTATACCTGGGTCACCCACAGGACACAGTGGTGGCACTAGACGCCCTGTCCCAGTACTGGATCAGCACCTACAGCCAGGAGGGCGATGCACTGGATGTTACCATCACCACCCCTGGCCGTGCCGGTGGCAAGAGGATCTTGCTTGACCGTACTCAGAACCAAATCCAGGAGGAGCTGAAGGTGAGTGTGGCTGGAGCTTGGCCAGAGCTGAACCCCCAAGAAACCCCCATGGGGTTGATCCCTCAGTTTGACGCTCTCTCCCTCCCCCCAGCTCCCCCTCGGCTCCAACATCCATGTGAAGTTGGAAGGCAAAGGCAAAGGCACCCTGACTGTGAGTCCCGCCTGGATGCCTGGGTTCTTTGGGAGGGCCGGCGGGTGGCCCTTCAGGATTTACAGGCATCCAGGTGGGGAACCTGGATGCCTGCGTTCTCTGCAAGTGGGGGGAGGTGGTGGTGATGGGGGAGCTGGGAGCCTGGATGCCCGGGTTCCTTGGGAAGGGAGTGTGTGTGCGTGTGGGGCATACGAGCGGGGGGGTTGAGAGCCCGGACACGTAGGTTCTCTCCCCGCTTTGGGTGGAGAGTGGGGGTTGGGGGGTGAGCGCATGGAGGCCTGGGAGCCTGGATTCTCTCCCTACTCTGGACAGGAGTGGGGCATGGTGGGGTAGCTCGGAGGGGACCTGGGGGCCCCGGACATGTGGGTTCTCTTCCCCTACTCCCGCCCCAGGTGCTAAAGCAGTACAGCGTCCTGGACCTGCGGAACACGTCGTGCCAGAGCCTGGAGCTGGACGTCACCGTGACCGGTGCCATCGACTACGTGGGTGCGTCCCCATCGGTGCCCCAGGGAGGAGGGGAGGCTAACGGGGTGTAGTGGCTTCCAGGGTGGCTCTATCCCCACATACCATGTCACACCACCGAGGCCCTGCCTCCTTAAGTACCTCAAGCCTGGGGGGTGGGGACTGCTCAGCCATATCATCAGGATTGGCCACATCCCTTTGGTCAAGGTGGGAGGGGCTTTGAGGATGGCTCCACCCTCTGTGATGTTATGACATGCCTTTTAAAGGGAAATGAGCCTTTTTTTGTCCATATTACACCCCCCTCCCCCCCATTCGCAAGCTGTGGGAGGCTCCACCCTCACCCCTGCTGCTATGACATCATCTCTTTTCCGCCACGCCTTTAAAGGGACAGATTCCTCCCAGGTTTCTTTGGAGGGGAGTTGGCTGATGTCACGGTATCTCTCCCCACCTCAACAGAGATGGAGGACTATGAGTATGACTACGTGGATGAAGCTCCGGCGGCTGATGCGCCCCTCCACCCCATCCACTGGTTTGATGCCCGGCGCCGGCGCCGGAGAGACGCAGCCGACCCCAGCCAGAAGGAGAAGGAGGTTCACTACACGATCTGCATCCAGTGAGGCCCCTCTGCTGTGGGGGTGGGGGCAGGCTTCTGCCTTGGGGATGGGTCTTCCCACTCTGCATGTGCTCCAGGGGCGGGACTTCCTGATTTAACCCTTGGAGACTGGACTTCCTGCTTTGTACATGCTTCAAGGGGTGGAACTTCATTTCTCTCCACCCATCCCTAGTGGAACTTCCTGCTTTACACTGCTTCAGGGGGTGGGACTTCCTGCTTCCTGCCTGACTTGGACACAGGATTTCTAATGGGAAGTGGGACTTCCTGTTGTGCACATGCTTTGGGGGTGGGTCTTCCTGCTATTATCTCACCCCATTGGCAGATGCAACTTCCAGCCACAGTCCCCTTATTACTTCCATGGTCTGTGCCATGGGGTGGGGGGGAACTTCCTGTTACTTCTTTGATTTATTGGGGAGGAGGTGGGACTTCCTGGCATGTTCTCACTTTTTGCCCCTGGGCCCGACACTGCAGGAGGAAGCCAGGGGCCCCAATCTCGGGCATGGCCATTGCCGACATCACACTGCTCAGTGGTTTCCAGCCCCACACAGCTGATCTGGACAAGGTCAGGGGGCCTGATCCTGCCTTGTCCCCACCCCCCTACACTCCCCATTTTTCTCCTTATGTGGGGGAAGGGAAGGTTCTTCCTTTCCTCTGTGGATCATCCATCTCTCTGTCCATCCCACAGCTGAAAGACCTGGTTGACCGCTATATCAGCCACTATGAGGTGCAGGGGCAGCGGCTTCTGCTCTACTTTGAGACGGTGAGTGGGGAGGGCCAGCAGAGGTTGGAGTTCTTGAGGAGCAAAGGGGCTGGGGAGCCCCAGGGACATGGGGAAAGCATTGAGGCGGTCCGAGTGAGCACAGAAATATTCTGGGGGAGGTGTGTCTGTCTGTCTGTAGCGTGCCCTGCCCCCACCAAAAGCGTGACATGAAGGAGCTGCAGAGCTTTCCCTGGTTTCATAACTGCCTTTGAGGCTGGATCTCCATTTTCGTGGCTTGTCTTTGGGTGGTTAATGGCTTGAACAAACTGCAACATATCACCAGATTATAGCCTTAAGCATGAGTTAAATGTAGCGTTTGCATGTGCCCTGGACACTTGGGTCTTCTGGCAGTGGGCGTGGGCTTCCTTGGACACCTGGGTCCTTTGGCAGTAGGTGGGAGCATCCCTTTACACCTGGGTTTTTTGGTGGGCGTGTGTTTTGGGGGGCCTCCCTGTCCATCATGAAGCCATTGCCTGAACCCTGTGTTCACCCTCCCCTTCCAGGTGCCTGAGGCCCGAGACTGCGTGGGGTTCTGGGCAAAGCAGATGGTGCCCGTGGGGCTGCTCCAGCCTGTGGCTGCCACCCTATATGACTTCTATGAGCCAGGTGGGGGCTGTGGTGGGGCAGGGGTGGAGAGGGGAAGGGGGACAGGCAGTTGGGGTGTGGGAGAACTTGGATAGTGGGCAGGCTGGGGGTGGGGGGGTTGGGGGAAGCTGGATGGGAGAGGGGCTGCCCCAGAGACCATCCCAGGCCCCCACTTTTTGCCCCCAGGCCGGCAGTGCAGCGTGTTCTACAATGCCCCCAGCAGGAGCAAGTTTGTCTCAGCCCTCTGCTCCAATGATGTCTGCCAGTGTGCCGAAGGTGAGGGGACCCAGGTATCTGGATTGCCAGCACCCCAATTTCCTCCTTTAATTGCCCCAGTCCCTAGTTCCCTCTCACAACAGAGAGAGAACCCATGTGGGCTCCCTGCTGTAACTCACCAACCCTCATTCCCCTCCTGCAGAAGGGAGAGAACCCAGGTGTCCCAACTCCCCCCTACTCTAACCCCACCAGCCCTAACTCCTGCCAGGGTGGGAAGAGAACGCAGGTGTCCTGATTCTTTTTTCCTCCTCCCCACCAGGTGCCTGCCCCCGGAAGAAGCGGACGCTGGATGATGAGGTGACAGAGGCTGAACGTATGGAGTTCGCCTGCTACAGCCCCCGGGTACAGTATGGTGAGCTGGGACACCCACAGGAGCAAAGGAGGGGCAGGTGGAGGCCTGGAGGGGACACCCTGACCTCTACCCCCACCCCTCCCACACCAGGACAGCACATAGGACCTTCTCCCCATGCTTTCTTTGTCCCTTCCACCTCCCAGGGTCAGCAGTCCAAGATGTTGTCTTTTTTTACTGAAAACTATTGAAATTTTTACTGACAGATGCATTTTTTTTACTGACACTACAGTGGTTTTATGCCTGCTGCTTCCACTCCAGGGGTCCCAGGTCCCCTGTAAATCCTCAAATCCTCTACTGTAACCCCCCCAGTTCATAATTCAGTTTGCCCCCATCCTGGCATGGCCCATTTTTGACTGTCCCCCTCCTCTCTGTCTTGCTTGCTAGGGGAGGCTGGATCAGCTCTGATAGGCAGGCAGTGGTGGAACATGGCTGGGGAGATTGGAAACCATTCTTTGGAGCTGTCCATTTATAGCCCATGCCTTGCACCTTGCCCCCAAAGCCCAGCTCCTCCCCTACCCCATACTGCCTGATTTGCCCCTTCCCCAAATCCCTGTGGGGAGCCAGTGGGAAGGATGTTTGTGGGGAGGGTGGTGGTGGGGCTTGAGAGAAACAGGGGTAGCCCCAGCCCTGACACCCCCCGCCCCCCCAGGGTACGAGGTGAAGGTGCTGAGGGAGGAAGACCAGAGCGGCTTCCGGGCCTATGAGACACAGGTGCTGGAACCGCTGCAGTTCAGTGAGTGTGGGGCAAGGGGAGGACCCCAAGGTGAGGGATTGAGAGGGGTGACTCCATGGGGTGTCTAGGGTGGGGAACTCTGCAGGGGTGGGGGCAGGAGTGGGATGACTCCAGGGGCTTGGGGGGGCCTGTAGGGGGTGGGGGTAGAAGCAGAGTGACCCTGGGGGGGATTGTGGGGCTGGGGGAGAGGGGTAAGTGACCCTAAGGGGGGTTGGGGAATCCTGGGAGGCTGTGACCACAAACTGGAGGGTCAGGGGAGGGTTGGGGATGATTGAGGGAGGAGCTGGGGGTGCCCCTGCCTGATGCGCCCTCCCCTGCAGCGGGTGACGTAGGGGTGAATGGGGGTCAGTGGCGCTGGTTCCTGGTCCGTGCCTCCTGCCGCCTGCGCCTAGCGTCCCACCACCGCTACCTGCTTATGGGACAAGATGGGGAGACCCGTGACACCCAGGGCTGGTGAGTGCAGGGGGGCTGGGGCTTTGGTGAGGTGGAGGGGGCTTGGTGGGGCATACCAAGGGGCTCCTGCACCTCTGTGACCCCCTTGTGATCTCCCATGACCCTTATGAACCCATTGAGACCTCTGTGAGCCCCTTGATCTCTCCATGACCTTTTTCTGACCCCGATGACTGCTCTGTGACCTCATGACCCTCCCCTTGCTGTGGGGTGTTGCAGGGGTGCATCTGGGGTTGTGGGAGGCATTTAGCAAGGATATGGGGCTAGGCAGAATGTGCCCAGGGTCCTCCCCCCATATCCCCTTTCCTCTTTTGTTAACCTCTGTGACCCTTCCCAGGCTGTGAGATTTTGGAGGGGGGTGGGGGTTCACTGGGGGGTGCTGGTGGGGTATGCTAAGGGTCTCTTCCCCTCTGTGGCTCCCATGACTCCTCTGTGACCCTCATGACCTCTCTGTGAGCCTTCCATGACCCTCCTTACTAGGCTGGGGGTGTCTTGGCAGGGTGGGCTGTGGGTCATGTGTTGCCCACGACCCCTGTGACTCTTTTCAGCTCACGGGCCTGGAGGTTTGGGGGTCTGGGGAGTGGGGTGTTTGGTAGGACATGTTGAGGGTCTCCTACCTTCTGTGACCTGCCCCCAGGCCGCGGTATCTGTTGGAGGAGGGGTCGTGGGTGGAGGAGCTGCCAGACGCTCGGCGCTGCGAGGCCACGGCCCATCGCAGCCTCTGCGCCCAGCTCCGCACCTTCCAGGACACCTACAGCCAAAATGGCTGCAAGGTCTGAGCCCCGCAGGATCGGGACTGGTTTGGGACTCATCGGTGCCTGGATTGGAACCACCTGTGCCCCGCAGATCGGGGCTACTGGATACCCCGGCTCGAGCTGGGGTCCAGCCCCCGTGCCTCCCCCCCATAATAAACTTAGCTCCTTGCCCCAGATCTTGTGTCCTGGCTTGGTTTGGGGGTCCCCTCAAGGGGCTGCTGGGAAGGGGATGAGGGAGGCAGAAGTTGTGGGGGTGCTGCAGTGGTGGGGGGGTCTATCTGCCCCAACTGACCCCCCCCACCTCCTTGAGTCTGCTGGCCCGTGGGGACAATGGCATGTGCGTGGATGGGTCTCGGGTGTCTATGCCGGGGGTATTTTGGGGGTGAGGGGCCCTATAAGACAAAAATCTGGAGGAGGCTACAGGCAGTGTCTTCTGATTGGCTACATCGGTCAGGTAATAAGAGCATTGCTTTTGATTGGCTGTCTGGATCGAACATACACCAATGAGGAGGGGGTTTCTGATTGGCGCCAGAGTAGGTCAGCCAATAATGAAGTGGTTTGTAGTGGGCTGTTGGGGTTGGCCACCCAATAAGTGGGTTGTTTCTGATTGGCTGTCAGGGTCTGCCACAGGCCAGTACAGGGTGGTTGCTGATTGGCCGCTGTGGAATGTCCCTCCAGTATAGGGGTTATTTCTGACTGGCTGTATGGATAGGTCACCCAGTAAGGAGGTGGTTTCTGATTGGCTGTCAGGGTAGGTGATCTAATAAGGGCATTATTTCTTATGGGCTGTTGGGAGAGGTCATACACCACTACTGTTTCTGATTGGCTGCTAGCAGAAGTCATGACCCTCCCTTCTGTGAAATGTTAGTGGGGGAAAGGCTGGCATGTGTTTCGGGGGGCTAGTTTGGGATTGGCTGTCCCAATAGGTCATGCCCCCAGCAGGGGAGGTCAGAGGTCATGGCCTCTATTTATTAAAGGGGGCAAAACCTGGGGGCCCCTTGCTTGGTCTGCTTTTAATAAACACCCCAGGACCTCAGCCCCCATTGGTCATTTCTGGGCCCTGGGGGTGAGGCTGAGGGAAGGGGCGGGGCCTGGCTGGATCTCCTGCAGTGCCCCTGGGGTGGGGGTGGGGGGCTGGAAAAGTGAGTTGGCTGGTCAAGGGCAAAGGGGCGGGACCTAAGCCGGGTTGACCCCCTCCCCTGCCAAGGAGGGTCCAGTGTCTGTGGGCGATGGGACAGGGCCTCCACACCTATCTCCGCCCCCTCGGAGGGTGGTGGGCGGAGATCCTTCCTGGAGCCAGGCATGATGTCACCCCTCGGGGCCCTTCATGCCACCACGAAGGGGGGAGGGAGGGTGGCTGCTGGGCGAGGGGTCACTGGTGGGAGGAATGATGTCACTGGTGGTGAGGGTTAGGAGTGTGACGTCAGAGGGCGGCAATGCACCTGCTCCAGTGTCCCGGGGCGATGATGTCACAGCGCCTGGTGCAGCGATGGGGGGAGCCCCAGCCCTGTGGGACGGGGGGCCACACTGAAGCGGCGCCCCCCCCCCCCGTAGAGCAGGAGCTGGAGGAGGGGCAGGGGCGTGTCCCTGGCGGTCTAGCCCCGCCCCCTGGTGCCTTTTCCCGGCTGGACCCACGGTCGGGGGGAGGGGATCCTCGCTGTGATTTCCCCACAGTCACGTGGCTTCCAGGAACGCGGGGGGGGGGCGGGGTGCGGGGGGGCAGGGTCCAGCGGGGGGCTGGGATCCGGCCTGACCCCCATGTTGGCCGACCCCCGAGCCCTGCCGGGGCCCCTCACTGCCGCCCCGCAGCCCCCTGCCCCTCCCAGCCGAGCCAGCCCTGCCCCCCGCTTCCCCGCTTGGGGCCCCGCGGAAACCCCCCGTCGGCACGAGGCCAGAGCCCTGACGTGTTAATGATTCATCGCCCCCCGCCCCCCGGAGCAGGCAGAGCCGCGGGCAGCGCGGCCGGAGGAGACGCACCCCGCGGCGGCTGCGACATGGGGCCCCTGCTGGCCCTGATCTGCCTGGCCGCCCTCGTGGCGCCCAGCCTCCAGGCCCCCAGGTGCCGCGGGGCGCGGGCGGGCGCGGGGGCACTGGCAGGGGAGGGGGCGCGGGGGGCGAGGGGCCCCGCGGGCTGCACCAGGCACTGAGGCTCGCGGCGGCCCCCAGGCTGGTGCTGGTGGGGCCGGCGGCGGTGCGGCTGGGTGCGGAGGCGGCCGTGGTGCTGCAGGCCGAGGGCGCGCCGGGCGGCCTGGCCGGGACGCTGCAGCTGCTCAACGAGAAGGACACGCGGGTGCCCTGCTCCGCCCAGCTGCCCTTCGCGCTGGGGCCGGGCGCCCGCTCCGTGCAGCGCCTCGTGCTCCAGGTACGCCCCTGCCGGGGCCCCGCCCCCGCTGCTCCGGGAGCCCCGCCCCCGCTGCGGCCCCGCCCCTGAGGGCGCCGCGGCACGCGCCGGGCGTTCGGCCCTCGGCTGTAGGCCGCGCCCGCCGCATGGAGCCCCGCCCCTCGGGATTTCCTGGCCCCGCCCACAGGGGTGGACACCAGATCAGCGGCTGCGGACGGCTGGTTTAGCCCCGCCCCTGGGGATCCCGCTGATGTCGCCGGCGCCAGCTCCACCCGGGGACGCCGTGACGCCCCTGTCCCCTTGGGGGGGTTCCCTGTGACGTCAGTGTCGGGGATTAGTTCCCGGTGATGTCACCAAACTGCTGCCATTCCCGGGGGGGGGGGTCCCCGGGATGTGGCCCGCCCGGGATGCCCGTGACGTCAGGGCGCTGCCCCCCGCAGGTGTCCCCCGAGCAGGCGCAGCGCTGCAGGCTGGGGGGGCAGCTGCGGAGCCGGTCGCTGCTGCTGGTGGCGCGCAGCCCGCAGCTGCCCCCGCCCGGCTCCGTGGCGCTGCGGCTCGGCTGGAGCGGGCGGCGCGGGCAGCTGCTGGTGCAGACCGACAAGCCGATCTACACGCCGCGGCAGAGGGGTGAGACCCTGCCCCCGACACGGCGGGAGCCTACACCTGTGGGAGCGGCCAGCCCCCCAGGAACCCACCGAGACCCCCCAGCACCCCCGCGTGCCCTGCACCCCAGGGGCCTCCTAGAGAGACCAGCGCCCTACGCTCGCGGACCCCTCTGCTGCTCATCTTGCACCCCCGGACCCCCAGAGACCCCTCTGCTACCCATATGCCCCCAAATCAGACCTACCCTGTGGACCCGCAAGCCCCCCAGGACTTCTGAGGCCTCCCACGCCCCGCCAGCTGCCCCTGCACCCGTTTCCTTCGGACTGGCTGAGACGACCTCCTCCTAGCTCAGCAGCCCCCCAGGGGCCACAGAGACCTTCACAGACGCCTGCAGCCCCCAGCTAGTCTTCCACACCTCAGACCCCTGTGAGACCCCCCCCAGGGACCCCCTGGCCGGCCCTTCACCCCGAGACCCCTAGAGAGCCCCAGGGACCACCATACCCCCCGAGACCCCCGCAGCCCCCCACCATCCCTACACCCCGAGATCTCCTACCCTCCCCAGGGACACCCCCAAGGACCCCCACCCCGCCCACTCCCACACAGCCCCTAGACACCCCGCACCTGCCCTGCACCCCCAGCTCCCCGCAGTCCCCGCGGCCTCTCCAGACCCAGGTTCAGCCCCGCCCCCCCTCGCCCCCACAGTTCATTTCCGAGTCTTTGCCCTGGACCAGTCGCTGCGGCCCACCAACGAGCCGGTTGTCATCACGGTCCTGGTGAGTAGGCTTGGGGGCAGGATGGGGCCCCTGGGGCTTGGGGGGCAGGATCGGGCCCCTGGGGCATGGGGCGGTGGGATCAGGCCCCGGGGGGCTAGGAAAGCAGGGCAGGATCGTGCCCCTGGAGCTTGGCGGGGGGCAAGATCGGGGCGCTGGGGGCAGGGGCAGGCCCCTGGGAGCTGTCGCCGGGGCGCCGGGGCAGGGTGGGGGTGCTGACCCCGACCCTCGCCCCCCAGAACAGCCAGGGGCTGCAGGTGCGACGGGTGCAGCGAGTCCCCTTCAACTGGGTCATCGCGGACCAGCTCAGCATCCCCGACATCGCCCCGTGAGCCGGGGGCGGGGCTAGTGACTCAGGGGGCGGGGCTTGGGAAGGAGCTGGGGACTGAGAGGCGGGGCTTGCAGGGGCGGAGCTAGTGATAGAGGGAGTGGGGCACGGGAAAAGGCGGGGCTAAGAGGCATGGGGCGGGGCTGGTGACCGAAAGGGGCGGGGCTGGTGACTGAGGGGGCAAGGCCTTGGAAAGAGGTGGAGCTACTGAATGAGCCAGGTCATGGAAAGGAGTGGAAAAGGGGCGGAGCTTCTGATGGGTGGGGCAGAGCTAGCAGCTCAGGGCTGGGTAATGGGATAGGAGGCGGAGCTAGAGGCACAGCGGGTGGGGGTGGGGGGCTGGGAGCCAAAGGCCTGGGAGAGGGGTGGGGGGCTGCAGGCTGAGAGCAGGGGGGTCTGGGGGCCCAGACACCTGGGTCCCCACCCAAATTTGCCACCCCACCGCTTGTAGCCCGGGCACGTGGCGCATCACAGCGCGGTTCGCTGACGCCCTTGAGTCCAACGCCAGCGCCGAGTTCGAGGTCATGAAGTATGGTGAGTCCCCGACACCCGGGAGCGGTGTTTAGTGGTCAGAGCCCTAGGGGTGGGAGGGCTCTCGGCCCAACGGGTGGGAGAAGGGGGCCGAGAGCCGGGATGCCTGGGTGCTCTGCGAGGCGAGGGGGGCCGGGGGTGGGAGCAGGGGCCTGTGGGTACCCAGACATTTGGGTCCCACACCCTGCTCCCCCTCCCCAGTGCTCCCCAACTTCGAGGTGCGCCTGGTGCCCGACCGCAGCTTCCTGCTGGTGACGGAGGAGGGCGGCAGCGACCTGCGAATCAACCTGCGCGTCAGGTACGGCCCCCCTTCCCCGGGCCCCCGGAGCCACTTGGAACTCCCTGACCCCCGCTCCACCCCCCAGGTTCACCTACGGGAAGGGGGTGACGGGCGCTGCCTTCCTGCGCTTCGGGGTCAGCGACGGCACCGGCGGCCACGTCTTCGTACGGGGGCTGGAGCAGCAGGTCACGGTGAGAACCGCCACAGGGCCCCCCGGCCTCCCATGACCCCCTGGACCCCACCAACCCCCCATAGACTTACTGTAGCCCCTGGGACACCCCATGATGTCTCCAGGATCGTCTTAGACCCCCATTGAGCCCCCGGGGAGCCCCAGTACCTCCCTCTTTCTCCTGAACCCCTGAGAGCCCCCACTCTGCCACAGGAACCCCCCATATCCCCTGCCACCTTCCCTGGGTCCCCCTGGTAGCCCCCAAGACCTCTCCCCCGACTGGGGCCCCCATCTTCTCTGGGGCCCCCCCACTTATCTCTCTGCAGGACTCCCTGGTCCTCCCCCAGGATCCTCCACCCCCCACAGGGCCCTCAGACTGCCCCAGGACCCTAACCTCTCCCCAAGCTTGCCCTGGCCCCCCCGTCACCCTCCTACCTCCCTGGGACCCCCTATAGCCCTCCAGACCCGTCCTGGGACCCACATCAGCCACCCATTGACCAGGTGTCAGAGGGGGCGGGGCCTGTAGATCTCCCTTGACCCTGCCTCCAGGTGCTGGAGGGGGCGGAGCCTTCTAGCTCCTGTGACCCCGCCCCCAGGTGCTGGAGAGGGCCTGTGTGTCATTGTTGACCCCGCTCTCTTTGGTTCCACCCCAGGTGACAGATGGGGAGGCGAGTGTGATGCTGCGGCGCGCTTTGCTGGTGGAGAAGGTGGGGCGCCCCCTACGGGACCTGGTGGGGACTCGCCTCTACATCGCTGCCACCGTCATTGAGACAGCCAGTGAGTGGGGTCCCAATCCGGGGGTGGGGTGGGGGTCTGATCCTTGCAGGGGGGGTGGGACTGGACTCTGCTGGGGGACCCGGATCCTGGAGGGGACTGATTCTGGGGGGGAGTGGGGATAGGAAGAGGGGGGTGGACCACCTTGTGGGGGGGGCCCGATTCTTGCAGGGTGGGGCTAGGGGGAGAAGAATGGACCTTTAAGGGGGTTCTGATCCTGAAGCGGGTAGGGTTGGGGGGAGGGAACTGGAACCTTTAAAGGGGACCCTCATCCTGGAGGGGCCCGATCTTGGCGGAGTGGAGAAGTGGCTGCACCCTCCAACGGGACCCAATTTTGGGTGTATGGGCAGGGGCCAGGGGCTGTCTCCAATCCGTGCTGGGCCTGATCCTGATCCTGGGTGCTGGCAGGTGGGGAGATGGAGGAGACAGAGCTGAGCTCAGTGCGGTTCGTGATGTCCCCATGGACTGTGGACCTGGCGGGGACGGAGCGCCACTTCGTGCCTGGTGCCCCCTTCCCTGTGCTGGTGTGTGCAGCCTGGATGCCTGGGCTCTGAGTGCGTGTGTGCATGTCTTTGTGTGTGCACGTGCGTGTGTGTGTGTGTGGGTGGGTGGCCTGGATGCTTAGGTTCTGTGAGTGTGCATGTGTACGTCCTGGATGCCCCGGGTTCAAGTGCATGTGTGTCTTGGAACTCCAGGGTCCTGTGTGTGTGTGCATGGTGGGGAGGGCCACGGACTCAGGACTGCCCCCTGACCTCCTCCACCCTCCTAGGCCCGTGTGACGCAGGCAGATGGCTCCCCGGCCCCCCGGGTCCCCGTGTTGATCACAGCCAAGGTCATGGGGGGCCCATCCCTGCCCTCCCAGAAGCTGGTGGCCAGTGAGCAGGGGGTTGTGCTTCACCATCTCAACCTGCCGGCCAGTGCCTCCGTCCTCACTGTCACGGTCAGTGGGGGTGGGGCGTGGGGCTAGGTGAATGTGGGTGGGTTGAGGCCTGGGGGTGGAGCTGGGATGTGAATGTGGGTGGGGCCTAGATTGCAGGTTTGAATGCAGGTGAGGCTAGGGGGTGAATGGGGGTAGGGCCAACAATGGGGGCAGGGCTCGAGTGAATGGGGGCAGGGCCTGGAGTGGGGGTGGAATGGAGGTGGAGCTGGAAGTGAGGGCAGGGCTAGGGAGTGAGTGGGGGTGGGGCTAACAATGAATGGGGGTGGGGTTTGAAAGGGGGTGGGGGTAAATGGTGTGGGGTTAAGTGGAGAATGGCATAGGGCTATGGGGTGAATGGAGGCAGGGCTGGAAGTGAAGGTGCAGCTAGCGGGTAAAAGGAGTCAGGTGCAGGAGTGTGGGTGTGGCTAGAGGGTGCATGGAGGCAGGGCTGGGGGGGGTGGCGTGGGGTGGGGTGGGGCAGAAGGTGAATGGGGGTGGGACTGGGAAGAGAACATGGGCAGGCCTTGAAGGTGGCAGGGGGTGGGGCCAAGGCGGGTTGCAGGCTCCTCGCAGGGGTCCCTGGCGCCCCTTGACCCTGGCCCCCCACAGGTGGAAGCGGGCACCATCCACCCAGCTGAAAACTCACTGCGGGCCGAGGCGACGCGAGCACAGGCCGGGGGCTTTCTGCTCATCCAGGTCCCCCGTGACCGCCCTGCTCGGCCTGGCACCACGCTATCCTTCACGCTCAAAGGACATGGGCCGTGTTGCCCCCTCCCACTTCTACTACCTGGTGAGTTTGGCACCCCCTTGAAGCTTCATGGGGTGGGGGAGGGCTGCATCTGGTTGGGTGCCCCTTGCTGGGTCCCCCTAGAGCCCCTGCAGCCCCATCTGTGATGACAGGAGATTGCATCAGCAAGTGCTCAGGGTCTGGGGTGGGGAGGTCAATATTGGTCCAGCTCAGCACTCTCTAGGGGTGCTGAAGGGGGCTGGACACCTCCTGCTGCCCCCGCCCCTCCCAGCTTGGCCCCTTGCCCCCGGCAGATCGTCAACCGTGGGGCCATCGTCTCGGCCCACTGGGTGACCCGGAGCGACTCCACAGTCATCTCAGTGCCCATCACCCACGCGCTAGTCCCGGCCTTCCGCCTCGTGGCCTACTACCACCTGGACGGGCACGTGGTGGCTAATGCCGTGTGGATCGATGTGGAAGACTCCTGTGAGGGCAAGGTACTGGCCTGTGGGGCGGGGGGTGCCCTGGGATGGGCTGGGGAGGTTGGTGGGCTAGGATGGCCTGGGAGGGTGAGGGATGCTCTATGGGGCCACGCTGGCATGGGAGTGGCTGTGGGGCTTGGGGTTGGGTGGACCTGGTGGGGGGTGCCATGAGCTGGGGGGCACTCCCTTGATCTCCCTGTCTCCCCTGCCCCAGCTGGAGCTTCGTGTGGCATCCCAGAGTGAGGCACTGCGGCCCCGTGAGAACCTGGACCTCTCTATCTCCACTGACACCCGTGCCTCAGTTTCTCTGGTGGCTGTCGACTCGGCTGTCTATGTCTTGAACAGCCGCAACCGCCTCACACCTGCGAAGGTACCACCACCCCATGTAACCTCAGCCTTTGACTCCTGAGGGGGTGTGGATGCTGTCCAGCCTTAGCTTTGACCTCTGATTGCTGACCACAGTGTGTGACCCATCTGTTGGGGTTAGGGATTGGCTAGCCATTGGCCATTACTAGACATGCACTGATACATCGATCCAATATTGGACTGGTACTGGTAAAAAGCAAATTGGCTGTATCAGAAATCAGCCTGATGCGGTTGATAACTTGGCTGATAAATGCCATGCATTTGCGCAGCCACAGCGCAGCACTCAGGCAGCCAGGAGCACAGCCTGGCAGTGTGGAAAGCTGCCTTTAGCTGGTAAGTCCATTGTGGTAGAAGGGGATGGGGGAGGGAAGGGGTGTGTGGGTGGGGCAGATCAAAGCCCCTTGCAGTGAAGGAGGGGGCAGGGGTTGGGGCAGGCACTGCCCAGCTGGGATGGGGTGGGCACAGGACAGCTGTGGTTTGTGGGGGGGACACCTCCCGCTGCTACTGCTTGGACCCTGGAGGGCATGGGGTGGGGGAGGGGGGTGCCCCCGGATCTATGTTGGGTGGGGTGGGAGGGATGCAGCTGTGGGCTGGAGCCGGGGATGTGCCAGGCTCTTCTCACCGGGGCTTGGGGAGGGGGCTGCAGCCACCCCAGATTTCACCATAACTCCCTCCCAGTGCTGCTGCTGCTGTACGCCTGGCAGAGCCCCGGCTTTACCCGGCACATGGGGGGAAGCAGGGGTTGAGCCAGGAAGAGCCGGGGATTTGTGCCAGGCACGCAGCGGTGGCAGAGCTGGGAGGGAGCTACAGCGAAATCTGGGGTGGCTGCAACCCTTTTCATAGCCCCCCGCTCCAAGCCCAGCCCCTGGTGAGAAGAGCTTGGAGCAGCCCTGACTCCAGCCCGCAGCTGCAGCCTACCTGCTCCAAGCCGCCGAGATCCGGGGGCATATCTCCCCCCCTCTCCATGCCCTCCCAGGTTGCAAGAAGTGGTGGCGGGAGCCACCCCTGCCAACAAGCTGCAGCTCCGTTCTGTGCCTGCCCTACCCCAGCTGGGCAGAGCCTGCCCCTTCCCCTGCCCCTACCCCTACCCCTTCTCTCACCGCGGGTGGGGGTTTGATCTGCCCCCCCAACACGCCTTCCCTCTCCCCTTTCACCACAACAGACTTGCCAGCTGGAGGCAGCTCTCCACACTGTTTTGAAAATCGGATCGGTATTGGCCGATATGACTCCTTAAAAATTGGATATCGGTATTGCCCCCCAAAATCTCTAGTGGTGCATTCCTAACTGTGACCCACGACCCACCGTTTGACCCAGGATGGGTGACTCTTTATGAGTGGAGTTTGATTTGATCTCCTGGCTCTGACTGGTGGGTGGTGATATGCAGTGCCCAAGAGCCGTCCAACCCATGGCTAATTCCTAGGGTCAATATGTGACCTGTGACCCCTTGGGTTTGACCTTGAAGGGGTCATAGGGTTGGAGCTTCTGAATGAAAGGCCCCATCCCATGTCCTGGGGGGAGATTTGGGTTTTAGGGTTGAGGGCAGCTTGGAGGAGATGATAATGTCATCTTTTGTCCCCCTCTCCATCCATCCCTCCACCATCCCATCTCCCCACCCCCTTCAAATGCTCCCCTGGCCATCTCTCCATGCCTCCATTCATCCACTCCTCTGCCCATCCCCTTAAACGTTTTGTCCATCTATCTGTTCATCTGTCCATCCATCCTTTCAACCCCTCAAACACTCCTACGTGTCCGTTCATCCTTCGGTTTCTCCATTCTTTCTGTCAAACTCTGCCACCCTCCATTCCTCCAACCAATCCCTCAAACACTTCTTCTTTTTTTGTATTCATCCATCCATTCACTCAATCCCTCCTCTGCCTGTTCATCCATCCATTCAACCTATCACCACTGCCATCTTTCTGTATGTCTATCCATCTACTTCCCTGTCCATCCCATCAAATCTTCTATCGTTCTTCTTTGACTCCATCCATCCTTTCAAATACTAACATCCATCTATCCACCTGTCCATCCACTCAACACCTCCATTCATCCACCCATCCATCCGTTCATCCACTCAACCCCGCAACCATTCCCACTTGTCTGTTCATCCATCTTTTCTTCCCTGCGTTCCCTCAAATGCTGCATCCTTTCATCCATCCATCTGGTCTGACACTACATCAATCCATCCTTTTCTCCATCCACCCAACCTCTCAACATGCCTACCTCTACTCCATGCATCTGCCTCCCGGTTCAGGTGTTCGAGGCTCTGAATGGCCATGACCTGGGCTGCTCGCCAGGCGGTGGGGCCGACACCCTGGGGGTCTTCACAGATGCCGGCCTGGCCCTGCGTGCCGGGGACCTGCACAGCACCATCCGGACGGGTGAGATGGGGCTGGGGCGTAGAGAAGGGGGTCCCCTGGGCTGATGGGAGCAGACCAAGGCAGCTGGGGAACACTGTATGACTCCATGATGACCTTTGTTCCCAGGTCATGGGTGCAGCAAGGATGCCCCCCGGAAGAAGCGCTCGCTCGACTTCCAGAGCAAGCTGCAGGAGAAGGGTGAGTGCTGGGGAGAGGAGGGAACTTGGGCCCCGTCCATCTGTCTGTCCCTGCACTTGAATATCTGTCCATCCTCTCTCCACCCCCATGCGCAGCCACTCACCCATGCCTTCCTCTGTCCATGTGCCCTTCCATCTGTCCCCCAGCATGACCATTTGTCCAGCTGTTTGTCCATCCATCCAAATTCTCAACCCTTCAGACACCCCCTGCCTTATGCTGTTTAGCCAGCCAGCCATCAGTCTGTCCATCCATCTGCCCACCTATCTATCTTCATGTGCCCCCTCCATCCGTTCCCAAGCACAGCCATCCATCTGGGCATCCCCAAGCACAGCTGTCCACACATCCAACCATCTCTCCTTTTCTCCATCTCTAACTCTGTCTGTCCAGTCATGCTCAGGCACAGCCAGACACCCATCCATTCTTCTATCCATTGCTTCCCTAAGCACTACCATCTATCCATCCGTCTGTCCATCCATCCCTGTACCCCATCCATCCATGCCAAAGTACAGCCAGCTACCTATCCCTTCCTTCATCCATCTCTTCCCAAGACAGCCATCTGTCCGTGTGCTCATTCATCCATCCATCCATCCTCAAGCACAGCTGTCTATCTACCCACTCAGTCATCTTTCTGTCCTTTCATCCATCTTTCCATCCCTTCATCTGTCATTCCCTACATCCATCCTTCTATGCACACATACAGCCAACCACTCACTGCTTTCTCTGTCCTTCCTTCTATCTAGCCAGTGACCAAACACAGCTGTCTGTCCATCTACTCACCCAGCTGTCTGCCCAGCTGGTCACCCCTCCACTTACCCACCTCCCTCCCTCCCCTCCTCCCTCCATCCATACCCAAGGACAGCCAACCATCCGTCCCTTCCTTTGTCCATCCTTCCGTCCATCTTTCAAGCACAGCTGTCTATTGGTCTTCTTGTTTGTCTTGGCTTCTGTCCATCCATGCCCGAGTACAGCCAACCACCCATCTGTTTTCTCCATCTGTCCGTTCCTCCTGGAGGACAGCCATCTATCTACCCATCTGTTCGTTGGTCCATTGTTCTCTCCATATCCAAGCCCACTCATCCACTTCCCTACCCACCCTCTGTCTGTCTGTCCACCCCACCAGCTCTAACACTGCCCCCATTCCCTCCAGCTGGGCGGTACCAGGGTGACGCGCGGCTGCAGCGGTGTTGCCGGGACGGGCTGACAGCAATGCCCATGCGGCGCTCGTGCGAGGACCGGGCTGCCCGCATCCCCAGCTCTGCCACCCGCTGCCGCAGCGCCTTCCTTGACTGCTGCAACTTCGCCACCAAACTCCGGCACCAGAACCGGCTGCGCCGCCCCCCTGGGCTGGCCCGTGGTATGATCCCCCGGATGCCTGGGTCCTGGAAAGTGGGATGAGGAAGCCCGGACACCTGGGTTCACACCTCCGGGGAGAACCCTGGACGCTTGACTCTGCGCCCCTAGGGAGGGCAGCCCGGACGCCTCAGTCCTCAGCCCGGGGAGGAGTTCAGGGGGCTCGGGTGTGAGGAGAGGGGCTGGGAGCCCGGACGTTTGGGTTCAATCCCTACCCTGTGGGCTGGTAGTAGGGGTCTGGGAGCCTGGATGCCTGGGTTCTCTGGGAGGGGAGTGGGGCCTGGGGTTTAGCTAAGAGGTGACAAGGGTGTAGCCCATATTTGAGGGGGGGTCCTTTTCTCTGACCCTCCCTCCCCACTCCCCCACCCCAGCCCAGACCATGGAGGACGAGGATGAGTTCTTCGACGATGACTTTCTTCAGCCACGGAGCGTCTTCCCTGAGAGCTGGCTCTGGAAGACCCTCACTGTGGAGGGCACCAGCCGGTCAGAGGCCTGCCCCCTCCCTGTGTCCCCTTGGCCCCACCCCTGCCTCTTGCTCCACCCTGACCCTTCCCCCACTCCTGTCTGTGTCCCTAGGCAGAGCTTCCTGGTGCCCGACTCCATCACCACGTGGGAGATCCAGGCTGTCAGCATGTCGCCCCGCACCGGTGAGTGCCCTTCACTCCTGCCCTGCTCAGCCCTGCTGGTGTTCTTCACTCCTGACCCGCAGACCTCTACCGCCCCCAGCTCTGATGGTGCCCCTCACTCCTGACCTGCAGCCTCCTGCCCTCTTGGCCCCCCATTCTCACCCCCCTCCCTCTGCCCAGGTCTGTGTGTCTCGTCCCCACTGCGTGTCCCGGTGACCCAGGACTTCCACGTCTCCCTGCGGCTGCCCTACAGCGTGCGGCGCTTTGAGCAGCTGCAGATCACGCCCGTTCTCTACAACCATGGGCCTGAGCCCCTTGACGTGAGACTCTCCTGCCCCCCTGAGCTCCCCGCTGGACCCCTCCAGCACCCATTGCTCAGGGTCTCTTGACATGAGACCCCCCCCAGTCTACAGGCCCCCCTTCCCCATGTGATGTGGGGGGTGCCCCAGGATTGTGCCTGACCCCTGTCCCCTGCCCCTTGCAGGTGCGGGTGCAGCTGGAACTGGAAGAGGGTATTTGTGCACCTCCAGCAGGGGGGCGGCAGCAGGTGCAGGTGCCAGGCCAGGGGGCACTGGCTGTGCCCTTTGCCCTGGTGCCCTTGGGGGCAGCTGACATCCCCATCACTGTCAGCGCCCGCGGGCAGTTCGGTTTTGGCGACAGCATCACCCGCACCCTCCATGTTGAGGTGGGCCCTGCCCCTGCCCTGACCTCTTCCTTCTCACCCCGACTCCACCCTGATCTCTTCCGGACCCTGTGATCTCTGATTTTCTCCATTTTTCCCTACCTTGATCCCTAAGCTCCTTGTGACCTCACCCTGACCTCTTCCTGACCCTACTCTGATCCCTAAGCTATTCTTGACCTCTGACCTCTTCCTAAGCCCTGGCTCTGCCTGAATCCATGACTTTTTGACTCCCCGACCCGATCTTGACTTCTTCTTGGCCCCTGATGCCATTCTGACCACTTCTGAACCTGTATTGATGCCTGTCCCTTCCCTGATCCCTAAACTTCACTTGACCCTTGACCTTTGACCCCACCCCCTGACCACTTCCTGCTCCCTGACACCCCTCCCTCTGCTTCCACCCCAACTCCTTGCCCCTCTTCCCCACTCTGGCCTATGACTTCCCTTGACCTGAGCATTACCTTTTGTTCTGGTTCCTCCTCCTCTGTAGCCCTGACCCTCTCCTCTTCCTCCCTCCTGCAGAGAGAAGGGGCCCCCTGCTTGGAGGAGATGACCTACTCACTGGACCCTGCTGGTGGGAGATTCCCCCCTGGTGGTGTGGGGGTTGGGCAGGGACTATGGGGGTGCTGTCCAGCTCGGGGGTCCTTTCAAGGACACCTGAGGTGGGGCAGGGTAGGATGGGGAGGTTGGATGGGGGCAGGGGCCTAGAGGGCTCAGGGGGTGGGTCTATTAGGTGAGGGGTGGTGGGGAGCCTAGTCTGGTCTCTGACCTCCACCCCCATCACGGCTCCCCCTAGACTGGCGCTTACGCTCCGTGGAGATCCCAGGGCAAGTGCCACCCAATGCGCTGCCTGACGGGGACTTCAAGATGAGCGTCCGTGTCACAGGTAGGACCATGCATCTGTCTGTCCATGGCTGGTCTGCGAGTCCACCTGTGGCCTAGGCATCCATCCATGGCTTGGCTGGTCCTTCTGTCCCTTTGCTGGTCCATTTGTCTGACTGTGGTCTGGCAGGTTTGTGTGACTGTCCACACCCCAACTGGCCTGTATGATGGTGGCCCCATCTGTCCGCATGTCTGTCTGTGGGTCGGCCACTCCATGTGCCAGTGTGCTGGTCTGTATGTTGGTCTGTGGTTCAGCGAGTCCATGTATCTGTCTGTGACTCAGCTGGTCTGTCTGCTGGTCTCTATGTCCATCCGTGGTCTTGCTAGTTCGTGTGTCTGTCCATGGCTCGACTAGTCTGTGTGTATCTCCTCATGGTGCACTTGGTCCACGTGTCTCTCCGTAGCTCAGCCAGTCTCTGTCTGTCTGTTAGTCTGTGTATGCTTGTCTATGTCTGTCTGTGGTTCAGCTGATCTGTGTGTCTATCCGTGGCTCACTTAGTCCATATGTGTCTGTTGGTTTGTGTTTCTTCCCATGGCCTGGTGTCCTGTCTGGTTCATGTTTGTCTGTGGCTCTTCTGGTCCATGTTCCTGTGACCTGGCAGGTCCACGTGTCCATCCATGGCCCTCTCCATCCATGTGTGTATTGATGGCTAGGCCAGTCTGTGTGTCTGTCTGCTGGTCTGTGTATCCATTTGTGGCTCTACTGGTCCACCTGTTTTTGGCCTGGAAGGTCTGTATGTCTGTGGCGTGTATGTGTTCCTCTTTGCCTTGGCCAGTCCGCATGTCTGTCTGTTGGTCTGCATATCTGTCTGTGGTTTGGCTGGTCTGTGTGGCTGTCTGTGGCTCTGTTGGTCCATTTGTCTGTGGCCTGGCAGGTCCATATGTCTGTCTGTGGCTTGGCTGGTCTGTGTGTCTGTCCATCGTTTAGCCAGTCTATGTGTGTGGCTGTACCTCTTCTGGCCCGTGGGCTGGATGGTCCATGACACCCCCCTCCCCAATCCCTGTTGCAGCGGATGAGGCAGGGGATGTGCTGGAGAGTGCACTGTCACCCGAGGGGCTTTCGCGGCTGCTGCGGGTGCCACAGGGCTGTGCAGAGCAGACCATGTTCTTAATGGCACCGGGACTCTACGCCATGCGCTACCTGGATGAGACAGAGCAGTGGGACCAGCTTTCACCTGACCGCAAGGAGGAGGGGCTCCAGAACCTGCGCACTGGTCAGCGCGGGTGGGGGAGAGGCCATGGGGCAGAGGAGCACAGGGGTGGAGGGAAATAGGGGTAGGGCGGTGGGCCGGGGGGCGTTGCCTGGGGGGCATCCCTTGCACATTGGCTTTGCACACGTATGTGCCTGCCCAAGTATTCCTGCTGCCACTGCCAGGGGCACCGTGTATGCACGGGTGTGCCCACATGGCATGCACAAGTAATTGCACATGTGCAATCCACCTCATGTGGGCAGCTTGCAGATGTGTCTGGGGCTTCCCCACATGTGCAGCTTGCACACGCAAGCTTGGCATTTGCACATACATGTGGCTTGCTTACATGAGCCTGGGGATTCCACACACATATCACTAGCACATGCAGGCCTGGGGCTTGCACATACATGCAGCTTTGCATGTGTGCACCTGGGGCCTCCACTCACGGCTGGGACTTGCACATGCATCTAACTTGCACACATGTGCGTTTGCACAACCACTGACACAAACCCCACATTTATGCCTCACAGCACTCCTAGGATATGAGGGGCTATGGTAGGTGCGGGGGGGCTATATTGTGGGGTTTGTGCTCTACTGTGTCCCTGCCTCCCAGGCTACGAGCGGATCTTGACCTTCCGGAAAGAGGATGGGTCTTATGGGGCCTGGTTGACCCGGCCTAGCAGCACCTGGTGAGGGGGTTGGGAGCCTGGACAACTGGGTTTTCTCTTAGCTCTGGGAGGGGAGTGGGATCTGGTCAGATAGGGAAGCAGAGTGGTCTGGGATATAGGATACCTGGGTTCTCTTTGGGAGGGCAGGGAAGTTGGGTGGGATAGGGAAGAAGGGGCAGGAAGCCTGGATATCTGGGTTCTCTGGGAGGGCAGTGGGGTTTGGTGGTTTAGAGGAGGGAGGGGCTGGGAGCCTGGCTTCCTGGGTTTGTTGGGGGGAGCCCACAGGACTGGAGGGGACACAGCAGGGGTCTAAGGAGGTCAGGCAGAGGGCACAAGGGGAGGGAAGGTGGGGTGTGGGAAGGCTAGGGCTGGGGCTCTGGCTAATCCCACCCTCCCAACACTCTGCCCCCTTCTCCCCCACTAGGCTGACAGCGTTCGTGGTGCGGGTGCTGGCGCTGAGCCGGCAGTACCAGCCCGTGGATGAGGTTGGGCTGCGTGGCTCTGTGCGCTGGCTCGTGCGGCACCAGCAGCCTGACGGTTCCTTCAGTGACCCCCATCCCATCATCCACCGTGAGATGCAGGTGAGGCTTCTCTGCCACTTCCCACCCCTGCCTCCTCCCTTCCACATGCTTGCCTACTGTATTTCCCCACCTACCACACCTTCCCTCCCCCCCACAACCAAACATGGGCTTCTGGAAATTGGGCCTGGGCAGCTTGGCTCATGCAGCAGCACTTGTGGTGGCCTGCAGCTGCGGGATTAACAGATCAGCCAACTTCTTTACTGATAATTTTTGGCAATTACTGACAGTTTTGTCACTTGCAAACTTTTTTTAGTGATAAACTTTATTTGCAGACACTTTACTGGCAAACTTCTTCATTTCTTTTGTAGCAGAATTCTCTACTAGCATTTTTTTCTGATGTTTCTCACAGATAAACTTTTTTATAGACAATTTTTTTTACTGGCATGTTTTGTGCCAATATCAACTTTTGGACTGACAGAATTTTTTACTGACCAACTTTTTTACTGACAGTAAAAAAATAATCATCTGGGTTGGCAGCCCTGTGTGACTGCAGTAAGGGTTTTCTGTCCTCATGGTTCGCACCACAGGAGTCCCCTCTTTGCCTCATACCACACTGTCTCCTCGAGCCAGTCCTACTTCCCTCAGTCCAGCAGGGAGACCCAAAGAGACCTACCCACAACTCTGTGTTGTTACAGGAAAGGAAGCAGTAGCAGCAAATGGCTGGGGAGTGTGGGGAGGGATTTCCAAACCTTGAGAGGAGGCTTTCTGCGAGGTGCTGTGCCAGGGTGCTCGTCTCTGGTTATGCCTCTGTGAAGTTCTGGCTGTCCAGCTTCCAGCTAGGAGAAACCTTGCTGGTTCTTACAGGCAGCTCAAATTGATGCATGGACTTTATTGAGGGGCATTTTTAGTTTCGAGTTTCACTGATTGTCCCTCAATTTATGGGCAGCTGCTGGTGTTTTCCCTGCAAAAATCCTCCCCTGGCTGAGATTTCCAATGAAGGATCTTTTCCTCCCACACTTCTTTCTGTCTTTCCAAAACAAGGTGCACTGTTCTTTTGGGGGTGTGTGGTATTTGAGGATATACAGTAGCTTGCAAGGATCTGGCCTCTCCCCTACCCACTGGCAGCAGCGTTCCTGCTCACTGTCTTGCATTTGGGGGTGCCTTGCACACTTATGGCTTCTGGGCACTCCTGCCCTTGTGAATGCGTGGTCACTTTGCATGCTTGCTCTTGCATGTTTGCACACTTGGAGGTGCCTTGTGCCCCCTTGGGTCACTGACTCTTGCACTCTTCCAGTGCCTCACATGTGCGTAGCTGCCTCGCATGCCTTGCACTCACTACAGCTGCATGCCCTTTCATGCTTATGGTCGTCTTGCACACCTGCAGCACATGGAGCCCCATGCACACCCTGCTCCTTGTCCTCCTACCCTCCTGCTGTGTCCTCCATGCACACAACCTCCCCTTGCACATCTCATGATCTGGGCATCACCCCCCACTCCCTTTGTTGCATCATGTGCTCTGAGGGTGGTATGGACAGATCTGCCCACATCCCCACAGGCACTGACCCCCCCTTCTCCCCGCAGGGTGGTGTCGGGGGGCCACAGGCCACGGTGTCACTCACAGCCTTTGTGGCAGTGGCCCTGCGGCAGGCACTGGTGCTGTATGCAGCCCAGGAGTCCAACGATGAGCTAGAGGCTGGCCGGCTGGCGGAGCTGCGCCAAGTGGTATGGATGGAAAGGGTGGGGGAAGGGTCACTAGGGGAAGTGGAGATAGAGTGGAGGATACCTAGGGGGTTATGAGAGGGGTGGGGGGAAGGGATGGCATCATGGACAGTTATGGGGGGTCCAGAGAGGGGTGAGGGCAAGGGCCTATGGGGGAGGGCCAGAGGGAGGTGTGGGAGGGGGCGAGGCTAGGGGAGGGGCCGCCCTGAGAGGGTGGAGCTAGGCTGAGGTGGGGAGCTAGGTAAGGGGGCCTCATGGAAGGGATGGAGCTGGGCCGGGGGTTGGAGGGAGGGGTGGGACTTGGGTCATGGGCAGTTATGAGGTGGGGGAGAGGGGATGGAGCTGGGGGTGGGACTGGGGAAGGGGGCAGGACCAGGTGGAGGAAGTGGCCAGTGGGGATGGAGGAGGACATGTGAGAAGGGGTGGGGGGGGGAGTTGTAGACAGGGGCCTGGATGGGGTAGGGGAGTGGGGCAACAGCCAGGCCTGGGTGGGAGGGGTGTGACTGGGGGCAGGCTTCATCCCTTTTTCCATCTGACTGCTCCTCCCCCACCACAGCGGGACAGCCTGGCCCTGGCCTGCCGTTACCTGGCGGGGGCTGGGGAGGGGTTGAGCCCCTACCCCGCTGCCATCACAGCCTATGCACTCTCGCTGGCCTCCAGTGACCGCGACGCCATTACTGCTGCCGATAGCCGCCTCCGCGCCCTTGTCACCACCTCCCAGGGTGTGTGAGTCCCTGGCCCCCCTGGGCTGGGTGTGGGGGGAGAGCTCCAGCAGCTGAATGTTCCCCATAGTCCCGTATTTCCTTGTGTAGAACATGCATCTCCCCCTGCCCCCCAAATCTAGTGGTGGGAAATTGGTCTCCATGTTATCTATGAGGAAATACAGTACTCGCCGTTCCCACTCCTTGGCTGGGGTTGGGGGCGGAGCTCCAGCAGTTGGAAGGACCCTACACTTCCATATTTCCTCGTATACAACACGTGTCTCCCTCCAACCCCCCCGCCCCCAAACCCCAACAGCTGGAAACTGGCCTGTGCCTTGTATGTGGGGAAGTACAGCAAGCAGTGCTTCCTACCCCTTCCAGGGCCAAAGCGACGGTCAAGGCCATGTGAGATGTGGGGGGGAGTGGAGACTCTCACCACTGCCTACAGCAAGGGAAGACTACCCCCCAAAACTTAATTTGTGTTTTCAAGATCAAGGCACATTGTATATGGGGCAGCATGGTAGTAGCAGCTCCTGGGAGGGTCCCTAGTGGTGCTGGAAGGTGTTGCAGGCCCAGGAAAGCCCCCTAGTGGTTCCAGGGGGGTATTGAAGGCTCTGGAGAGCCCCCTAGTGGTCCCAGGGTGTACTGCAGACAGTGGAGAGTGCCTAATTGTTCCAGGGGGTACTACAGCCCCTCGAGAGCCTCCTAGTGGCCTTAGGGGGTACTGCTTCTGACTGGGCTCTGATGGGGCCTTCCTTTGGTTCCTACAGATGGGGCACAGATGTTTTGGGCAGCACAGGGTGAGACTCATGGTATCTCGGCCACGGCGGTGTCGGTGGAGGCCACGGCTTATGCACTGCTGCATCTGCTGCTGCAGAATGACCTGACAACTTCCCCGAAGGTCACTCGTTGGCTTACGGAGCAGAGGAACTATGGTGGTGGCTTCAAGTCTACTCAGGTGTTGCTTGGATGCTGATGTCCCCTCTGCAGGGTGTGGGGGGCGGGGTCTGTTTGCACTGGACCAGGGTGGAAGCTGATAGACTGGATGCCTGGGTTCTCTGGGGGGAAGTGGGGGCTGGGAGCCCGGATAGCTGGGTCCCAGCACCAGCTGGTCACCTGCAGGACACAGTGGTGGCACTGGACGCCCTGTCCCAGTATTGGATCAGCACCTACAAGCAAGAGGACAATGCCCTGGACGTCACCGTCTCTGCCCCCGGCCGCACTGGCGGCAAGAGGATCCTGCTTGACCGCACCCAGAACCACATCCAGGAGGAGCTGAAGGTTAGTGGAGCTGGAGCGGGGGCCCCAAGTATTCCCCAAAGGTCTGAGGGCCAAGGAGTCCATTCCTTAGTTTGACACTCTCTCCGTCCCCCCAGTTCTCCCTTGGATCCAACATCCATGTGAAGGTGGAAGGCAAAGGCAAAGGCAGCCTGACCGTGAGTCCTGCCCAGATGCCCACGTTCTCTGGAAGGGCTGAGGGCTGTGGGGTGGCAGTGGCCGGGGGGTTGAGGGGGACCCAGATGCCTGTGTTCTTTACAAGGGGAGGGGAACTGGGGGGTGTGGGGGGTCTGAGAGTCTGGATGCCTGGGTTCTTTGGGAGGGGAGTATGAGTATGGGGGATGGGAGCAGGGGGGTTAAGAGCCTGGACACCTGGGTTCCCTCCCCATGTTGGGAGGAGAGTGGGAGTTGGGGGGCTGAGAGGGCCTGGACCCCTGGGTACCACTGGAGAAGAGTAGGGTTGGGGGGTGGGAGGGGACCTGGGGACCCGGACACCTGGCTTGTCTAGGAGGGGAGTAGGGCATGGGGGGTGAAAGCAGAGGAGCTTGGGAGCCTAGATGCCTGGGTTCTCTCCTTGCCCTGAGACAGGAGTGGGGCATGGTGGGGTAGCTCGGAGGGGACCTGGGGGCCCCGGACATGTGGGTTCTCTTCCCCTACTCCCACCCCAGGTGCTAAAGCAGTACAACGTCCTGGACCTGCGGAACACGTCGTGCCAGAACCTGGAGCTGGACGTCACCGTGACCGGTGCCATCGACTACGAGGGTGCGTCCTTGCCAGCCCACCAGTACCATGTCATGCCACCAGGGCCCTGCCTCCTTAAGTACCTCAAGGCTGGGTGGGGGCGGGATGCTTAGCTTAGTGATGTCATCAGGATTGCCCCCCCCTTTGAAAATCGAGGTGGGAGGGGCTTTGAGGATGGCCCCACCCCCTGTGGTGTTATGGGAAACGAGTGCCTTTTTGTCTATCCCATTCCCCCCCCACCTCTTTCTGGGAAGGTGGGGTTTGGAAGCTGTGGTAGGCTCCATCCCCATCCCTGCTGCTATGACATCATTTTGTTTCAGCCATGCCTTTAAAGGGCAAGGCCCTCCCTGGTTTTTTTGATGGCAGTTGGCTGATGTCACGGTCTCTCTCCCCCTCTCAACAGATACGGGGGACTATGAGTATAACGATGACTACGCAGATGAAGCCCCGGCGGCTGATGCGCCCCTCCACCCCATCCACTGGTTTGATGCTCGGCGCCGGCGCCGGAGAGATGCAGCCGACGCCAATCAGAAGGAGAAGGATGTTCACTACACGATCTGCATCTGGTGAGGCCCCTCTGCTCGGTGGTGGTGGTGGGGAATTACTGCCCCAGCTCTGTGCCTAGGGGTGGGACTTCCTTTTCTCTCTCAGAGGTGGGACTTCTTGCTTTGCATGTGCTCCAGGGGTGGGACTTCCTGCTTTACACTGCCCTGGTGGGTGGGACTTCCTGCTACCTGCATCTCTCAGACATAGGATTTCTGCTGGGGAGCGGTACTTACTGTTGTTCACATGCTCAGGGGGTGGATCTTCTAGCTATTATCTCACCCCATTGGCAGATGCAACTCCCAGCCACAGTCCCCTTATTCCTTCCATGGCCTGTGGGAGGGGAATTCTTGTTACTTCTTTGGTCTATTGGGGAGGAGGTGCGACTTCCTGTAGCTTCCTCGGGGGTGTGGGGGGCAGGACTACTTGGCATGTTCTCACTCTGCCCCTCCCCCCAACATTGCAGGAGGAAGCCAGGGGCCCCGATCTCAGGCATGGCCATCGCTGACATCACCCTGCTCAGTGGCTTCCAGCCCCACACAGCTGATCTGGACAAGGTTAGGGGCCCTGATCCTGCCCTGTCCCCTCCCACCCACTGCACTTCCCCTTCTCCCCTTCCTTTTCTGCTCAGCCCCTGGGGGGGACCCCCTACCTCCTCTCCTCATGGGAGAGAAGAACAGGCTTGGCTGTTCCTCCATGACTCATCTGTATGTCTGTCCATCCCCACAGCTAAAAGACCTGGTCGACCGCTATATCAGCCACTACGAGGTGCAGGGGCAGCGGCTCCTGCTCTACTTTGAGACGGTGAGCAGGGGAAGGGCAGCTGGGGTTAGAGTTGTGGAGGGACAAAGGGGTTGGGGAGCTCCAGGGGCATGAGGGAGGGTTGGGGGGGAAGAACGGGCATGGGGACATCCTGGGGGTGGTGTCTGTCTGGCCATAGCATGCCTTGCTCCCACGTAAAGTGTGATATGAAGGAACTGCAGAGCTTTCCCTGGTCTCACAACTAACGTCTTCGAGGCTGGATCCCCATTTCGGTGGCTTGGCTTCTAGGGGTAATGGCTTGAACGTGCCACAATGTATCACAGAATTAACACCTTAAGTATGAGATAAATGTAGTATCTGCATGCACCCCAGACGCCTAGGGCCTCTGGCAGTCTGTGGGCTTTCCAGACACATTTGGGTCTTCTGCCAGTAAGAGCATGGGCATCTCCAGATGCCTAGGACCTCTGCCAGTAGGTGTGGACTTCCCTTTACATCTGGGTTCTTTGGTAGTGGGCATGTGCTCTGGGGGCCTCCATGTCAGTCATGAGGCCCTCTCCCCAATCCTGTGTTCACCACTCTACTTCCAGGTGCCCGAGGTCCGAGACTGCGTGGGGTTCTGGGCACAGCAGACGGTGCCTGTGGGGCTGCTCCAGCCTGTGGCCGCCACCCTCTATGACTTCTATGAGCCAGGTGGGGGCTGTAGTGGGGCAGGGGTGAAGGGGGACAGGCAGATGGGGTCTGGGAGAGCTTGGGTAGTGGGCCTCCGAGGTGGTGTGGGGGTCAGGGAAGGCTGGATGGAAGAGGAGCTGCCCCAGAGACCATCCCATCCCTCCACTTCTTGCCCCCAGGCCGGCAGTGCAGCGTGTTCTACAACGCCCCCAGTAGGAGCAAGTTCATCTCGGCCCTCTGCTCCAATGAAGTCTGCCAGTGCGCCGAAGGTGAGGGGACCCAAGTGTCTGGGCTCCCTGTACCCCCTTTCCTGTTCTAATCACCCCAGTCCCCATTCCCTTCTCACAACAGGGAGAGAACCCAGGTGTCCGGGCTCTCTGTGGTAACCCCCCAATCCTCATTCCCCTCCCACAGAGGGGAGAGAACCCAGGCATCCTGACCCCCTCTACTCCAACCCCATGAGCCCGAACTCCTCCCAGAGTGGGAAGAGAACCCAGGTGTCCTGATCTTTTTCTCCCTCTCCTCACCAGGTGCCTGCTCCAGGAAGAAGCGAACGTTGGATGACAAAGTGACAGACGCTGAACGCACTCAGTTTGCCTGCTACAGCCCCCGGGTGCAGTATGGTGAGATTGGACCGGGAGGGGAGTGGGGGGAGGCCTGGAGGGAACCCTTGACCTCCAACACCCGCCCCCCCCACACATGCACACACCAGGGGTGTCCTAGAGACCCTCTCCCCATGGTCTCTGTGCCCCTCCCACCTCCATGGTCAACAATTCGAGACATTGTTTTTTTTACTGACAGACATTTTTTTTTTTTTACTGACACTACGGTGGTTTTAAGCCTGCTGGTTCCACTCCAGGGGTCCCCAACTCCTCCATATACCCTGATACCCTCAGCTGCCTCTCCCCAGCTCACACCCAAGTATGCTTGTTGCCCCATGACCCAGCCCCTTCCTCTCTTCTGCATTTCAGGAGAGGCTGGGTCAGCCCTGATGGGCAGGTGGTGGCAGCCGCATGTGGCTGGGGGAAGTGGGGAAGGGAACAATGGCAATTCTTTCAGAGCCATACATTTATGGCTGTGCCTTGTGCCTGTTCTCCAAACTCCCTGAGGACCCCCCATCTCCCCTCCCCCATCCCGTGCCCCCCACTTGCCTCTCCCCCCACCCAACATCTTTTTGCCTCCTTCTCCAAATCCCAGAGCCCCACCCACCCCACTACTTCCTGCCTAAGCCTAAGCCTAAACCTAAGCCTAAGCCAGTGGGGTGGCCCTAGTCCTGATCCCTGACCTTGACCACCCCCCTCCCCCCCGCAGGGTATGAGGTGAAGGTGCTGAGGGAGGAAGACCAGAGCGGCTTCCGGGCCTATGAGACGGAGGTGCTGGAGCCGCTGCAGTTCAGTGAGTGTGGGGCAATGGGGGGGACTCCAGGGTAGGGGGCTGGGAGGGTTGACTCCATGGTATGTCTAGGGTGGGGACTCTGTAGGGGTGACGGCAGGAATGGAGTGACCCCAGGAGTTTGGGGGGGCCTGTAGGTGGTGGGGGTGGGAGAGGGGGGAGAGTGGCCCCATAAGGGGTGGGGAGTCCCAGGGGCTGTGATCACAAACTGGAGGGGGCAAGGGGGGTTGGGGTGACTGAGGGAGGAGCTGGGGGGGTCCCCTGCCCCTGTCTGATTCCCTCTTCCCTCACAGCTGGTGATGTGGGAGTGCAGGTGGGCCAGCGGCGCTGGTTCCTGGTCCGTGCCTCCTGCCGCCTGCGCTTGGCGTCTGGGCGCCGCTACCTGCTCATGGGGCAGGATGGGGAGACCCATGACCCCCAGGGCCAGTGAGTGTGGGGGGCAGGGCTGAGGACTTTGGTGAGGTGGGAGGCTTGGTGGGGTGTACTGAAGGACTCCCACACTTCTGGGACCCTCCCATGACCCCGTGACCTCAGTGACCTCACTGAGACTGCTGCAGCTCCCTTGATCCCTGTGTGACCCCTTTGTGATGCCATGATCCTTCCGTGATCCCTCCATGACACCCGTGACCCTTCCATGACCCCTCTGTGACCCCATTACCTTCCCCAAACCGTGGGATGTTTGGGGGGGCATCTGGGAGCGTAGGGGGCATTTAGCAAGGGGATTTTGTAGAGGCAGAGGGTTCCAAGGGTCTCTTCTCCCGTGACCCTCATGACTTCTCTGGCCCCACAGAGAGCTGTCAGGGGGGTCTTGGCAGGGTGGGCTGAGGGTCTTATGCCCCCCATAGCCCCTCTGTGGCCTTGCTGTGACCTCCCCAGCCCACGTGCTTGGAGGTCTTGAGGGAGGGGACTTGGCGGGGGGCGCTTCGGGGTGTGTTGGGTGTGGGGCTTGTCAGGACATGTTGAGTGTCTCCTGCCATCTGTGACCCCTGTGACCTGCCCCCAGGCCCCGGTACCTGCTGGAGGAGAGCTCGTGGGTGGAGGAGCTGCCGGATGCCCGGCGCTGCGAGGCCACGGCCTATCGCAACCTCTGCGCCCAGCTCCGCACCTTCCAGGAGGCCTACAGCCAGAACGGTTGCAAGGTCTGAGCCCCCCAGGATTGGGCCCGCCTGCACCGCCCGCGTTGGGACCGGATCAGGACCTGTTGGCACCTGCATTGGGACCACCTGTGCCCCCTGGCTCGGGGCTGCTGGACGCTCCCCGCTCGAGCTGGGTCCAGCCCCCTCCCCGCGTGATAATAAACCCGTGTCCTTGCTCCAGCCCTTGTGTCCTGGCTTGGTCTGGGGGACCCCCAGGGGGCTGCCGGGAGGGGGCAGAAGCTGCGGGGGGGCTGCAATGGGGGTGGGGGGTTGCGCCTGCCCCAATCTCCCCTTCCTCAAGCCTGCCGGGCCATGGGGACAAAGGCACACGCATGGGGGGCGGGGGTCTGCGTGTGTCCGGGGGGATGTGACTGGGTGTGCGTGTGCATTAGGGGTGTGGGTGTCAGTGTGTGTGGGGGGGGGTGTGGCCGGGTGTGGGAGGGTGGGCGGGTCAGGGGGGGTGTGCGGGAGCGAGTGTGGACGTGAGCACGGGGGGGGGGGCGCGGGGGCGCGTGAGAATGAATGTCAGACTGCGTGAGGGGGTCTGAAAGCAGGAGTGTGTGCACACGCGGGAGCCTGCGTGCCCCTGGCCGCTCCTGACACGCCCCCGGCCCCTAGGGGTGCCCCCCCAGGGCTCAGACCCTGTCCCCGGGGCTCCCCCGGGCTCACCATAGAGATGAGGCTGGCGCGCGGCGCAGAACGGTTCCCGTGGTGATGAGAGCAGACCATAGAGGCGGGACCTCCGCACGGCGCAGAGCGGCTCCGCGGCCGGCCCCGCGGAAGCCCCCGCCCCCTCCCGCTTGCTGGTATTCGAACCCCGCCGGAAGTAATGCAAGAAGGGGGCGGGGCCCGGCGGGAAGTTCGAATCCCGCCGGCTGCAGCACGGGGGGGTTCATCCCCTCAGGGCGGGCGGGGCGCGAGCGAACCGGGCTGACGTCAACGGAGAGGGGCGCGCTGGGGCCTCACGTCAGGAGTTAGGAGGTTGCGGGGGGTAAGGTGACATGGAGGGGCGGCGATGTCACGGGGCCAGGTGATATAAGAGGGATTGGCAGTGACGTCACTGAAACGTATAGGAAGGGCTTGGGGGGCGTGGCCGGACGCATGGGTTCCTCCTGGGGCAAATGTGGGGGGGCCTGGGGGGAGCCCGGAGGCCGGGTCCCTTTCTGGGCTCTGGGGAGGGGGGCGGGGTCACAGCAAGGGGTGCTGGGCTCTGTCCTGGCTCTAGGAGGGGGCTGCCCCTGGAGGCCCAGGTCCTCCCCCTCTAACCCCCCATCTCCCTTCCCCCGCAGGTGCCAACTGTGCCATGGCCAGGCCCCGCGCCCGCAAGACCGTCCCCCAGCGCCGACCTCCTCGCCCCCTGCCCTCACCCTCACCCTCGCCCCCCCCCCCCACCCCCGCCCCGGCGCTCTCCCCGCCGCGCCCTGCCAGGTGAGTGCCCCCTCCCTGGGCTGGGGGTATCTGCTCCCCCAGCCCCCCACTAATGCCTCCGGTCGGTGCCTGCAGGACCGCGGCGGCGGCGCCGGTACCGCCCGGGACAGCGAGCGCTGCTGGAGATCCGCAAGTACCAGCGCAGCACGGACCTGCTCATCCGCCGCCTGCCCTTTGCCCGCGTGGTGTGTGTGTGAGCCCCCAGCATGGCTGGCCCTGCCCCCCAGGCATTGCCCCCCCACTCGGACATTGCCTGTCTGACCCCCCTTGAAGCCGTCTGTCCTCCCTGCAGGCCTATCTAACCCCCTCCCAAAGCCTTCTGCTCCTCCTGGTCTGTCTGATCAACACCCCTCACGTCTAACCCTCTCCTGCTTGTTTGATTTCCATCCCTCTGCCCCCTTCCTGGTCTATCTAAACCCCCCCAAACCCCTGCCCCCCACCAGCCTTTCTGACTCCCTCCCCTTCCCCCCCCAGGTGCGGGAGATCTGCCTGAACTACACGCGGGGGGTGGATTTCCATTGGCAGGCTATGGCTTTGCTGGCCCTGCAGGAGGTGCGTGGGGGGCCTGGCACCCTTAGGGCATGTCTGGGCCCTGGGGGATGTGGAGGGCAGGGGAGGTGGCTGGGGCCTGTGGGGGTGTCTGGGCAGAGGGCGATGCTTGTGGAGGGTGCCCAGGGCGCGGCGGGGCCTGTTGGGGTATGTCTGTTCTGGAGGCAGGGCTACGTGGGGCGTATCCGGGCAGGGGGCAGGGGTCTGTCTGGGTAGGGAGGTGAGGCTTGGTGGGTTGTCTGAGCATGGGAATTGGGCTATATGTGGGACAAATGGGCAGGGGGCAGGGCTATGCAGGGGGTGGGGGAGGCATCCTGGCGGGGGCGGGGTAGGGTTTTGTGTATTGTCAGGGCATGGGGACAGGGCCTCAGGGTGGGTTCTGTGCAGGGGATGGAGCCACAGGTGGGGTCCAAGTAGGGTACTGAGCTTAGGAGGGGTGTGTCCAGGCTGGGAGCAGGGCTTTGTGGGTTGTCTGGGCAGGAGGCGGGGCCTCAGGGACCAGCCCTGCCCCTGACGGCTGACTCCACTGTTGTGCCCCATGCTAGGCGGCCGAGACCTTCCTGGTGCACCTGCTGGAGGACTCGTACCTGTGCGCCATCCATGCCAAGCGTGTCACCCTCTTCCCCAAGGACATCCAGCTTGCCCGGCGCATCCGTGGTTTGCACGAGGGCCTGGGCTGACCTCTGTAACCCCCCAGCAAGGGCATCCTGCGGCACCCCACAGTCCCCCTGCCCTGCACTGTGCAGGGCAGGCAGCTGGGGGCTTTTAACTTGGACTAAGATGTTTCCTCCCCACAAATCTACCCCAGGGCAGGGGGGTTTTGGAGCCTTCCCGGTGCCCCCAACCCTGTGTTT
Organism: Crocodylus siamensis; assembly: GCF_052110815.1. Lineage (NCBI taxonomy): Eukaryota > Metazoa > Chordata > Crocodylia > Crocodylidae > Crocodylus > Crocodylus siamensis. The sequence continues at coordinate 53,211,557 of NC_143409.1, read as the reverse complement.
CTGCCCCTCCAGTCCTGGGGGTGTCTGAGCTAGCCCCACTGGAGGAGCTCTGACCCCAGTGGGTAGTGCTGAGCCCTATGGGGAGGTCCTGAACTCCCTGTGGCGGGGAGGGATCATGGATCTTTGGGCCCTGACTTGGGTAGGAGGAGAGGAGATGGCAACAACGGCTGTTCCTGCCCCCCTAGTTGCCCCCTCCCCAGCTCTGTGCCCCCCTAGGGCCCCTGCTTACCCCACCCCCAAGTTCCTTCCTCCATAGTTACCCCTGCCCTGGTCCCTCTTCTCCCCCATGATTTTAGCTGAGGGGCAGGGGGTGCTTGGAGAGCTGTAGTCCTGGCGACGCACTGTTTTCTCTGCTAATTTAAGGCCAAATTAAAGCAATATTGGATTTTTCAAGTGGTGCCGGCCTCCAGTGACCTTGCGGCCCGAGGATATTTGCATAGCTTTGCATGTTTTAAATAGACATTTAAATAGCTATGGAGTGCAGGATACTATAATTAATATAATATAATTTGTGTAATACAGTGCATAGTTATATATATTATGCAAGTTGTACTATATATATATGAACATTTCATAGACTTCATAGACATTAGGGCTGGAAGGGACCTCAGAAGATCATCAAGTTCAGCCCCCTGCCCAAAGGGAGGAAGTCGACTGGGGTCATAGGATCCCAGCAAGGTAAGCATCCAATTTACTCCTGAAGCTGTTCAGTGTAGGAGCCTGAACCACCTCCGATGGCAGGCTGTTCCAGACCTTGGGGGCTTGGACAGCAAAGAAATTCTTTCTTATGTCCAGCCTGAAACGGTCTTGCAATAGTTTATAACTGTTCAACCTTGTCATCCGTGGCTCTTCTCTGGACTCTCAAGCTTCTCCACATCCTTTTTTAATTTTGGGGCCCAAAACTGGTTGCAGTACTCCAGCTGCGGCCTCACCAAGGCCAAGTACAGGGGGAGAATGTCCTTCTGGGACTTGCACGAGAAGCATCTATGGATGCAAGCCAGCGTTTTGGTCGCTTTAGTAGCTGCAGCTCATAACTGACAGTAGCTGCAGGCTCATGTTCATTATGTAGTTAGTTATATATAGCTATATATATATATAGTTATGTAGTATATAGCTATATATGTATAACTAATATATATAACTTCTGTACCCACACACATACATGCATGCAGATATATGTATACATATGTACAGTCATATACACATGTGAATATACACACGTATGTATCTGCATGTACATACCCACATATATCCATATGCACATATATGCATGCATGTGAACACACATATATAAGCACTATTATATCTAGAGGCATATGTTTGCATATGTATGTTACAGATATTAAATATATTTTAATGCTTACATTTAAATATTTAATATCCGGAGCCAAGATAGGGAGCAGGGAGGGGAGAGCCCGGCTGACTGTGATCCAGATCTCTTTGGGGGCTGTGGAGGCTAAAGCGGGAGGAGACTTAACTGTAAAATCGTTATGATGTGACCGTAATTAATACTTCTCGTAATAGTTGTCACAAGTGATTGCTGTTAAACAGCGTAATCCTCATCCTTAATGTGGATAACCAATTATGGGTAATAGCAGTTACCATAACTAATTGTAGTTGTTAAAATTAATGGCAATTATGGTGAATAATTATAATGAATAGCAATTGATAAAAGCTCTGCGAATGGTACTTACATGCAAAGAATTTGTAGTTATTAGAAAACAAATTTTTCTGATTAATATTGATCTTACAGTAATTAATCATACTAATGAGTTGCAATTAGTAATAATGGTTGTAATAGTTATAACAACTGTCAATTAATGATAAAAGTTGTAATAATTAGTTATAATGAGTTGCACCTAAGAACACAGGTTATTATGATTAGTCATGATTACCTACACTTAACAGTTATGTTAATCAATCATAATAATTGATTGTAATCAGTAGCAGTTAATCAGGATAATCCATTGCAGTGCAATTAATGATAATAATTAGAATGGTCGTTGTAAGTATTTGCAGTTAATGATAATGTTTATTATAATTAGCTATACCAATTACTTGCAATTAATCTTAGTGGTTATAATAATTAACTACAGCAGTGAGTTGCGCCCAAGGATAGCATTTATTATAATTATAATGAGCTTCCATTAAAGACAGTTATATTATTCAGATATAAAAAAGTGATTGTAATCAGTAGCAGTTAATGCAATGAATCAGAAAGTCAATTGCAGTGCAATCAATTAGAGTGATCAGTTGCAGTGCAATTAATTAGGACAATTAATTGCAGTTAATGATAGGAGTAATAATAATGATTATTACAATGGTGATGATAACAGTGGCTGATCTGCGCAGACCTGTGTAATGTCCTGTGAGCGATGCCCAGAGGTAATGGGCCTTCATGGATCCTGTGGCAGCCTAATGGGTGGACACACATGACAGGTTGCCTCTCATGTGTACGAGGGAGGCCAAGGGAGGGACTTGGCCTCAAGGCTGCTGGGAATTCCTTGAAGTCCCCATCCTGGGGCTGATGAGTGCCTGTGGAGGGATGGGATTTGCATGCTGGGAAGGCATCGGTGCTGCCAGGGGGTCCAGGAGAGTCTAGGCTTCATCCAAACCAGCCTGGCCTGGTGTCTTCTAGCCAGACCCCCATTCCCAGCCAGGACCTGCCTCCTTTGCTCCAGCCTCAGGCTCCTCCAGTTGCAGCTTGAGGCTGTGGCTCCTGGTCCCGTCTCCATTGCTGTCTCCACGTGCCCCGAGTGGGAAGTTGGGATCCAACCTCCAGTCCTGACTGACTCGCCTGTGCTGGCCCCAGAGCCTAGGCACTGCCTTGCTCTGTAAGGCTCTGCCCAGGCTCTGCAGCTTTGGGGGCAACCTTGCTGCAGGGGTCTCAGTGCTGCAGGGGAGGCCAAGCCGTGCACACACACACATGCACAGCCCAGGTGTCCACGTCTCAACCACCACGTGGAATCCAGGCATCTGGGTCTCTCGCGCACACAGGCATGCAACCCAGACCTCTGGGTCTCTTGTACTTGAACAAAACCCAGATGTCCAGGTGTGTGTCTCTCTGTCGCACGTACATTCATACAACCCAGGTGTCTGCCTCATGCACACACACAGAACCCAAACATCCTGGAGACATGCACACAGAACCCAGGTGTCCAGGTCTGTCTTGCATACATGGGTGCATGCACACCCCATCAGGTGTCTGGGTCTTTTTCATGTGGATAAGCACGCATGCAGAATGCAGGTGTCTGGGTGTCTTACATTCAGGTGTGTGCGCGCACATACACCCTAGTTTTTCTCCTGCCCTGGCAGGGGGTCTGACTTGAAGATCTACAAGGTCCCTCCCAACCCGACTTCTATGATTCTATGAACTTATGCATCTGGGTCCAGACACACGCATGAACAGGTGCATGCACACAGTGACAACCGTGTACATCCACAGGCATATGCTCAGATGTGTATGCTTGGATAGGCACACAGCCACACATACAGGTGCTTGCACACATGCACAGCCACTCATGCAGTCACAAGCACAGACGCGTGTGTGTACATGCTCACAGAGATACACGTGCACACACACATTTCATAGATGTTTAGTGTTGGAAGGGACCTCAGTAGATCATCAAGTCTGACCCCCTACCCTTGGCAGGACAGAGCACTTGGGTCAAGCAACCCCAGCCAGGTGGTTCTCCAGTCTCCTCTTAAAGACCCCCAGGGTAGGGGAGACTTCCCTTGGGAGCCCATTCCAGATTCTGGTAACCCTCACTGTAAAGAAGTTCTTCCTGATGTCAAACCTAAGTCTGCTCTCTGTCAGTTTGAGTCCCTTATTTCTAGTAAGCCCAAGGGGTGCCCTGCTAAACAGAGCACCTCCTATTCCTTGCTGCCCCCCGCCCCCGTCCCTGATGAATTTGTTGACAGCCACTAGATCCTGTCTCAGCCTTCTCTTATAGAGGCTGTAGAGGTTCAGGTCCTTCAATCTCTCCTCGTAGGACCTTGTCTGCAGGCACCTACCCATAAGCGTGGCCCTCTAAACCCTCTCAAGGTTATCCGCATCCCTTTTGGAGTATGGCACTCAAAACTGGACGCAATACTCCAAATGCAGTCTTACTAAGGCCGCATAGAGGGAAAGTATCACCCCCTTAGACCGGTTCGTGATGCACCTGCTAATGCATGATAGACTGCGGTTAGCTTTGCTTATCTCTTTGTCACATTGACGACTCATGTTCATCTTGGAGTCAACTATGACTCCGAGATCCCTTTCTGCAGCTGTGCTGCTTAGAAAGTCATTTCCCAGTCTGTAGGTGTTTCTCCCTAGGTGCAGCACTTTGCACTTTGTTAAACTGCATCCTATTCTGTTCTGCCCATTTTTCCAACCTGTCCAAATCTACTTGAATTCATTCCTTGCCCACTAGTGTGTTTACTTTGTCCCATACTTCGGTGTCATCCGTGAATTTGGACAGAGTGTTCTCCACGCTCTCATCCAAGTCACTGATGGAGACACTGAATAGCACAGGTCCAAGGTCCAAGCCTTGTGGGACTCCACTGCCTACATCTTTCCAGGTTGATACCGACCCATCCACCACCACTCTCTGGGTGCATTCCTTAGGCCAATTTGCCATCCATCTGGCTGTGTAATCATCTATGTCACAGCTGCTTAGTTTATTGATGAGAAAGGGATTAGACACCGTATCAAAGGCCTTTTAAAAATCCAAGTAAATGACATCAACCTCGACTCCTGCATCTAAGCATTTGGTGACCTGGTTATAAAAAGAAACAAGGTTAGTCAAGCAGGATCTCCCTGCTATGACCCTGTGCTGGTTGCCTTTCAGCATTATTTCTCCTGCTGGACTCCCATGAATGTGATCCTTCATTTTTTCAAAGGTTTTCCCAAGGATAGAGGTGAGACTATCTGGTCTATAGTTATCTGGATCCTCCTTCCTCCCCTTCTTGAAAATAGGGACCACATTGGCCCTTTTCCAGTCCTCTGGGGCTTCTTGTGAGTGCCACGAGTGCTCAAACGGCCATGGCAGTGGCTCTGCTATGACACTGGCCAATTCCTTTAGCACCTTTGGATGAAGATCATCTGGGTCTGCTGATTTAAACACATCCAGCCCCTCCTAGTGTCTCCACTAGGTTGGCGCTAATAGTTGGTGGGCTGGTGTCCCTGCTGTGCCTGTCTAAAACCCAGTTGGGAGCTTTGTTTTGATCTGTGTTCAGAAATACAGAAGCAAAAAACTCACTGAAGAGCTCAGCTTTGTCCCTCCCATATGTCACCAACTGCCCTAGGTTGTCCTGTAGGGGTCTTATGTTACCATGCACCTACTTTTTGCTCCCCATGTACCTGAAGAAGAAATTTTGTTGTCTTTAATTTTTGTTGCCAGCATAAGTTTCATTGCTGCCTTGGCCTTTCTAATCGCCTCCCTGCACATGCGAGTCAAGGAGGTGTACTCCTCCTTGGTGGTTATCCCCTGCTTCCACAGCCTGTGTGCCTCTCTCTTTGCCCCTAGGCTTTCCTGGATTTCCTGTTCAGCCAAAAGGGTTTCTTGGCCCCTTTTCCCCCTTTATGTACAATGGGGTTGTCCTTTTCTGCGCCTGAAGGATCGTTCCCTTGAGGAACGACCACCCTTGCTGGACTCCCATCTCACCAATGCTCTTGTCCATCAGTGCCTCACTTACTAATCTCCTGATCTCATTGCAGTTAGCCTTTCTGAATCTAGCACTTCTGCTCTACTGGTTATCTTCCCCACCTTCCACTAGACAGTGAATTCTAACAATTGATCTATTCCCCAGATTTTCCTCTATCTGCAGATCTCCCACCAGGTCATCCTCTGGAGCAAACGCCAAGTCCAGCAACGTGTTTTCCCCTAGTGGGACTGTATAGCTCCTGCATTAGGTGGAGGTCCTGCATCCAGGATAAGAACCGATGTGAACGGTCAGATCTAGCTGACTGCTCCTCCCAGCAGTTGTCAGGTGCAGCGGTCTGTAACACCCCCCCACTACTAGGTTTCTTCTCCCCCTACAACCCCTTGTCTTCTGAGCCACAGTTTCTTAATTTCCCCCTCTTCTGATTCCATCATGATTGTAGAAGACGTGCATTGCTCCCCGCCTCTCCCCTCTCTCTGCAGAGGCTTATGGACAAACACAGGCATGCACACACGTGCACAGTCACAAAGACACATGCTCATACCCACAGAGACACATGCACACACAGACCTGCACATGCAGACAGACATGGAAGAACATGTACGCACACATACACAGAGCCCAGGTGGTCCAGGATGCACAGAACCTAGGCATCTGGGTCTCTCTCTCTCTCATATACATGTGCACATATGTGCGCACACACGCAGACTCCCTTCCTCCCCAGCATCTTGGAAAGATGCACACAAAATCCAAGTATCTGGGTCCACAAACACACACAAGCACATGGCACATACATGCACGCGTGCACACAGATGCACATGCACTCAGTCACAAACATTGGCATATGCACTTGGGCAGAGATGTGCATACTGGCACAGGCACAGAGACATGCATACAGGTGCAAGCACATGCACACAGTCACAAACACACACACTAACACAAACAGATACATGTGTATGTTCGCACAGATGCATGCACATGCCCATAGACACAGATGCACATATGTACATGCACACACAGGCTCATACTTACATGAACAGACATGCATGCACATGTATGGATGTGCGCACACACACACACATGCATGCACGCAACCCAAGCATCCTGGAGACATGCACATGGAACCCAGGCATCCAAGTCCACGGGCACAGGTGTGCACATACAGGCACGTACACAACATGCACAGGTGCACACGCACAGTCTTAGATGTACACCCATGCACACAGACACGCACACACCACGACGTGCACCCACAGACACACATGGCATATGCAGTCACACACACACGCACACTCTTAGGCATATGCAGACACATGCACACACACTCTTACGCACAGGCATATATGCACATATACTGATACACACAGGTGCAGGCATACGCTTACAGAGACACCAAACCCAGGTGTCCAGGTCTCTCTGGATGTCGTTGTCTCTCTCTCTGTCACAGTGTGTGTGTGTGTTCATGCGTGTGTGTGTGTTCATGCACACGTGTCCTGGACACCTGGGTTCTCTGTGTGCGCATGTGGGGAACTAGAGGAAGCAGCATTAGGGGGTCTTATTGCCCCCCCCCAGGGCTGCCTTCAAGCCCCCTCCCCCATCACTGCCTGGGCCCCAGCCTGACCATGACCCCCACTGACGCAGGGACCCCCCCCAGCTGTTCCCATAGTGACATGGGAGGGGCACAGGGGTCAAGAGCGATAGAGATGGAGACGATAACAACTCAAGGTCGGAAGAGGGTGTGGGGGTAGGGACTGGGGATAACAGCCCCCGCCTACCCTTGAGATGCGGCTAGCTCTGGGGGTCACATGGCGGCTGAGTAGAACAGGGCTAGGCGCTGCGGCTGGCTCGGGGGCACACGTGGCTGTGGGTCACGGCCAAGATTGCCGCATCACAGGGGCTGGTATAAAGCCTGGGCCCCAGCCCCAGGGGCCCAGCCATGCTTACAGCCTTCCTCCTCCTCCTCCTCCTCCTGCTGCTGGGCCTGGGCCTGGGCCTTGGCTTGGGGCGGACACGGGGGGCCCTACCTGGCCCCCTGGCTCTGCCCCTGCTGGGCCACCTGCCCCACCTGCTGCACCCGCGCCTGCCCCAGCACCTGCTGCGCCTGGCCCAGCGCCACGGGCCCCTATACTGCCTGCGTCTGGGCGGCCGTGGTGAGTCTGCTCTGGGGCCCCCGACCCTCCCATGGACCTTCCCAGCCGTGGGGACCCTCCAGACCTCTCCCCAGCCAGCCAGAGTCCCTCCAGTGGGATCTCCCAGCCTTGGGGACCCTCAGCCAGGTCTCCATTGCCCCCCGCACGGACACGCCCAGCCTTGGGGTTCCAACCAGGACCCCCCATGGACTCTCTCAGCCTTAGGGACATCCAGCCAGACCCATCCCCCACCTTGGGGCCACCCCAGGCATCCAGGATTCCCCCATGGGATCCCCCCAAGCCAGGCTCCCCACCTCACTAGGGATCCTACCAGACTTGGGGTTCCCCCCCGAGGCTCCCCTCAACTAACCATGCCCCCCATGGGATTGCCCAACCTTGGGGGTCTCCCCCACAGCCAGCCCTTGCCCCATGGAGTTTCTTAGATGTGGGGTCCTCCCCCAGCCACCCACCTCCCATAAGGGCTTCTAGCTTGGCACTCCCCACCATATGTCCCCTCGAGCCAGAGCACCCCCTCACATCGGGACTCCCAGCCTTGGTGTCCCCCCATATCTCCCCTCCACTCATAGCCAGCCCCTGCCAGGGCCCCCCCATGCATCTTTGGGCTCACTTCCCCTGCCCGGCAACCCCCACTAAAATCCCCTCCCCCTACTGGTACTCCTAGCTTTGTCATCCCCCTTCCTTGGCCCTAACCAGGCCCCCCCTCAAGCTCCTCAGCCCCTGATGACCTTGCCAGCACCTCCCTGTGACCCGCCCCAGCTACTCAAAGCCCCCAGCCCCCACCCAATAGGGGCTTCCAGCTTTGGGGTCCCTCATATCACCCCCAACCATGGCCCTCCCTGTAATCCTGCATCTTCTCCCACGCCCCTTCCCATGGCAAGGCTGCTGCGTGGGCCCTGGGGGTGGGGGGCAGAGATGGGGCAGGGCCTTGGGGGGCTCTGGGGGAGGAGGGGCACTCACAGTTCCCCCCTTGTACACCCCACAGATGTGCTGGTGCTGAACACAGCCAAGACCATCCGTGAGGCACTGCTGCGGCACTGGGGGGACTTTGCTGGACGCCCCCCCAGCTACTTGGGTGACTGGGGGCATGGGGAGGGCTTTGGATTCTGGGAGGGAGTAATGGGGGACACAGGGAGTGCTGGGGGGTGTTGGGTGGACTTGGGGGATTATGGGGAGATCTCAGGGGAGGCTGAGGGGGTCTCAGGGGACTGAGGCGGGCTAGGGAGGGTTTGGAAGGGGACTGGGGGAACCAGGGGGGTCTCTGTGGGGGTTTGAGAGGGGGTTGTGGTGGTCGCAAAGGGTTGAGAGGGCTGGGAGAGGTTGCAAGGGGCAATGGTGGGGACTGGATGGGGCTGGGGGCTCTGGGCTGGGTTATGTGGGTTGGGCCATCTGCCCTGGCTGATCCTGAGCTCCCCCCCACAGGGGCTCTGGTGTCACTGGGGGGTCACGACCTGTCACTGGGAGATGTGGGGGAGCCCTGGCGTGGGCAGCGACGTGCCGCCACCTCAGGGCTCCTGTGGGCGCAGCGGCAGCGCCTGGCCCCGATCCTCGCTCGCCGCGCTGCTGGCCTTGCCCGCGTGAGTCCCACCCGGGAGCCACCCTGCTTGGGCCCCCCTAAACTCCCCTGGCCTCCAGACCTGCCTTGAAATCCTCCCCTCTTGGAACCCCCCTGTGACCACCTCCCCAGATCCCCCACCATGACCACCCTTGGACCTCCCAATCAGGACCCCCTGAAACCACCCCTGGGATTTCCCCCCTGGATCCCCTGAACTCCCTTAGGGCCTCCCCTCAGGCCCCCCTCCCCGCATCCTCTAGGATTCCCTCCTTGGGGAACTTCCTAGAAGCCCCCCATGGGACCACACACCACCACCCCCAGCCAAGACCCCCCAGGAGCCCTGCAGCCCCAGCCCTGAGACCCTCCTCCAGAGCCAACCCCAGCTCTGCCCCCCACCCCAGGCTCACAGCCCCCCTGGAACTCCTGCTAACCCCCACCTCCTGGAATCACCCTGGGCAGCCCCCGCAGGTTGCCCAATCCCCATCATCACCCTAAGAGCCCCAGCCCCACTCCCAGAGCCCTCTTAAAAATCTCCCTTGGCCTGGGACACTCCTGGAGCCCCCCAGCCAAGTCCCCTTGGCTACCTGCAGCCCCAGCCCTGAGATTTCCACCCCCCGTGCCACCCATCCTGGAACCTCCAGGCCTGAGATCCCCCCGGGACTGACCCAGGCCTCATCCCCTTAGGTCCCCTGACCTCCAGACTCCCCCTCTGGGGCAGCCCTGCCTATAGCGGGGTTCCCTTTTGCAGTCAATGCCCTGGGGGCTCCCCCCACAGCTCCTGCAACCTGCTCTGCAACCCCCCAGATCTTCCGTAGCTATGAGGGGGCGGCCGTGGAATTGACCTCGCACTTCACCCTGCACACTGCCCACGTCATTTGTGACCTCATCTTCGGGCCCATGGTGAGAGCTAGTGGGGCAGGAGAGGGGTTGGGGACTCAGGCATCTGGGGGCTCTAGCTCACCCCAGGGGACTTCTAGGAGGGTGGGGAGTGAACCCATTTTTTTTGGGGATCCCAGCTTACTCCAGGGAACTCAAGGGATCCACCCCAGGTGTCCAGGGGCCCTAGCTCACTCCAGAGGACTATGGGGAAGGCAAGGAATGAACCCAGGCATCCTCTCCCCCCACAGATGCCATCGGAGGCCGAGATCCGGGACTTCACGGCCTGCATCACGGAGCTGGTGCAGCTGTGGAGCTGCATCTCCATCCAGGCGCTGGACACTGTGCCCCTGCTGCGGGTGAGGGGGGGTCCTAGGGGCTGATGTCGGCCGGGGGGTCCAGGAGGGGGTCACTAGAGAGTGCTGTGCTGTGGGCAGCGCTTTCTCCCCTCCAGTGGGCACTTGTTTGCAACATGGCAGGCAAGGCTACTGCAGCCCCATAGGGTGATGTGGGACACTAGGGGCTCGGGGAGGGTCCAGCATGGGGCTGAGTCTCAGTTTTGGGGTCCCCCCCTAGATTCTGCCCAACCCATCTCTGCAGCGGCTGCTGCAGGTGGTCGAGAAGCGTGATGCCTTTGTGCGGGCCCAGATCCAGCGGCACCAGGTATGGTCTTTCCCTGGGGTGGGAGGATCTCATGGGGGGGGTCTGGAGTCCAGGCAGGGGGCTCTTGAGGTAGTACAGAGGGGCTCCCTGGTGCGGGGGGAGGTGCCCAGGGGTGAAGGGGTAGAAGGGGGGGTCCATATAGTGGGGGAGGGGGTTCCTGGGGGTTCTGATGGGGGCAGTAGGGTCCCTGGGGGTAGGGCAGAATCCCTTGGGGGTTCCCTGGGGCGTGAGGGGGTCTTTTGCATAGGGGAAATTCCCTGGAGGGTCCCATGGTGGTTGGAGGGTCCCTGGGGCAGGGAGAGGGTCTGTGTGGGGAGGTCACAGTATCCCTAGGGGGGATCCGTGTGTGGTGATGGGGTCCCTGGAGTATCCACACAGGTACAGAGGTGTACCTGGGTGGTCTCCAGGGATAGGAGGCTCCCAGGGGAGCAGTCCCGGGAGCAGGGTCAGGTCCTTGAGGGTAGAGGGGTTATTGTGGGGGTGGGGCCTGGGGACTTCTCCAAAAAAATGTGTGTGCGTGGGTGGGGGCGTCGCTGGGATGTCCCAGGCTCCCTTTCTGCCTCCTTAAGGAATCCCTGGAGCCAGAGAGGCCGCGGGACGTGGTGGACCACCTGCTGCTGGCAATGGGGGACCTGGGCCTCGAGCGACTGCACATGGCTCTTGTTGACCTCTTCATTGGTGGCACTGAGACCACGGCTGCGCTGCTGGCCTGGGCCTGCGCCTTCCTGGTCCGTCACCCCGAGGTGGGTGGGGTCGTGGGGGAGGTTGTGGCCAACGTGTGGGGCTGTGGCTGGAGCTGTACAGGAGTTCAGGGGAACCTAGGGGCCATGGAAGGGTTGGGTGGTTCCCAAGGGACTGGCTCTGATCATAGGGGGCTGGAGGAGTGTACGGTGGTCTAGGTAGGGTTGTGGAGACCCCAGGGGGCCAGGGCTGCAGCTGTGGAGGGCTTAGGATCCATAAGGACCCAGGGGACCATGGAAGGGGGTCTCACCCATGCCCCCCACCCCCCAGGTGCAGGACAAGATCTATGCAGAGCTGCAGCAGGTGCTGGGCCCCACGACCCCCCTGAGCCCCCGTGACCGCGACCGCCTGCCCCTGCTCAGCGCCACTCTGAACGAGACCCTGCGTCTGCGGCCACCCGTGCCCCTTGCCCTGCCCCACCGCACCACCCGTCCCACCAGGTACCCCCCCCCACCCCACAACCCCCCCACCCCATTCCCTGGGCTGTCCCATCTCCCAGGGGGTAGGAAACTGCAGGTCGGAGCCTGCGTTGCAAAGGGGAACAGCTTGGAAAGGGGCCACGGGGCAGCTCCATTGAGTGTCGAGACCCCCGAGCACATGGTGCTGTCCTGTGCCCCTCCTCCAAACCATGCCCCCCTGCAACACCAGCTCTGACTCACAGGTTCCTACCCACCCTTGGTGCCATCACCCAGGTGCTCCCCTGCCCTGCTTGTCCGACCCACTGACCCCCACCCAGTGTCCCCTCTCCAAACCATTCCACCCTGCAACACCAGCTCTGACCCACAGATTCCTATCTACTGGTGCCACAGCCCTGGGTGCCCCCACATCTGCCCCCCCATAATCCTTGCGCCACCCTTCCAACCCACTGATCCCCCCATATCCCCCCCTCCAAACCATTCCCCCCTGCAATGCTCACTTTGAGCCATAGGTTCCTACCCCCTTCCCTCCCCATGTCACAGCCTTGGGTGCACCCCACCCCTGCCAACATGTTGTCTCCTGCCCCCCAAACCCTACTGACCCCCCCAGTCCCCTCTGCAACACTGGCTCTGACCCATAGGCCTGCCCCCTTGATGCCCCCTGCTCCTTCAACCCACTGACCCTCTAGTGTCCCCTCTCCAAACTGTGCCCCCATGGGCCTGGGTACTTCCCATGCCAGTCCCAATAACCCCAGTGGCCCCCCCACCCACTGATCCCTCTGTGCCCCTGCAGTGTGACTGGCATGTCCATCTCCCAGGACACCATTGTGGTCCCCAATCTCTTTGCTGCCCACCATGATGAGACCAAGTGGCTGGAGCCAGAAGAGTTCAGACCAGGTAGGGGGCTGGAGTGGGGAGAGGGGGTTGGACTGGCTCCCAGATGCCTGGGTATGAGGATGCGTGGTTCCTACTGATGGCCCCTCACCCAAACACCTGGGTTTCCACCAATGGTGTTTCCCCTTCCAAAGGCTTAGGCTCCACTAATGGCACCCAATTCCTGGATGCCTGCATCCCGGCTAATGGTACCTCTCTCCGGGATGCCTGGGTTTCCATTGATGTCCTCCCCTGGCCCCCAGACACCTGGCCCCAGTGACACCCTCATCCTCCCCTGGGTCCTGGCTGATGGGTTCCCTCAGATATCTGGGCCGCAGCTGACCTGCCCCCCACTCTACAGAGCGGTTCCTGGCTCCAGGGGCACTGCGGGACCTGCTGCCATTCAGCTGCGGAGCCCGGGCCTGCCCTGGGGAGGCGCTGGCCCGGGCTGAGGCCCTGGTGACGCTGGGCCGGCTGCTGCGCGAGTTCCGGCTGGAGCCACCAGCGCTGGGCACCCTCCCGCCCCTGGACGTCGTCAGCTTTGGCATCGTCCTGCGCTGCCCCCCGCTCCGCCTCCACCTTGTGCCCCGCCCCCTGCGAGAGGCCACACCCTTGTGACTCCACTTCCTGGAGTTATGATGCCACCCCCCTGGGGAACTCCCATGACTCTGCCCCCCATGTCTCTGCCCCCCGGGGGAACTCACCTACTGCCCTTGTGACCTCATGAATCCCACCCCCCCGGTGCCATGACCTCGTGACCCCCATGGGCACCCTGTAACTCTGCTCCCTAAAGTTGACCCCATCCCATGACCTCATGACCCCACCCCTTTCAGGCATTACTCCCTCCCGGGGAATCCCCTATATCCCCTGCCTCCCTGTGACTCCATCCCCTGTGGGCTCACCCCACTTTCCCAAGGGATCCCCTCTTCCCCCTACCTCTGACCTCTTATGCCTCCATCCAGGGGTCATTCAACCCCTTCCCTTGCCCCCCAGTGCCAGTGACACGTCCAGCCTGGATAAATCCTTTATTCCTCCCCCCCGCCAAAAAAAATATATATAATCTCTATAACCTCGTCTCTCTTGTCTGCACTGTACAAGCCCCTCCCACCCACCAAAGCTCTGCCCCCTTCCTCTTAACTCTGCCCACTCCCCCAGGCCTGGTTTGGCCTGGCATCCCCTGCTGCCCCCCAGTAAAGCTGCTGTCTGCCCCTTCTGGGTTTTTTGGGGTGCCCCCAGAGACCTCCCCCTGGCAAGTGCTAGGACCCTGTGGGGTGCTGCCATGATGCCTGGGTTCCATCCCCCAAGAGGTGGATCTGGGAGGGTCTCCTTGTTGGCGGAGATGTCCATGGAGGCCTCTGTCTGTCCACGGGTCTGTCCATCCATCTGTCCGGGCCCTGCTCAGCTGCGCCGGGGCCGGATCTTCATCTCAGTGAAGGGGATGGAGAACTCAAAGCCTTTCCAGTTGTACCAGTTGATGCCCTGCAGGAGGAGGGGAAGGGAGGGGATGGAGACGGGGTGAGCGATGGATAGACTCACAGGCCCATCCCACTGGCCCACGGTGCCCAGTGGTCTCTATCAGTGCTATACGGCCCAGATCCCCACCCCTCTGGATCTGGCGGTGTCCAGATCCAGGGGGTCCCTGCTGTCTCCAAGGTCCCCCTCCCCTCTGGTCTATATTGCCCCCATGGTTGATATCATTCTTGTACAGCCCGGGCCATGTTGGCCCCTGAAGGGTTTTAGCATGCCTGTATGGCCTGCCCCTGCCTTCCCCAGGGTCCTGGCTCCTCCCCGCAGCCCTGTATAATGCCCCACTAAGTCTGTGCTGGGTGCATAAGACTCAGCTCCCCCTTCCTCCGGTCGACATTGTCCCCATATGGCCCCCTCGGCTGACTGCCCCCCGTGGTTTGTGTCTTTTCCACATGGCCTGGTGCCTGCCCCCCATCCCTCTCTGACCCAGTTCTCACCCCCATAACAATCCATATAATCCCCATAGGGCCCCATCCTCTCCCCACAACACACCCTGGTCCATATAGCCACTGTACTACCTGTTGCCTGTACAGCCCAGTTTCTTCCCACGGTCCGTACGGTCCCCTACAGCCCAGTGCCCTCCCTAATGGGCCATATGGCTCCTGTACCCAGTGTGCCTGCAGGGGAGAGTGGGCAGGTACCTGATGGTCCTTGTTGTTGCCATACATGCCATTGAGGTTGGCATAGTGGCAGTTGTGGTACCACCAGGCCCCGCGGTAGGAGACGGCGCATGAGATGATGAGGCGGTTGGGGTCGTGGTCCCGTGTCGAGAACACGCTGCCCGAGTGGTAGCTCATGGCATCACCTGTGGGGCAGGGGCTGGTCAGCCTGCATGCCTGGGTTCTCACTTGCCTCCCCCAAGGTCCTCTGTGGCCTCCCAAGACCTGGGGTGACTGCCATCCCATGGACACCCCCGCCTGCCTTCCCCAGGCCCTGGGAACCCCCCCATACCTCCCAAGACCCTTGGGACCCCCTCCCCCATCTCCTAGGACATCCCCTTGGCTCCAGGGACTTCCATCTCCCCTCCAGGTCTCAGAGACCCTCTATCCCTTCCCCTTAGGCCCCATGGACCACCCCCTCCAAGGCATGAGGACTTGCCCACCTTCCCCAAGAGCCTAGGGATCCCCCCAGAGGTCCCCATTGCCCCCAGACCTCAGCTCCCCCAATCTCCCCGGGACTCATAGTGACCCACCCCCCTCTTCCATGCCCCCAAGGAATTCTCCTCCCTGCTCCAAGACCCCGGGGATTATCCATCCCCCTCAAAATGTCAGCCCCCCTCACAAGACACTACTGACTCCCCCTAAGCAAGAGCAATACCCCCCGCCCATGAGCTCCAAGGATGCTCCATCCCTGCCTGCTCCTATGGTGACCCCCCCCATTTCCCCGAGGCCAGGGAGCCCCTATCCCCCACAAGGCTTCGGCTCCCCCTGT
This sequence comes from Crocodylus siamensis, assembly GCF_052110815.1. Classification (NCBI taxonomy): domain Eukaryota; kingdom Metazoa; phylum Chordata; order Crocodylia; family Crocodylidae; genus Crocodylus; species Crocodylus siamensis. The sequence continues at coordinate 53,195,682 of NC_143409.1, read as the reverse complement.
CTCCTCTGGTGCCGGGAATGTCCCATATCTCCCTCTCAGACCCTAGGGTCCCATCCATAGGCTCCAGGAACCCTTTCATGGGCTCCAGGGACCTCCCCATGCCTCCAGTCTTAGGATGACCCCCCTGGAGCCCAGGGATTCCCCCCACACTGCCAACTGACCAGCGGTGCCATGGTAGGACCCCAGATGCAGGCGGTAGTGCTGGCTTGGGGGGTCCACACGGAAGTGGCTGTAGATGGCGTGGGCGGCCTCGGCCCCTGCCCGCAGGTCCACACGCAGCTCATAGTCGCCAGCCGAGGTCAGTGCATGTAGCGCATCGTTACCTGAGAGGCAGGGACCCAGACACCGGGTTTTCATAGACTTTCATAGACTAGATTTCATAGACATCAGGGCTGGAAGGGACCTCAGGAGATCATTGAGTCCAGCCCCCTGCCCAAAGGGCAGGAAGTCAGCTGGGGTCACAGGATCCCAGCAAGATAAGCATCCAATTTACTCTTGAAGGTGTTCAATGTAGGTGCTTGAACCACCTCCGCTGGCAGGCTGCTCCAGACCTTGGGGGCTCGGACAGGAAAGAAATTCTTCCTTATGTCCAGCCTGAAACGGTCTTGCAGGAATTTGTGACCGTTCGACCTCGTCATCCCTTGGGGCGCTCTGGTGAACAGACGTTCCCCCAGATCCTGGTGGTCACCCCTGATAAACTTATAGGTGGCCATCAGGTCACCCCTGAGCCTGCTCTGGGAGCAAGGGGGTGGGGGGTGGGGTGTGGGCAGGTGCCTGGCGTCTCCCCAGCTCTGGGAGGGGAGCGGGGGCTGAGGGTTAGGATAGTCGTTAGGGGCTGGAAGGGACCTTACAGATCATCGGGTCCAGCCCCCCTGCATTGGGCAGGAAAGACACCTGGGGTCAGATGACCCCAGCAAGTGGGCGTCAAGATGCTTCTTAAAGATCACCAGGGTGGTGCCTGTACCACGTCCGGAGGGAGCCTGTTCCACACCCTCGGCACTCAGCTTGTAAAGAAGTTTTTCCTTGCATCTGGTCTGAAGTGATCTTCAGTCAGTTTGTGCCTATTATTTCTTGTCCTCCCCTGGGGGGCCTTGGTTAACAGATGCTCCCCCAGCCCTGGTGTACGCCCCTGATATACTTATAGGCTGCCACCAAGTCCCCCCTGAGTTTTCTTTTCTCCAAAAATGAATGGAGAATGTGGGCATCAATCCCACTACCTCTCACATACTAAGCAAGCACTCTACCATTTGAGCTAATTCCCCTTCCTAGCAAGCAGCTGTCTGCCAGGCAGACTTGAACTGGCAACCTTGCAGCCACCAGCTTGCAAGTGAAAAATATGAAATGCTTCATGAAGTTGCATGTCACCCTTACGTAGGGGCCGTTCTAATCTCTGCATCGTTCCAGTTTTAGTATGTGTGCTGCCAACGGATGCCTGGGTTCCCTCCAGCTCTGGGCCCAGGCTGAGGGCTGGGGTGCCCAGACAGCTGGGTTTCCTCTAGCCATGGGAAGAGGGGAGGGGGGTCGAGGGGGGGCCTGGATGCTTGGGTTCCCCTCAGCTCTGGGAGGGAAGTAGGGGCTGGGGGCCTGGGAATTGGACTCTTGGGATGTCCCTCAGTGACAGCAGGGGAGTGGGGGCTGGTATCCCGGACATCTGGGTTCTTTGGGAGGGCAGTAGGGGCTGGTAAGTCAGAGACGTGGGGCTGGGGACCCGGATGCCTGGGTTCCCTCCAGCTCTGGGAGCAGGGCACTGGGGGCTGGGTGCCAGACACCTGGGTTCTGGGGACTCACCCAGCCAGAACTCGCGGGAGAGGTCGCCAAAGCCCTGGACGTAGTCCTGCCAGTCACGCCAGAAGTCGGTTTCCCCGTTCATGCGTCGCTGAAACACCTGGGGGTGTGGGGGCGGGGGTCACAGGCAGCCTGGCATGCCCCTCCAGGGGACATCCCCTCCTGCCCCCCATCACCCCCAGGGGAAGTGTGTGAATCCTCCTGTGAGGGCACACAAGGGTCTGGGTCTGCAGCCAAGCACACCAACGTGGGCGCGTGTTCATGGGGGTGTGGGCTGCAGGCACGCACGTTCCCATGAGTGCGCACATGTGTGCATGCACATAACTGCAGATGAGGGTGTGCTGCTGGGGTGAATATGTGAATTCTTGTGAGCACATGCACATGCGTGTCCATGTTCCAGATACCTGGGTTCTGTGTGTATATGTGTGTGTGTGTCCTGGATGCCCCGTTTCTGTGTGAGTGTGTGTCCCAGACACTTGGGTTCTATTTGTGTGTGTGTGTGTGTGTGTGTGTATGTGTGTGCGCAGGAACCAGGGTGTTATGGGGGATGTGGGGAGCTGTGCTGAGGAGGAACAATTCTGGTGTGTGTCCGGGGCACCTGGGTTCTGGATATATGTGTGTGTGCACATGCATGTGCTGGATGCCTGGGTTTGGTGTGTGTACTAATCCTTATGGGAAGATGTGAGCATGCCAATGACAACAGGTGTGCAAGAGTACATCTATGCAGGACCAGCATGCAACTTAGCTCACGCATGCTTGTGTGACAAGTGTGCAAATCCTAAAGAGCATCCACACATTGTGTGTGAGTGCTCAAATGCTTTTGGGAGTGCAGCTGATCATGAGTGCACACGTGTCTGTGGGCCAAGCTTGCCAATCGGCACACGTGTGCACAAGTGTCCAAATCCTTCTGTGTATGTATGCGTGCGCGTGTGTGTGTGTGTGTGGGGGTGCACATGTGTATATTCTGCACACGTGTGTGTCCCGCCTTGCACACGTACCAACCAGCCACCGCCATCCGTGTCCATGTCGCAGTAGACCCTCAGGGGTTGGTCCCGTGCACCGCCCACGTACACGGTCACCTCCCGTGACTGGCTTGGCCCGTTCAGCAGCTCCTCAGCGCAGTCCCGGGGGAATGGGTACATCAGGCGCCCTGTAGGCCACAGCGCACCGTAGGACTTGGGCACCCAGACTCCCACCGCGCAGCCCTCACCCTCTTCCCAAGAAACCCAGGTTTCCAAGTACCTGCCCCATTCCTCTTTAAGTTGCAGGATGGACCCCAGGTGTCCAGACTCCCAGGCCCCTCCTGCTCTAAGCCCCAGCCCCCAATTTCCTCCCAGAGAACCCAGGCTTCTGGGCTTCCAGTCCCTGCAGCCCCCAGACACCCCTCCTCTCCCCTCCCCTCCCAGAGAACCCAGGTGTTGGGGGTCCTGGGCCTAACCCCACCAGACACCTCTAAAATCTGGGAAGGGATCCCAGGCATCTGGGCCCCCAGCCCCACCCCCTGCTCCCACCCCCAAGACTCTCTTCCCTTCCCAAAAAGCCCAGGTGTCCAGGCTGTGCACCCACCGGTGGTGAAGGAAGTGGTGATGGGGGCACCAGGAGTACCCCCCCGCAGTGCCTGCACTTGCACACGGTACCGGCTGGACGGGTCCAGGTCTTGCAGCTCGTGGGAGGCAGCAGCTGCATCCAGGGGCACCTCCTGGAGCGGGTAGGGGGCACAGTGAGCCCGGACAGTGAGCCTGGGTTCCCTGGGAGTGGGGGGTTGAGGGGAGGGGATTACCTGTGCGATGCCGGAGGGACCCTCACAGACTAGCAGGTAGCCATCAGGAGGGGTGTGGGGTGGGGTCCAGACTAGCCGGGCACTGCGGGAGGTCACGGCTATGGCTCGGAGGTTGCGGGGGGCATCTGACCCTGTGAGGAGGAGGTGTTAGAGGGAGGCCCTCCCTACCCACCTCCAAGACCCCAGCCCTGACTTCCCAAAGGGGCAGAGGCTCCTGACCCCCTCCGGCAGGTCATCCCCAGGCCCCCTTTCATCTCCTCCTCAAGCCCCTCTGCTTCCTGCCCCCCAAATCCTTGTCCCTGCCACCCCTAGGATCCCGGCTAATCTCTCTTGCCCCCAAACCTGCTTCCCACTGTATCCAGCAGCCCAGCCCTACCACCTGCTCTCTGCCCTCTGCCCTGCCCATGGTACCGGTGCTGAAGGCGGCACTGGCTGGGATGCTGCGGTTGCTGCCTGTCTCTCCGCTGATGCTGACCTGATACTCCGTGTCCACTTGGAGCCCCTGGAGCGGGTGCTGGGTCTGATCCCCAGGGACTCGCTCAGTGACCGCGGGGCCTGCAGGAGATGGGAGCAGGGTGAGATGGGGCTGGGAGGAATGGGGGGCAGGGCCCCTAGCTCTGAGCCGTTCCTGCCTCCCACCGAGCCCCTTCAAGTGCTCCCAAAGGGTGGGGGTATGGGAAAGAGTGAGGGGCCAAGAGGAAAAGAAAATGTTAAAGGCTGAGAGAAGAAAGAGAGAGAGATGGATGGACGGACAGACAGACTGATGGATGGAGAGATGGACAGGTGAAGAGATGGACAGATGAATGGGTGGGCAGATGTATGGATGGACAGACAGGCAGATGGATGGAAGGGTATGCAGAGAGATGGCTGGCTGGCTGGACAGATGGAAAGAAATATGGACGAATGGAGAGACAGGTGGACAGATGGCTGGATGGATAGATATCCATATGCATGGAAATGGATGGATGAATGTATGAGCAGATGGATGGAAGGACAGGTGGACAAATGGATAGCTGAGCAGACAGATGAAAATAGACAGAGAAGGGTGGACAGACAGGTGGACAGATGGATGGATGGTTGGAGGGATGACCATGCATGGAGATAGATAGGTGGACAGGTGGATGGGTGTTGGCACGGCTGGAGACACGGCTGGATGGGCAAGCAGAGAGAAACAGGATGAGGGCAGGAGGAAAGGGGTGACAGCAGAGGCCTGGGGGCCAGCTGCGGGTCCTGCTGGGTGTTGGGGGGCTCCAGCTCTCACCCTGGGGGGGCCCGTAGTTCAGCGCGTAGCTGTCGACCTTGGCCTGGGGGGGGCGCCAGCTGAGCATGGCCGACGAGTCTGTGATGTTGATGGCACGCAGGTCCGAGGGGCCGTCGGGGGCTGGGGGGACAGAGCAGGGCAGCATCAGGCAGGGACAGGGGGATCCAGGCATCCAGGAACATGAGGTGCTTGCACCCTGGGCAGGGGGAGGGGAAGGAACCCGGGCATCTGGGATGGCAGCATGGGGACCCCACAGCTCCACAGGGGTGCTGAGGTCTCCTGGATGGCAGTGCTCACCCCCTGGAGAGGGGGAGTGGATGGAAACCAGGATCCAGGGATCCGGGCAGTACCTGTGGTGACATAGCCAATGAGGGGCTCGCTCTCCTCGAAGCCACGCATCGACATCACGCTGACCTCATAGCTGGAGCCTGGTGCCAGCCCCCGCAGCGTCGTCTCCAGCCGGGTCCCCTGCAGCACTATGCTCTGTGGCTCCCCTGTGGGACAAACCTGTCAGAGGGCCCCCTCGAGAGTCCAGCAGGCGGTCCTCTGCCTGGGGCAGTCACCCCGGGGGGCACTAGGGTGCGTCTTGCTATGGGTGGCACTTTCTCCCCGACACTGCACACTTGCTCGCACCATTGCAGCCAGGGCTGGGGGAGGAGCTGGGGGACACCAGGTGGTGCTGGGGGTTGAGGTTGGGGGTCACTTACCGCCGTCAGTCAGCTGGTAGGACACCTTGTAGCGGTCGGGGTGGGAAGATGGCGGCCCCCAGCTCACACCCACCGAGGTCTCTTGGATGTCGCTGAAGCGCAGGTCACGGGGGCTGTCCAGCTCTGGGGGAGGGAGAGGAGGTGAGGGCAGAGCCTCCAGGCCAGCGGCACTGATACAATGGGGAGTGATGCCTGGTACAAACAGCAGGGGGCAGGCCTGGACAGGCCACGTGCACCCCCTCAGTGGTCCATTTCTATGTGGCCCCTCCCTGCCATCCCCACACACCCCAGTCATTCACCCGCCAGTAGACACACCTCCATCCCTCCACCCACCCACCCATGCATCCCTCTATCCCTCCCTCCATCCATCACATCCATTTCTCCCTCTCTCCATACATCCACCCACCTATCCATCTATCCCCCGGCCACCCACCCCTCCTTTCCTCCCTCTCTCTACCCACTCACCCACCAACCCGCCCATTTCTTCTTCTCTCCATACATCCACCCACCCATCTATCCCTCCCTCCCTCCCTCCGTCCCTCCCTCCATCCACACCCACCCACCTGCCCATCCACCCACTGCTCGACTGATCACCCCCTATCCCTCCCCACGTGCTGTCTGTGTGTGGTGGAGCTGGGACCGCTCGCTGGTGGGCAGGGCCGGGTGCAGCCCTCCCAGTGGGGCACTTTCTGCCCCGCACTGAGCACTTGCTTGTACCATCCCACCCCCCAGGGCTGGGGCAAGAACCAGGGGGCTACAGGGGTCCAGCAGAGGGTGCTGTCATAGGCAGATGGGACTGGTGCAGGCCCCTGGGGGGCACCAGGGTGTCAGTGGGGGCAGGCAGCACTGCCCGCAGCCCCCTGGAGGGGCACAAAGGGCACGGTGCTGTGGGGCAGGGCGCGGGGCTCCCAGTGCTGTCGTGCTGGGGCGAGGGGGCTGTTACCGAGGCTGGAGGTCCGCGCCGTGCCGTTGAGGCTGGCCGCCCGCTCCCTGCCCTTGAGGCCGTGGAGGGTGAGGCTGTAGTGGGTGCTAGGCCGCAAGCCGCGCAGCACGGTGGAGCGCTGCCCCCCCGGCACCTCTGCTTCCTGCGCCGGCCCCAGCCTCCCCCCGGGCCTCGTGTCCCGGTACTGGATGAGGAAGGTGTCAAACTCTCCGGCAGGCGCGTCCCAGCTCAGGCGCACCGAGGTGGGCAGCATCTCCGACACCGCCAGCTGGCTCAGCTGGGCCGGGGGCTCGCTCCGGGCCTCTGGGAAGGCTGCAGCAGTGGGAGGAGAAGAGCAGGAAGGCTGGTTAGGCACCCGGGAGGGCAGGAAGGGGTTAATGAGGCCTAGGTCGGGGGGAGGGGGAAAGAGGGGGGGATGGGGTTCTGTCCAGGCAGGAAGGGGTTACTTAGAGCCCTGGTGGGATGGGGGGGGAGAGGCCCCTACTTTTGCATGGGAGGGGTGGAGCTTATTCTGACCCCACCCAGGAAGGGGCAGGGCCAGGTCTGTCCCCTGTGCATGTGGCCCTGCCCTGTGGACTGGGCGAGGACCCCGGGCATCCCGGCTCCCTGCTGTCACCCCTCCAGCCCCTACCCCCATCCCGCAGAGCCCAGGTGTCCGGGTCCCGGCCCTGCCTGGCTCCAGCCCCCCAGTACCTGTGACCGCGTCGGTGGAGACGGGGCCGTGGCGCTTCTGCTCGGAGATGCCGTAGAGGTGGAACTGGTACCGGTGGGAGGGCACCAGGTCAGAGACAACAGCTGTGAGGGTCCCCGCATCCACGGGCAGGGCCTGGAGCTTCCCCTCGGCATCCTCGTACTGGACGGTGAAGGAGTCGAAGGTGCCTTCCCGCACGGTCCAGGAGAGCCGCACCGAGTCCTTGGTGACCTCTGAGACTGCCAGGTCCCCCAGCAGGGGCCCTGGCTGCCTGCCTTCCTCCTCCTTTTCTTCCTCCTCCTCCACCAGCTGCTCCTGGTTCCTGGCGGTGGCTACAAGAGATGGGCAGTGGGTTGGGACAACTGGAAACCTCAGGATTTGCTTTTGTGGGGTGGGGAATACAGCTGGCTGCAGCATCCGGGACCCAGCAGTGTTTGCTACTGTATTTTCTAGCACGCAACATGCACCTCTCCCCTCTAAAGTAGCCCGAATCATTATTACAAGCAGGCACTAGGTGTCGGGCGGGGGGGCATGCAGTTTTAAGCACAGGTTACAGAAGCAGTGAGCTGGGCTGGTTTAGCCAGGATGATCCTTCCCCAAGTTGCGGGTGTGACTCCTGAGGGTCAGGGTGGTCCCACTGCTCTGGGATCTTGTGATAAGAGGCACAATAGCCTGCACATCATGCCATTGTAATATAACGGGGTGGCCAACCTGTGGCAAGGAAAAGGGGAGAGGACAAAGAAGCACAGCAGGCAGATAGGGCGGGGAGCAGAAAGCAGAATATATTTTATTACATAAATGATGGCATGTATTCTACACACACACACACACACACACACACACACACATATCTACATAGTCACATACGCATACACAAACATTATATAGAGACATACACATCTTATATGTAGATATGCACACACATACACACAAAATATATACAGGTATACAGGAACATACATAGATATACATGCATACACACACAGCTATATTTAGATACATATATATACACACATGCACACTATATGTAAATATATACATACACACATTATACACACACACACATACGTGCACATATATAGATGCACACATGCCATAATATATATAAAAACATCAAATACTGTTATTACAAGTGTGCTGACCTGTGACAAGATCAGTGGAGATGGGGCCGTGGCGCTTCCGCCCAGAGATGCCGTAGAGGTGGAATTTGTATCGTCGGGAGGATGCCAGGCCTGGAACAGTGACCGTGCGAGATCCCCCGTCCAGGGGTAGGGCCTGGGGTTTCCCTTCCACGTCCTTGTACTGGATGGTGAAGGAGTCAAACTGCCCCTGGGGGACGGTCCAGGAGAGGCGGACGGAGTCGTGGGTGATGTTGGAGGCCGAGAGCTCCCCCAGGCGGGGCTGGGCCGGGGGTTCCTTCTCCCGCGGTGCCTGGGCTGCAACAGAAAATTAGGGGGAGAGTAAAGCATGTGCCTGAGGGTTTGCTGGGTCCCAGAGTCCTTGAGGGCACCCTGTTCCTCCCACTGGATGGCGATGGGTTGGGGGTAATAGCACAGGAGACAATAAGGGGGAGAAGTGGGTGGTGAAGAGCTAGGGTAGCGTCTTTGAGGTGGAGAGCTCCAATTGGGCTAGAACGGGGTGGCAGAAACATCCCCTGGTAAGCAAGGCATGGAGGGGACAGACAAGAGGACAGCATAGGGGTCTCCTACAGATATGTCCAATACCTCATATAGGGCAAGATGGCTGGGGCAGAGGGAGGAGGATGTTGGGAAGCAGCAAGTGGTCATATCTTTTATTGGACCAACAATGTTGCCCTTCTCAGGCGGGTTGCAAGTGGTGGCTCTGGCCTAGTTGTGGATTTCTTCTTTCAGGTGAAGCCTGTGGAAGAATTCTTCTGATTCTCCATATACTACTATCTTCTCAGGTTTCTTTTTCTAGGCAGAAGTCCAAGCCTTTGGAGAGGACAGATACTGTAGAGTGGGATAGTGGGTTTGGTGATAAGTTGTTGGTGTCGGTGCTTTGAGTGCTGCTGTCTTGGTCCCCTCTGGTGTTGCTGGTGAGATGACTTTCATTGTCCTTTCTCTTCTTCTGTTGGCTGGCTGTCAGCAGGTAGTTTTGGCTGTACATTTGGGGGTGCTGCATAGTAGTCAGGTAGGTTTCCAGTTGAATGTCTCCTAGTTTTGTAGTATATATATATATATATTTATATATTTAAAGATGTTGAGCCAGCATGGCATGGGGTGCCAACATCAAAGTGCTCAGAACCACTGCACTCCCAATGGTATACACCCCAGCAGGTTACTGGGCTCCTGTATGGTCTGGAAGTCGTCACACGCAAAAGCTCAACACTGTACTTTGTGCACAGAGACTCATAACAGGCTGAACAACTTGCACACAGATGTACTCCCTTGACTCTTGGGCATCAGAGCAAGTGGTATAAGAAGACAGGCCCTAAGATCACTACTGGCGATAGAGGCAAGAGATGACGAAAATCACCTGCTCCATCAACTGTTAACTGAAGGCCTGAACAGATGGAGGCTTAAGAGGCTTAAAAGTCATAAACCACTTATACATGTAGCCTACAAGATCATGGAAGAGACTGGGGATGTTGAACCAAACCTTTGGGCAGTAACCGAGTGGGCTGGCCACTAGGAAAGGTCACTTCTATTCCTATGGCATTTTATACCAACACCAAACAAGTCCCCCATTGGGCATGGCCTTGACAGAGAAGCATGGGTCAAGTTGAATGGACAGAAATCTGGACACGGACACCTCAAAACAACGCTTCAGAAGATGAACATCTTGGACAGCCCGCTGTGTGAATGTGGTGCCCAGCAAACAGCATGGCACTTCATCGAAAGCTGCAATCTTTACAAATGCCCAGATGGGGCAGAGCGAGAATTGAGCCATCATACCAGACAGCAGCTCATGAATTTGGAAGTTTATATCTGATGGCATATGACAGAAGAAAGGAGAAGAAGCATAAGTATCTCTTGTTTAAGCTGATCCCTTTTGGAAGAGGTCAAACAAGGAAGATGGTTTCTCAGCCTTTCTGAAGTTTTCCTGCATAGTTGTGCTGTAATATGTCATTCTACATAGTTGGTTCAATAAAAGCGGTCACCCTAAGGGCCCTACTACACGTTCAGATTCACGCTAGCTAGAAACCAGCTACAGAGCTGTCACCCATTTTCAGGCACTAACTTCAGAGCTGGTTGGCTCTTTTTATAGCTGGATAGTCATTTTTATCATGTGACAATGCACGTGTGGCTGGTCTAAATTGATACGATTCACCAGTTAATTGTGTAATTTATGTAGTGTCTACCAGGGGCCTTAGAGATCATAGAATCAAAGAGTAATAGAAAATGAGGGTTGGCAGGGTGTCAGGAGGTCACATCTAGCCCAGTCCCCTGCCCAAAGCAGGACCGGCCCCAACTAGATGATCCCGGCCAAGGTCTTAAAAACCTCCAAGGTAAAAACCTCCAAAAACTTCCTGGCCTCTTACATAATTTATGGACCATCATGGCTACAACATCCCTCTGACACTACTGATTGAAGAGGAAACCTGGTAGATGCAGCAGGAAAGGGAGATGAGGAGAAATCCCATGGGACAGATGGGGCAGGAAGCACAGAGAGGATGTGATGGAAGGAATCAGAGCCAGAGCCGGAGCTCCCAGCAGCAGCCACTGACCTGTGACGGCATCGGTTGAGAGTGGGCCCAGGCGCTTCCGCCCAGAGACACCGTAGAGGTTGAATTTGTACCGCTGGGAGGGTGCCAGGCTGGGGACATGGAGGGAACGCTGGGCCCCATCCACAGGCAGGGCCTGGGGTTCTCCTGCTGCGTCCCGGTAGTGGACAATGAAAGAGTCAAAGTCACCCTCCTCCACAGTCCAGCCAAGGTCCAGGGAGTCATGGGTGATGTTGTCGGTAGCCAGCTGTCCCAGCCTGAGCCGGGTCATGATTTCTCCTTGTGGAATTGCAGCTGGAAGAGAGAGAGAGAGAGGTGAAGGACACAAAAGTGGTTGACATCGGCCATGGATCGGGTGGAGACAGCAAGTTCATGGGTGGAAGTAGAACAGCAGTGGAAGAAACACTTTACTTTACAGTTAGGGCTGCCAGGCTCCGGCATGGGCTCCCCAGGGAGGCGGTGCTCTCTCTAACCCTGGGGGTCTTCAAGAGGAGGCTGGACAGATATTTGGCTGGGGCAGGGGGTCGGACCTGATGATCTGTTTGGGTCCCTTCCAAGCCTAAGCACTAGGATACTATGATCCCAAGGGGATCACATTCTCCGTGGGAGGACGAAGAGGGAGATGGATTGTGGTGCCCAGAATGAAGAGGGAAGAGACAGAGTGAAGATGTGCAAAGTCCTGGAATTGGGAGGGGGAATGACCTTACGGACAAATCCAGGCTGGAGCATGACTGGCCAGGCAGCAACTCTGCAAAGAAGGACCTGGGGGTGACAGGGTATCATGAGCTGAATATAAGCCAGCAGTGACTGTTGTTGTAAAAAAGCTGTTGCCTCCTGGGTTGTATTAACCGGAGCATCTCTTGCAAATCCAGGGCAGTGATTCTTCTGCTCTGTTCAGCAGTGGGGAGGCCTCCCCTGGACCAGTGTTGGGCCCTGAATTTCAGGAAGGACATGGGAAGATTGGAAAAAGTCCAGCACAGAGCAACAAAAATGATTAGAAGCCTGAAAGGCAAGGGTGTGAGGACAGGCTGAAAGAGCGAAGGTGGCTGAGACTGGAGAAGAAAAGACTGGGGTGGGGGTGGGGGGCTTGATCATAGTCTTCAAATCCCTTGAGGGCGATGACACAGAGGGTAGAGATGGACTTTTCCCTGTGACCGCAGGGGACAGGACTAGGAGCAGCAACTTCAAGCTGCAGCAGGGGAAACTGAGGCTGGAGAGGAGGGGAAACTTTCTGACTGGGCAGTTAAGCACTAGACTGGGCTGCCCAGAGACATGGTGCAATCTCCATCCCTGGGAACTGCCACGGTCAGGTTGGGCAGACGTGGCGGGGATGGTTTAGCTTGAGCAGGGGGCTGGACTAGATGTGATCTTGTGAGGTCCTTTCCAATGATTATCCAGCTTCAACTTTCCTAGGATCTTATGACCTGGGAAAAGAAGAGAGAAGGTTGGCTGGAGCTTGGTGCTAATAAAACCGAGATCTCAGGTTTGATGCCCGGTTGGACTAGATGCTCTCTTGAGATCCCTTCCAGCCATACTTTTCTAGAAGGTCTGGCGTGAAGGCGTGGGAGGGGAGTGAGCAATAATCAGGGATGTATGAGAATGTGAACATGACCCGGGCATGAGAGACTTGGAGCAGGACAAAATCAAAGAGGAAGACGGAGGGATGGCTATGAACCAACAAGCAGAGGAGGGCAGAGGAGAGGAGGGAAGCAGGAAGCAAGAGAGCAAAGAAAGGAGGAAGAGTCACAGTGGAAGGAAAGATCAGGAAAACTCGGGATGTAATGGAGGGGGAAGGAGGTTCAGGATGCAGGGAGGAAGGGGATGAAAGCCCGCTGAGGGAAGGATGAGAGAGCTGAGATGAGAAGGCCTTGGGCTGGCTCGGTGGGATGAGAAGAAAGGAGATGGGGCCACGGCGACAGCCACTGACCTGTGACAGCCTCGGTGGAGATGGGGCCAAGGCGCTTCCGCCCTGCGACACCGTAGAGGTGGAACTTGTATCGTCGGGAGGGCGTCAGGCTGGGGACGGTGACCTCCCGGGACCCCCCATCCACGGGCAGGGCCTGGGGCTTCCCCTTTGCGTCTTTGTACTGGATGGTGAAGGAGTCAAATTCCCCCTGGGGGACGGTCCAGGAGAGGCGGACGGAGTCGTGGGCGATGTCGGAGGCCGAGAGCTCCCCCAGGCTGGGCTGGGCCGGGGCTGCTGTGGTCTCCTCCCGCGGTGCTGGGACTGCGAGAGACAGGAGGAGAATGCAAGATGGGATCAAGTCAGGATCCACGAATGGCCACTCTGAGCAGGGGACGTGGCAGGTACCGGGGTGCAGAGGGATGACCTGGAAGCTGATGAGACGGGAGCAGAGGCTGATGGGGAATGGCAGGGGTCTGGGAGGAAGGAGCTTTGCTCATTCAATGCCCTGTTGAGGAGGACAAAGCCAAGACCAAACACCATGCCACTTCCTATCTGCTGTCACCCTCCCTGAGCCCGTCCTACTGCCCAGAGCCTCACACCGCCAGACATGAGGGGGCGGCTCTGACCTCACGGATATGAAAGACACCTTCCAAATGTACCAGATACAGCGTGGCTGCCTGAGCCATGATAAGGTGCTATTTGTGGTCATATTATCATAGAGAAGCAAGGCCAGAAGGGACCTTGGGAGATCATCTAGTCCAACCATGGATTGAACCTTGACTCAAGGCTGGGCACCATGCCTTTCACTTGTCCAGGCTGGAGGGAGGGCACCATGCCCACCTGCCCCATGGACACCAGCTCAGACCTGGGCCCTACATGGACCTGGATGAAGCCTTTTGTTGGGCCCTCATTAAAAGCTCCTCATTAAAAGCTCCTCATTAAAAGCTGCCCCGTCATCGCTGAGTCGGGAGGTGCCCCCCGTCCGTTCTGCCCGTGTGGCTCCTAGCTCACAGCTTGTGCTTAGTGGATCCAAGAGCCCTCTTGCCCCAAATCTCTTCCCCATAGAGACCCTTGCAGACCTGTGTTGGCATCGGTGGATATGGGCCCAATGCGTTTCCTTCCAGAGGTGCCATAGAGGTTAAACTTGTACCGCTGGGCGGGGGCCAGACTTGGGACACGGAAGGAGCGGTGGGCCCCATCCACGGGCAGGGCCTGGGGTTTGCCCGATGCATCTCGGTAATGGATGATAAAGGAGTCAAAAGTGCCCTCTAGGACGGTCCAGGTGAGCAGCATGGAGTCGTGGGTGATGTCGGATGCTGAGAGCTTCCCCAGGACAGGTGGAGGCTGGAGGTCTGTCTCCCGTGATGGGGCTGCAAGAGAGAGCAGGTACGGGAATAAGGGATCTGGGCAGAGACAGCATCAATGGATGTCCAGGATGGGATGGCAGGATAAGGAAGGGCAGCATGGAGGCTGGGTGGCCAGGGTGAGCCCGGACACCTAAATTCTCTCCCTGCTCCGAGAGGGGCTGGTGGGTAAAAGCAGGGTGAGCTGGGGGCTGGGTGCGAGGTGCTCTCCCTGTCCTGGAAGGTGAGTAAGATCTGATGGGTGCGGAGATGGCGGGCATTGACCCAGGAAAGAAATGCCCAGCGAGAGAGAGGGGACACTCCAGGATATTCTGTCTTTCTAGAGGGAAAGACACCCTGAGGGGGAAGACAAGGGATTAGTGACCATCCTGGCCTGAGGCTAATGTGGAGACAAGGGGAGGAGTTAGTTCTGAGCTAGCTGTCACGTCTCAAGGGAGGGACTCGAGGTCATTGTAGATGGCCCTCTAAAAATGTCAGCTCAGCATGCCAAAAAAGGCAATAAAATGCTGAGCAGCATTAAAAAGGGACATGAAAACCCAATGGAGAACATGTTCCATGCCATTATATGAAGCCATGGTGCGCCCACATCTTAAATACTGAGCACAGCTCTGCATCTCCACAAGGATGTAGTAGAGTTAGAAAAGGTCTCGAGAAGAGCAACCCAAGTGATCAGGGGCCTGGAGGAGCTGCCAAATCAGGAGACACGACAAAAGGTTTGGACTCTTTCCTCTGGAGAGAGGCAGGCCGAGGGGCTAGGACAGAGGTCGGTCACATCGTGGAAGGTGTGTACCAGGTGAGCAGGGACCTGCTGTCTACCTGGTCTCAGAAGACTAGAGCCAGGGGCACCCACTGCCATGAGGAGGTGACAGGTTTAAAACTAATGAGAGAGGACTTTTTTGAATTCATTGCCGCAGGAGGGGGTGGAGGCAGAGAGCAGAGCCAGGGTCAACCATGGACTGCATGAATTCATGGAAGATAGGTCTATTAATGGCTATAGACCGGGGGCGGGTGATTATTTGGGCCTGTGGGCCACATAGGGAATTTTTCTGAGCGGTTGTGGGCCTGGTCAGCATTGCTGCCCATGCAGCAGCTCACCAAAACTCCCTATGTGGGATAAGGCCGCGGGCAGGTGAGGAGTGGTGTTCAGGACTGGGATGGGTCGGTGAGGCTGGGATCACAGGGTGGGGTCGTGGGGCAGTGACAGCACAGGGCCAGGGCCAGGGCCAAGTCCTGATCCACAGCCCACACGGCCCTGTGATGGGTGCTGGTTTCCTAGGCAGGGGCATGTGGGGAGTGGATTGCAGCTCTGTCCTGGCCCTGGTCTCGGACTGTCAGCACCCCAAGATCCTGCCCCTAGATGCAGCTCCCGGCCCGTCCACGGCCCAAGCCCCTCCACCTGGCTGTGCACCTTGCCTGTGTGGCTCCTGGCCAGTCTCCCTGGAGCCGCAACCTCCTCCCCACACACCCCTGCCTCTGAACCAGGGCTCTGCCCTGGCCCCAGTCCTGCCCCAGGGTCTCTCTGGAGCTGTGTGGGCGGGTGTGCAGCCAGGCAGACAGGATGGGGCCACGGCCAGGTCTCCAGGGGTTCAGGATCTTGGGACAGTGGCTGGGTCTAGGATCTTGGAGCAGTGACAGTGTGGGGCCAGGGCAGGGCCAAGATCCTCTCCCCATACACCCCTGCCATTGCCACCTACGCTTGTCACAGGGGCATGGGGGCAGTCGATGAGGGCTTTACCCTAGTCCCACTCTCAGCCCTGGCCCTATGCTGTCACCATCTCAAGATTTCATAGATTTCATAGTCATTCGGGCTGGAAGGGACCTTGGAAGATCATCGAGTCCAGCCCCCGCCGAAAGGGCAGGAAGTCAGCTGGGGTCACAGGATCCCAGCAAGCTGAGCATCCAATTTGCTCTTGAAGGTGTTCAATGTAGGTGCTTGAACCACCTCCGCTGGCAGGCTGTTCCAGACCTTGGGGGCTCGGACAGGAAAGAAATTCTTCCTTATGTCCAGCCTGAAATGGCCTAGGAGTAGTTTGTGACCGTTCGAGCTCTTCATCCCTTGGGGCGCTCTGGTGAGCAAATGTTCCCCCAGATCCTGGTGGTCACCCTTGATAAACTTGTAGGTGACCACCAGGTCACCCCTGAGCCTGCGCGTTTCCAGGCTGAAGAGCCCCAGGGCTCTCCGCCTGTTGCCGTAAGATCCTGGGGTCTCCCCAGCCCTGCCCACCCATCTTGCTCCTGGACACAGCTCCCTTCCACAGCATGTGGCCCCATCCCAGCCACCCAGCAGAGCGCCCTGCCCTTGCAGGTCCCACCCTGCACAGTGGGTGTGGGATGGATGGGCTGGGGTGCATAGGCAATGGGCCTGGGTCTGGCAATGGCAGCCAGAAGCAGCCGCCTCTGCCAGGGCTGCCAGAAAATGGAGTCCAGCCACCGCACCGCCGCAGACCCGTTGTGTAGGTGTGGGGCAGCACCCACTACAGATCGAGCACTATGCCTCCAGCACCTGGGCCCACTATGGGCCCCACTTTGAGCCCCACAAAATCCCTTGGCAAGCCAGATCCAGCCCGTGGGGGTATTTTGCCCACCCCTGCTATAGACCAGAAGAGTTGGAGATGTTTCTTCTGGAATCTCTAACCCAGTAATGGTGGATGTCAGGGAGGGCGCTGAATAGGGGACAGATCCCCCTAGAGAGATCCGGGTCAGTCCTCCCCCTGTGCGGCTTGTACTTCTGCCACTACTGGGGGACAAGACACTGGGCTAGATGGCTCATTGGGCTGACCCAGTCTGGGACTATCTGACGTCCTCTGCTGACGCGGTGATGTCCGCTAGGCTCTGACCCAGTCTGGGACGGCTTCTGTTCTCAGGGAACTGGAGGGGAGGCGTTTTTACACACAAGTGCTGCAGTGCTGGGCACTTGAAAAGCATCCGGTGCCGTGATGCTGGCAGTTGTATAAGCAGCAAAATGTGCAATAGTTTTGAGAAAATGGTGACGGTGCACTTTTGAACTAAAACACATTGGAAGTGGTTTAAGTCAAAAGCGCCCCGCCGCCACTTTCTGCGCGCTGACGCGCATTTCGCCACTTATACAGCTGCGCACAGAGCAGCGCAGTTGCCTCAGCCTGCATGAGGCTCAATTCATCGAATCTGCTATGAGGCGGGGGATATCTGGTGCATCATGGGACAAAAAAGTAATGTGTATAACTGCCCGGAGGGCCACGGTGTAGGAGGGATTAAATCCTGGATATTGGGTGGACGGGAGAGAGCCAACAGCGTGGAGGGTGGGCTGCTTTGTGGAGCAGGAAGGAAGATGACGGGAGGAAGACAGGAGAGGCATTCATTTCTCCTGTCAGCCGCTGACCTGTGATGGCCTCTGTGGAGACAGGGCCGAGGTGCTTCTGCCCGGAGATGCCATAGAGGTGGAACTTGTACCGGCGCGAGGGCACCAGGCCGGGGACGGTGGCTGTGCGGGACCCCCCATCCACGGGCAGGGCCTGCGGCTTCCCCTCCGTGTCCCTGTACTGGATGGTGAAGGAGTCAAACTGCCCTTGGGGGACGGTCCAGGACAGGCGGACGGAGTCGTGGGTGATGTTGGAGGCCGAGAGCTCCCCCAGGCGGGGCTGGGCCGAGGCTGCCGTGGGTCCTTCCTCCTCTTCCTCCTCCTGTGGGGCTGAGGCTGTGACAGGGAGACAGATTATGGGCATCGATGAGTGCTGAATCACTGGAGGAGACCTGATGTGTGCAGTGGAAACGGGAAAGACAGAAGATGCCCCAGGAGGCTAGGTCCTTGGTGGAAAGCTGCCCCTGGTTCCGGGTGATGGGAGCAGGGTCCTGAAGGGGAAGGAGCCCCCTGGGGAGCGGTGCAGGTGGATGGAGCTGCCCCAAGGCCAGGGAGACACTCACTGGGACCTGTGAGCCTGGAGCCCTGCTACTTGGGGAAATGGGAGAGACACTTAAACTCCAGTCCAACATCTGGAAACTGTGCTAAGAAACCTCTGTCTCCACCTGAGACAGGCTACAAGCAGACATTGCATTTGTCCTGGGATAAACCATTTTATCTTGAGAGAAAGTGCACTCCCTTCAGACATCCATGTCAGCTGTCCTGGGATAAATTCCTAAAGGATTCACAGGATGGAAAGGATGAACAGTTTATCTCAGGATATCACAAAGTGCGCCTAAACGGTTATCCTGGGACGGCATCTTCGAATCAATGGCAGAAAAACAGCAGTGCATTCAGCCAGTCACTAAACCCAGACCGGGAGGGCGATGTGTGTATGGGCCAGTCCTGGGATATTTTTCTTTTGGGGAGAAACAGAGATGCAGCTTGTCCAGGGACAAATGCAATGTGCCACAGAAAGGAAGATTTCAATGGCTGCTGTGAAATAGCAGAGAAATGAGGTGAGAAATGGAAAGGAAGAAAGTGAGGAAACAAAGACAGGCAGAAAAGGGCCCTGGGCATGGATCAAAGGAAAAGTTGGAAGGCGCCAGCTTTGGAGGCTGAAAACAAGGTGTCTCCACATGGGCGAAGCCTCCTGTGGGCAGAAAACCAGGAATCCACATGATCTTGGCAAGGACGCATGTCTGCATCAAAGATGTACCAGAAGGTTGCGTTTTGGCCGAGCAATCAGGTGCAAAAGGGCTGACAGGGCAGAGGACATCTGGGGAGAGACAGGGAAAGAAGGCTGAGAGAAAGGCAGCCCGGCAGCATGGGAAGAGACAAGAAGAGAGATGCTGGTAGATGCTGGCAGTGGACAACACCCATTTCTGCGAAGCAGGAGCTACGGAGAGAGGAGAGTGGGGAAGGGAAGTGATGGCATGTAGAGAAGGAGGCTGGCTGTTTGTGGGGGGCACTGACCTGTGGCGGCATCCGTGGAGATGGGGCCGAGGTGCTGCTGCCCAGAGACGCCGTAGAGCTGGAACCCATATCGGTGGGAAGGTGCCAAATCGGGGACGGTGACCGTGTGGGATGTCCCCTCCACAGGCAGGGTCTGGGGCTTCCCCTCTGCGTTGTTGTACTGGACAATAAAAGAATCAAACTCTCCCTGGAGGATGGTCCAGGAGAGGCGGACGGAGTCGTGGGTGATGTCAGAGGCTGAGAGATCCCCCAGGCTGGGCTGAATTGGGGCTACCGTGGCTTCCCGCTGCTCCTGTTGTGGGGCTGAGACTGCAACAGAGAGAAATGATAGGTGTGAAGGATGCAGCTTCAGTGAGGGAACCTGGTGACCTGCCGAGGCTGGAAATTCGGACAGGGAGGGGAGCGTGTGATGGAGGAGACAGCTGAGCCCACCAATGTTGCACCGACTTCACAGAATATCCCCCAGCAAAATCCTGGAGGAGAGATTTGTGGGTGGAAGTGCGACTCCTTTGGGAAACAAGTAGGAGTTCCAGCTGCCCATCAGTCGGGGAAGATGAGGACTGCAATTGAGCTCTTTTGTGGAGAAAGGAAGCTACCCGGTTAGACAAAGGTCAGCACCCAGACAGCATCTGTTCCCCGAGGCCTGCAACAGGCTGCCGCCAGAGGTGGTTCAAGCGCCTACCTTGAACGCCTTTAAGAGACATTTGGATGCTTATCTTGCTGGGATCCTGTGACCCCTGCTGACTTGGACTCAATCTCCTGAAGTCCCTTCCAGTCCTAATGTCTATGAACCTATAAATTTCATGGAGGCACAGAGGGGCCTCTACGGATTTTTTAATGCAGGTTTGTGCATCTGTGAAAGATGTGAGAAGCCAAAAGAAGCACCAATGCAGAGCCGGAGAAGGCCTGGGGAAAGCTAGGGGGTCTTGCCTCTCTGATCAGGGTCAAGCTGCTACTGCATTTGGGGCCAGGAACGAATTTTACCCCATGGTCAGATTAGTAGGGGCTGGGGAGGAGGTTTCCCTTCTTCTGTAGCAGACAGCATAGCCCTCGCTGGGATCTCTGGAGTGTCTATTAATTAGTACCCTTTGCAGCAGCAGGACACTGGCTGCCTCAGTTGACCTGCGGCAGGTTGGAGTGTGATGTCTGGGGCTGTGTTGGGGTGACTGTTATTTGGTTAAGAGGTCAGACAATGGATTTGTCTGAGCTGGTTTGAAGAAGGCTGATCCTGCCGCAGGCAGTGGTTGGACTAGGTGTGACCTCTGGAGCCCCCTTCAACTTCTCTGTGATTCTGGAAGCACAGAGAGGCAGAAATGTGGGGCTGAGCAACTGCTGATTGCCAAGGCCTTTCCCCCTCCGTGCTGTGGGCAGGGAAGGACTTGTGGTCTTTTAAAATGAACACGGCTGCCTTGCAGAAACATCCATCTCCCTCCCTGATTCCTCCGTTGGACCAGAGGGCCCCAAGCTGGGTCCCAGAGGGGCGATAGAGAAGCACGCAGGGTGGGAGGAAGGGTTGAGCAAAGCTGCAGACCACAACTTGAGAAGGTGAATGGACAAAACACAAATGGTCAGCATCTGCTGATGGGCACCACGGTGGCCAGGCAGAGCCCTGCGTCTCTGTGGAGGGTGGGAGTCGGTGCCTGAAAATGGGGGCTTCTGAAAGGCAGGCAATACATGAGGAACAGAGGCTGATGGCAGCACGGTGCTGGCTAAGAATGGAGGACAGTGCCTCATTTTGGCTGCTGACCTGTGACGGCGTCAGTGGAGATGGGGCCGTGGCGCTTCCTCCCGAAGATGCCGTAGAGGTGGAACTTGTATCGGCGGGAAGGCACCAGGTTGGGGACAGCGATGGCGCGGGACCCCCCATCCACGGGCAGGGCCTGGGGCTTCCCCTCTGCATCCTTGTACTGGATGGTGAAGGAGTCAAACTGCCCCTGGGAGACGGTCCAGGACAGGTGGACGGAGTCGTGGGCGATGTCGGAGACCGAGAGCTCCCCCAGGCTGGGCTGGGCTGGCGTTTTATCCTTCTCCTGTGGTGCTGGGGCTGAAATGGAGAGAAAGGATGAAGGTTTACAGGAACGTGGCTTTGAACGAATACGCCATTCGTGGTAATTTGGGTGGTGGAGATAACAATTGTTGCTCTGCTGGGGCAAAAGCAATGCTGTATTTTTTTGCATATAATATGCTTCTGAACATAATGCTCCTTGTTTTTGGAAGGCAGAATGAAGGAAAAAAAAGATTTCTCCAGAGTTGCGGGAAGCAGGGACACAGCAACTCGCTCTTCCTTTTCTGCTTAATTAAAGCTGAAGCCCCTACTGCTGCTGCAGACTTGTCTTGATAGGTGGGTCTGTGCAACTCTGATAAGAGCTAAAGAGCTGTGAAGCAGGAGAAGAGACCTGGAGCAGCTAGGAGACAGCAACATTTCTCTAAGACTGGGTAGCTTGATTAGTGGAATATCAAGACCATTAGAAAGGGGAGATGGTCGTTAACTTCTCTGGCGTGAAGCACAATGAACTATTTAGTCAACTGACTTCCTCAGCCGATGGCCTGAGACCAAAGTTTTGTGGCTGGAGAAGTTTGCCTATTGGTTTGCTTGGTGCAGATCTGTGGATGTGCACTGGAGAAAAGCAGCTGAGAGAGACAGAAAGTAGCAAAACAAGGCAAAGATAACATCTGGGGAGATTTGGGGGTGCAGCATCGAGCAAAAACCTGGAAAAGAAAATATTGGTAACTGCCACATGGCTTGGAGCGGAGAGCGACCACACAACCTCCCGGTTTCTGAGGCCTGTTGCATGCAGGGGCACATAATTCTCCTGGGTCTTTGCAAATAAACAGGACCAGGGTGAAGAGACCACCTTTTCTACCACCTATTGAGGGAAGCAATGCACAGGTGTCTGTTGTAGAAAAGCCCTCAGAGCCAGAAGGGCTGCTCCCGAAGGAAGCGTCATGGGAAGGAAGGAGAAGCGGAGAAGATAGTAACCACTGTGGGGGTCCCGGTGGCCAGGCTGCCCTGCGGAGGGGCAAAGACATGTGGTTGCAAGAATCAGAAACTACAGACAGCAAAGCCAGGAAGGAAGTGGGAGGGCATTTAAGAAAGGGATCTGGCTCTTCCTAGCAGGCACAGACCTGTGACGGCATCTGTGGAGATGGGGCCGAGGCGCTTCTGCCCAGACACGCCGTAGAGGTGGAACTTGTATCGTCTGGAGGACACCAGGTTGGGGACAGTGAGTGTGTGGGACCCTCCCAGCCACGGGCAGGGCCTGGGGTTTCCCCTCTGCATCCTTGTACTGGACAATAAAGGAATCAAATTCTCCTTCTGGGACGGTCCAGGACAGGCGGACGGAGTCGTGGGCGATGCCGGAGGCGGAGAGCTCCCCCAGGCGGGGCTGGGCCGGGGCTGCCGTGGGTTCCTCCTCCTGTGGGGCTGAGGCTGCAACAGAGAGAAACTGCAGATATGAAGCGCACGGCTTCACTAAACAATCTCCAGCCCTGACTGCATGCAGGAGCCCTGGCAGCGGGAAAGGAGGAAGGAAAGCTAGCGAGCAGAATAGGGGAAGAAGCCCTGGGAAAGCCAAAAGTACCGTGCCCTGTTAAAAAATTGCACCCATCTCACAGGACATCCTGCGGGAAGGAGGCAGCCACGCGGAAGGCAGGAGCCGTCACACCTGCAGAGTCACATTTATCTTTCAGTCAGGGGAAAGGTGTCCTCTGGCATCCTCTGCCTCCTTTAACGAACCGGACAGCTGCAGCCGTGCCACCACCATAACAGTGAAGCGTGGCAAGGCAGAAAGGTTTCCCTGCCTATTTTTACAGGGTTCCCATGAAAGCAAAACAAAGCGTCGAGAGAGAAGACAGCACGAGGTGGAGACCCCATCAGGGAAGGCCTGAAGCTCAAAACAACAGAGAAAAAATTGTGCGGAAAGATATGGCCTCTTGCTCTCCGAGTCCTCCTATATGCAGGGACCAACGCTAGCATGGCATGACAAACAGTGCCCTCCATTTTGGCCCAGGCTGGGTATCCCATGCAGGTATGTGGGGTGAGAGGGGAGGCACCTGAGAGCAAAACTGAATTAGAAATGAGAGGCAGAGACCACATCAGTACCCGTGATGCTGGGCAGGAGGTGAGGGGGCTTGGCCCCTCGCAGCGGGCACTGACCTGTGATGGTGTCAATGGAGACGGGGCCATGCCGCTTCTGCCCGGAGATGCCGTAGAGGTTGAACTTGTATCGACGGGAAGGCTGCAGGTCAGGGATGGTGGCTGTGCGGGATCCCCCATCCACGGGCAGGGCTTGGGGCTTCCCCTCCACGTCCTTGTACTGGACGGTGAAGGAGTCGAACGCGCCCTGGGGGACGGTCCAGGACAGGCGGACGGAGTCGTGGGCGATGTCGGAGGCCGAGAGCTCCCCCAGGCTGGGCTGGGCTGGGGCTGCCGTCACCACCTCCTCCTCTTTCTGAGGGGCTGAGGCTGCAACAGAGAGAAACGGGGGGTTGGAAGGATCCAGCTTCGGTAAGTGACACCTGGAAACTCACCCCGGAGGGGCCTGGGAGCTGCGAAGGAGGATGGGGCGTAGAGCAGTGAGAGAGAGAAGCCAGCTCCGGTGACGGCCAAACCCTCGACGGCCTCAAGGAAACTGCATCCGCTTGAAGGAATGTGAATGGCAGATCCTGTTAGAGAGAGAAACCACCGAGGGGTCTGGCCACATGTGGGAAGAAGAGCAATTTGAGGGCAGAACAGAGGCTTGGAGCGGGAAGCAAAGACCCTGCCCCTCGGCGCAAGTCCAGCCAAAGGCAGGGAAGCCACACACCGTATATTCCCAGGGCATAAATAGGATTATTGTTTGCTGCTCCAAATGGAAACATGGTCCAGTGCCCCAAATTTTGGACAAGGCTTTAGGTCATTGCAGGGCGAGACAGAGCTGAGGAGTGGTGGGGCAGGGAGAGGGAAAGTTGTGAGCAAAGCAGCCCGGTATAACGGAGCCACGGGAGAAGGGGAGAAGAAGTTAAGAGGGCAAGTGGTCCATGGGGGCGGAGGTCATCTGGTAGGGCAATAGGGAGAAGAAAATACCTATCTCTGAGAAGCAGGAAATTACGGACTATGGAGCAGGGAGGGCAACACAGACGGACCAAAGGAAGGGGGTGGCTGTGGGTGGGGGCTGCTGACCTGTGAGGGCGTCAGTGGAGACGGGGCCGTGGCGCTTCTTCCCGAAGATGCCGTAGAGGTGGAACTTGTATCGGCGGGAAGGCACCAGGTTGGGGACAGCGATGGCGCGGGACCCCCCATCCACGGGCAGGGCCTGGGGCTTCCCCTCCGCATCCTTGTACTGGACGGTGAAGGAGTCAAACTGCCCCTGGGGGACGGTCCAGGACAGGCGGACGGAGTCGTGGGCGATGTCGGAGACCGAGAGCTCCCCCAGGCGGGGCTGGGCTGGCGTTTTATCCTTCTCCTGTGGTGCTGGGGCTGAAACGGAGAGAAATGTGAGGGTTTACAGGAACGCGGCTTTGAACGAATATGCTGTTCGTGGTAACTTGGGTGGTGGAGATAATAGTTGCTGCTCTGCTGGGGCAAAAGCAATACTGGATTTTTTTCCATATAATATCCTTCTGTGAAGGAATCAAATTGCCCCTGTGGATCCGTCCCGGAGAGGCGGACGGAGTCGTGGGTGAGGTCAGAGACCGAGAGCCCCCCCGGGCCGGCGCCGCTGTAGCCTCCTCCTGTGGAGCAGAGGCTGCAACAGAGAGAAGTTGTAGGTGTGAAGGATGCGGCGTCCGTGAGTGATCCCCAGCGATGCACTGGAGGAAGGAGACCTGGGGCTGCAAAGCAGGGCAGAGACCACTATGGACTAAGCAGCAGTGTGAAAACCAGGCCCTTGAGGCCTGGAGAGAGTTGTACCAGCTTCACAGGTTGCCCCAGTGAAACACAAATCCTGTTGGGGAGAGAAAGCTCCTGCAGGCAGCTACCCCCAAGGAAGAGGCAGTCCAGGGTGGGGGAAACATTGGTGAAACCTCCAGCTATTACTAGCTACTCTTTTGGCAGATGGAATATGAGTAACAAGTAAGCTTCCTGATGGGACCAAAAGGCACCAAACGATGAGACTAGAAGGGCCCGACTGGGCCAGGCCACTGGATAATGGAGCCCAGCGGATGCCACGCACGGAGAGCACTGAACTGGATCTCTCAGGAGTGATCTATCCCCTCTTCAATCCACCATTAGGTGAGAGATGCCAGAGGAAACATGTCCAGCTGCCCTGTTTGCTAGCCATTAATAGATCCATCATGCATGAATTTATCCAGTCCCTTGTTGACCCTGGCTCTGCCTCCACCACCTCCTGTGGCAATGAATTTTACATATTAACCATGTATTGTGTCAGAAAGTCCTTCCTCTTGTTAGTTTTAAACCGATCCCCTCCTCATTTAAGCAGGTTTCCCCTGGTTCCTTGGTCCGTGCCCTTTGTGGTGTTACAGACCTCCAGTCAGTCCTCACTCAGCCTTCTCCCCTCCAAACTGAGCTGTCTGAGCCTCAAGTCTGTCCTGGTCTGGCAACAGCTCCAGGCCCCTGATCTTTCTGGTTGCTCTTTCTCTGTTCCCTCATTTCCCTGCCCTGGCTCATGTGGACAGCGCCCTAGTTTTCTGTTTGCACAAGTTTGTCCATCTATGAAACACAAAAGAAACAGTGATAGATGACAGCAAATTCAAGCACACGGTCTAAGAAGGCAGGGAGGGAAGGACTGGAAAAATTTCTCAGAGGTAGGCATTTGAAGGTTGAAAGAGGGTTTGGGATCAGGAGCAAGAGCCTTGCCCTCCCATCATGTTCAGGGAAGCAGGACTCTGTAGGTACTCGGTACATCACCATGGCTGTGTCACTTAATCAACTCCTTTTCTGCATGGAAGCACCACAACGGGACCTGGGGTTTGCTCAAGCCCTTGGATCCAGAAGGGATGACAAAGCTTAAGAGTAAGTAAGAGGGTAAGAGAAAAAAAGCAAGGCAGGGAAGAACAATGGAGCAAAGTGGGAAGCGGGGGAGATATCAGGGCCTGTGGGTGTTGAGGTGGCCTGGCAATGCTGCAGAAAATGCCCTTCTAAGGGAAGCAAGAAATATAAGGAGAGCAAAGCAAGGAAAGGGGTAGCACAGCAGCATCTAAGGAAGAGAGCTGGCTCCTGGTGGCAGGCGCTGACCTGTGGCGGCATCAGTGGAGATGGGGCCAAGGCGCTTTCGGCCAAAGGTCCCGTAGAGGTGGAACTTGTATCTCCGAGATGGTGCCAGGCCAGGAATGGTGACGGTGCGGGATCCTCCATTCACAGGCAGGGCCTGGGACTTCCCCTCAATGTCCTTGTACTGGACAATAAAGGAGTCAAATTCTCCCTGTGGGACGGTCCAGGAGAGGCGGACAGATTCATGGGTGATGTTGGAGGCCGAGAGCTCCCCCAGGCTGGGCTGGGCCGGGGGCTCCTCCACCTGTGGTAGCTGGTCTGCAACAGAGAGAGGGAAGGGGTGAAGCATGCGGCTGTGGGTCTTCAGTCTTTAGGAACAGGGATGCTAGACCCTAATGAGGAGAAATCCTGGGCCAGAGGTGGACAGCCCATGACTGACAGGAGACAAGAGCTGCTGAATAGCGGAGAGGGGAACTGTCTATGAATGCAAAGGCCTTAGCGTGGTTTCGAGTCCCTTTTGTCCAGACACTGAACAGCTTCATTTGAGTGGTTCCAGGCTAAGAAGTTACCTGGCACCATGTCCCAGAATAATCGCTCCCAGCCTTACTGAACGGGCTCAGTCTATTTAGCTTAGCGACAACACAGGTGAGGAGGAGAGAAGAAAAGGTCTGAATCCATCCTGTTGCTAAAGGGATTGTGAAGCTGGAAGTATGAAAACAAGCCACATTACAAGCTACAACATCTCATCAGGCTGCTTCTCCATGCATCTCTGGTCAGCTAGTTTCATCATGGTACTAGGCTAATGAGCCTAATAACTTTGTTTGCTAAGGCATCTTCCAGTAAGGTGTCCAGTTCGCACTGGAAGCCATCAAGAAACGGAAGTTTCATGCTGGCTCTGGGTAGCTTGATTTAATTGCATTCACTAACCTTGCTGGGAGAAAAAACAAACAAACAGTACTTTTCTTTTAATGGGGATGTGCGTAGCTTCAATTTCTACCCACCATGCTCTGTTCCATTAACGTGGCCATTTGTAGCTGATGTTCTGACTCTATCATCAATCCAGATCTCCATCTTCTGTTCGCTAAGCTGAACAGATTGAGCTCCTTAGATGACTCAGTCTTAGCCAATTCCCCGCCATGTCCCACCATTAAATAATTTTGTGAGCTCTTCTCTGCACCGCCCGCCCTTGCCTTACAACACCAGTTCTTAAATATCAGGCACAAATCCTGGGGACAGGACTTCAGGAGAAGTGCTATCTCTGAATACCTCCCTAAGGCCAAATTCAGAAAGAGAAAGTTCAGTTCAGACAAAGGAGTGTGTATGTGGGGGAGAGAACTGAGAACGAAAGAGGAAAAGATGGAGAGATCAGAAAAGGAGAAGAAACATGGGAAGAAGAGAAGAGCTGGTGGTGACCTTCGAAGTGCTGTGGAGCTCTGTGCTGACCTGTGATGGCATCGGTGGAGACGGGGCCGTGGCGTTTCTGCCCGGAGATGCCGTAGAGGTGGAACTTATATCGTCGGGCAGGTGCCAGGCCAGGGACAGTGACCGTGCGGGATCCCCTATCTACAGGCAAGGCCTGGGGCCTCCCCTCCACATCCTTGTATTGGACAGTGAAGGAATCAAACTCTCCCTGTGTGACGGTCCAAGAGAGATGGACGGAGTCGTGGGTGATGTCAGAGACCAGGAGCTCCCCTAGGCTGGGCTGGATTTGGGGTCCCTCCTCTTGCGCTGGGCCTGCGAGAGAGAGATGGCGATAGGTGTGGCGAATGCACCTAGGAGGCTTCTGGTCCTTCCTGCATGGAGACAAGCCAGTTGTGGAGAAAGCCTGGGCAGCAGGCAGAGAGACTGCGGCCAAAAGGTCAGGAGATCTGGATGAAGGAACCCGAAGGGGCGGGTGCTGCTCTCTCTGAATGCAAAACAATGAGAAGACCTTGGCTCTGTCCAGCCCCGGCACTCAGTGGATTTGTTTTGGCAGGTCTGGGCTGTAGTAACACTTAGAAACAGATTACCAGAAAGTGGCCTGCTACCCACACATAGAGCTGGGAGGTAGAAAGCAAGGCATGGAGCAGAAAATTTACCCTCCTTGTTCACTTGGCATCCTCCTGGTGGATGAGGCGAGGCTGGAGTATGGAAGGAAAAGGAAAGAGAGGGAAGAAAGGCTGCCCAGAGAAGTGAGAAATGCCAAGGGAAGGCAGGGGAAAGAGAAGAAAGGAAGGAAAAACTCAGGAGATCCC
This sequence comes from Crocodylus siamensis, assembly GCF_052110815.1. Classification (NCBI taxonomy): domain Eukaryota; kingdom Metazoa; phylum Chordata; order Crocodylia; family Crocodylidae; genus Crocodylus; species Crocodylus siamensis. Next base: position 53,167,324 of record NC_143409.1, on the reverse strand, counting down.
AAAGAGATCCTGGCAGTTCTGTGAGGTCCTCAGCACATATCTGACCTGTGATGGCATCGGTGGAGATAGGGCCATAGCGCTTTTGTCCGGAGATGCCATAGAGGTTGAACTTATATCGACGGGAGGACGCTAAGTTGGGGATGGTGACTGTACGGGATGCCCCGTCCATAGGTAGGTTCTGCGGCTTCCCCTCAGCGTCCTTGTACTGGATAGAGAAAGAGTCAAACTCCCCCTGTGAGATGGTCCAGGAGAGGTGGATGGAGTCATGGGTGACATTGGAGGCCAAGAGCTCCCCCAGGGTAGGCTGGACTTGGGGCTCCTCCTCTTGTGGTGCTGGGGCTGCAACAGAGAAGCAAGGAGCAGGGTGAAGGATGCAGAGCAGGACAGAATCACCAATGATCTCCTAGGACATGACTGAGGGAGGAGGCATGGGGTCTGGAGCCCTGAGGTTAGGGGCAGCAGAGTCCACAATGGGTAAATCATCCCTGTGGAAGTATAACCCTGTAGAGAAGAGACTGAGTGTGTCAACCAAGGCCAAAAGAGAAGAAGGGAAGAAAGGGACTGGGAGCAAAGTATCTAGAGCAAAGTAGTAGGAGGCATGAGCTTTGTTGTGAGCAACAACAGGAACGTCGGAAGAGATGGAGAAGAAAGAAAGATGGGGCATGCAGGAAGGAAGAAAGAAGATGGGGCGGGGAGGGGGAGGCGAACATCCCTGCCTTCAGGTCTGTGTTTTGAATGGGTCAGAGGCATATGAGGCTGAGGCCAATCTTGAACAAAACAACAGCCAGGCTGAGCCATGAACAGTAGATTCACAGTGTTGCGGGCCCAGGACCTTCATCCAGGAACCCTCAGGTTCCTGCTGACGTTTGCTGAAGCATCTGCCCAACCGCAAAGAACGATGGTGGCAAAAGTCACTTTGGACAATGTAGCTTGTGGGAAAAATAGGTCTCAGTGGTCAACGTGAACATTGTTTTTCTCTGGAGAGACTTCAGATTTGGCCGAGATGGTCAACCACTGTTGATACTGAAGAGGAGGGCTTCTGCAATGTGAGACTCAGTCCCCTGTGATGTTTTCACTGAAAGAAAAATAGATCATGGTACGATATCATCAGCTTCTGTCTCTCTTTATCCTGTGCAGAGGATGTGACCAGTTTCCACCATTTAGTCTGCACCTGTCCTACTCTGATCTGGCTTTGGACTGCCCTGCAGATGGAGTGGGATACTCTCTGTGTAGCTATAGTAGGGGTCACTTTCTCCTTCCCTCTCTTGGTGGCAGCCAAGTTATCTCTTGATGTGCAAGTCATGCTGGTGGCGTTCGTAAGGCGTGCCCTAAATGTGCCCATTGTCATCTTCCCTCTGGGCGTGATGTGTCTGACTGGCTCCGTGACCTAGAATGCCTGACATTGTAAGAAACTCTTTTCAATGGACTCTTTCATGGGCATCGGCTTTGGAATGAGTTGACCTTCTATTCAAGACGTCCCACATGAAATGGCATAAATGCTGGTTAATGAAGAAGTTTCCCAAGGAATTGCTCAGAAGGCAGAGACCCTTGACCGGGTAGGAATCCTTTCTGGGTCTGTCATTCTTCAGCATCATTATTAATGATCTCAAAGGAGAGATGAATCATAGCATCATAGAGAAGTAGGGCTGGAGAGGACCTCCAGGGTCAGATTTGGTCCAACTACCTACCTGAAGCAGGATCATCCCTTTCCAAACCATCCCATAGACATCTATTGTCTAAGCTCTTAGCAAAATTTCAGTCAACCCTGACACAGCACAAGACATCATACCCATACCTGCCACAGGAAAAGCAGGACTGTGGTGGCCAACAACTTACTGTTGAAAAGTTTGTTAATATATGCTCAAGAGAGCCACACTTTCCACTATAGAGGAAGGCAAAACTCCTCAGCCTGTATTAATCTGTCCATGCAGTAAAATTCATTTCTGACCCTAGATATGGCATTGGTCTGAGCAGGGGGGCAAGGCCCTCTGGCCAGGACCCTTTGGCTTTGGTCCCAGCAGGAACATTAGCAGAGCCCAGTCACCACCCCCAGCTTGGGCTGCAGCCAATGTCCAAAGCCTCTGAGGACGACTTAAAAACATCCTGACACAAGTAGCAGTGAAGGAGTGTGGGGGGGGAAGAATCCCCTCTCAGCCCCATGTGGCAACCAACAAAGCCCAGAATGCTAGGAAATACCCATGGATGTAATACCCCAATGAAGTATAACTTGGCAGCGTGGCCAATAACCAGGGCACAGATTGAGTTGAGCCTAGGAGACCCAGGTTGCTTGTAGAGGAAGTGATCAGTCAAGCAACATGCATTTAACATGGCCTAATACATAGTTGTACATGGCGTAGTAGAAGCTTAGGGTTGGGGGGATCTTGAGGGTCATTGAAGGATACAGAAAGTGAGCTGTGCTATCTGGGACCTCTCTCTGGAAGGAAGGACTCTGAATAGTCTCCCATGATTGTGGTGGAAGCCAGCAGCAGGCAGGGTGCAGCAGGTGAATGGTACCCTGGACTATCTGACCTGGGAAACCCAGCAGAGAAGCAGGGAGGTGGAGTCAGTCTCCAGGATGAGGGTGTCTAAGAGCAGAGGGCTGTCCAGTCTAGTGGACAAAGGAAGAACGTGATCTGGCAGCCGATTTTCATAGGATTATGGGAAAATCAGGCCGGAAGGGACCTCATGAGGTCACATCTAGTCCTGCCCTGTTAAAGGCAGGATCACCCTTGACTAAACCATCCCAGCCTCATGTCTGCCCAACCTGCCCTTGGAAATTCCCAGGAATGGAGAGTCCACCGTGTCTCTGGGGAGCCTGGTCCAGTGCTTGACCACCCCTTAGAGCCAGAAATTCCTCCTCATCTCCAGCCTTGGTTTCTTCTGCTGCAGCTGCAGACCCTTGCTCCTAGTCCTGTCTCCTGTGGCCACAGAGAAAAGCCCACCTCCATCTTTCCTGTCGTTGCTTTTCAGGGACTGGAAGAGATGATCAAAGTCATCCTTTCACCTTTCCTTCCCCTAAATAGATAACCCTAGTTTTTCCGGCCTTTCCAAATCAGTTCTGCTTTCCAGGCCTCTGATTATTTTTGCTGCTCTGTGCTGGACTCTTTCCAATCCTGTCCACATCTTTCTTGAAGTGGGCCCAACACTGGACACAGTGCTCCAGAGGAGGCCTCCCTTGTGCTGAACAGAGTGGAAGAATCACTGCTTTGGCTTTGCACGTCACACTTCTGTTAATACAACCCAGGAGGCTGTTGGCTTTGTTTGCAACCAGAGCATGCTGCTGGCTCCTGTTCAGCTCACAGTTTGCTGTTAGCCTCCAGGTCCTTCTGTGCAGGACTGAAGTTCAGCCAGTCATTCCTCAGTGTGGATTTGTGCATGCAGTTATTCTGTCCAGAGCTTTGTGCTCATCCCTGTTGATATAGGAAGCCCATTTGTAATGAGGATGGGAAAAAACCACTGGAGCAGCTGATTCATGGGCAGGGCAAATTCTCTTATCCCCTGGAGCTTTTCAGAGTATCTTGGAGGAAGTCTGGTCCAATCTCTGTTCAGGGAAGGATTTGCTGTTCTCAAACCATCCTAGGCAGGTGCCTGTGAGTCTCAAGCGGACATCTTCTCCTAACAGCCCTGCAGGGGCTCAAACTCAAATGTGGGAATGGAGAGGCAGGAGTCATGGCTGAGCCTGTCCAAGTTGTGCAAGGCACAGTGTCAAACCAGGTGACCTGCGCCTCTGGCCTGCGAAGCTCACTGAATTGCGAGAAGCACAGGAAGAGGAGACAAGGGAAGGAGAGAAAATAGAGGGGAACGGAGGAGAAATGCAGGGGGACGGAAAGAAACAGAGGCTAGAACATGGGAAGGAAAGGTCAGACAAGGAAGGGGGTGGCGGGGAAGGTGTGAAAAATGAGAAGACCCATGAGAGCCTTAGCTCCCCAGGGTGGGCTCTGACCTGTGACAGCCTCGGTGGAGATAGGCCCGAGGCGCTTTGGCCCAGAGATGCCGTAGAGGTTAAACTTGTATGGTTGGGAAGGCACCAGGCCAGGGACAGTGGCCGTGCGTGATCGCCCATCCACAGGCAGGGCCTGGGGCTTCCCCTCCGTGTCTCTGTACTGGATGATGAAGGAGTCAAATTTCCCCTCTGGGACAGTCCAGGAGAGGCCCACGGAGTCGTGGGTGATGTTGGAGGCTGAGAGCTCCCCCAGGCTGGGCTGGGCCGGGGCCACTGTTGGCTCCTCCTCGTCTTCCTCCTGTGGGGCTGTGGCTGCAATGAGGAAAAAGGAATGAAAGTCATAGGGGAGATGGGGTCTTCAGTGGAGGATCCCCCTGAAGTTTGCTTCCAGTGAGCCTGTGTGGGGGATAGAAACAGGAACAGGGTCTGATGGGGCTTCCTGTAGACAACCATGCCCTGTAGGGAGAATCAGACCTGGGGTGACAGTGTCCTGGAGCACAACTCAGGGGTGCCACCGAGGACCGCAAGAGGCCTGTGAGAAATGAAGTCCTAAGGAAGAAAAGAAAAAGCATGTGGCCCTTGAGACATGACAGCATGAACTCTTGGGGAATGAAAGAAGGAGGAGAGGAAGTTAGCTAGGAAGGGAAAATAGGAAGAGCAGGCCAAGGATCATAGGATCATATGAAAGTTGGGATGGAAGGGGTCTCATGATGTCACTTCTAGTCTAGCCCTTGTTCAAGGCAGGATCATCCCTGACTGAGCCATCCCAGCCAAGCGTCTCTCCAATCTGCTTTTAGAAATCCCCAAGGATGGCGATTCCACAACCTCTCTGGGCAGCTTGTTCCAGCACCAGACCACCCTCAGAGTCAGCAAGCTCCTCCTCATCTCCAACCTCAATCCCCTCTGCTAGAACTTGAGGCCATTGCTCCCAGTCCTGGAGAAAAGCCCATCTGCAACCTCTCTGTCATTGCTTTTCAGGGATTTGCTGGGGGAAGAGAACCCAGGACCCAGTGCTCCAGCCTGACCCTGGGTGGAGATGGTTGACCTGCTTTGCAATCCTTTAGAGGAAAAGGGTTACGTGGGCGGCGACCCAAAAAGAATAGACGAGAGGGTCATGAATAAATTTTAGAAATGGATCGACAAATTTTAAGAAAAGGATTCTTTAAAGGAGAAAAACATGGGAAAGGATGGCTTTTCCCTTGCAGGCTGGCAGAGCTCCAGCCTGCAAGGGGTTGTTTGGGGTACCACCTGCCCCCCCCATGCACGCTTCTGCCCCACAGACTGGGGGGCTGAGGCCTGGGGGTGGAGGAGGGCAGTGGGTCAGGACTGGCCATAAATGTTTACAAATGGGTCCTGGTGCAAAAAGGTTGACAGCCCCTGAGTTAGAGGTTTAGAGAGATTGTGGCACTGGTCAGCAGACCCCGGCTTGGGCTCTTTTAAAGGAATGCTCTGACTCCAGCTTGCAGAAGCTGGGGAAGGTTTCAACCCCTTCCTAGAGCAGAGTGGGGCCGTTCTTTAAACTCTCACCGCATACATCTCACCTGAAGCTGAGACGAAGGGCTCAGTGGTTCCTAAGCCCAAAGTCCTTTACCTCTAAATGGAGGGCGCTCAGCTCCTTTGCAGAACTGGGTGGTAGATGGAGATAAGGCCTAGACAGACTTCTCTATCTAGAGCCAGTGGGAAAACTTCTGCCCATGCTCTGAGCACCCTGTCGTGGAGCGTGTTGCTTCCTGGCATGGTGTGGGCTGCCTAGGTGAGGCATGTCTGTTTGCAGTGGGAATCAGGTGTGTGCCTTTTGCTTGCTTTGCTTTACCTGGATGCGAAGTTAACGGAGGTCCTGTTTGTAAGAGTGGCCCCTCTTTGGTCCTCACTGCTGAGAAGGGATGGGGGCAGGGAGAGGGGAGCAGGGACAGAGGCAAACACAGAGGGTAATAAAGGTGGGGGGTGAGTGGGATGTTCCAGGCATGGAGAAGAGAAGGAGCATGGGACCTAACATGGAAGAGGGAGACAAAGGAAAGCAAGAAAGCAAGCAAGAAAGAAAAGAGAGAGGAAGATCCTGCATCCAGGGCTGTGAGGACAAATACTGCTGAGGCAGGGGGCATCCTGGAACATCATTCCTGGAGAACTTCCTGGAGAGAAATGCAAAATTTGAGAAAGGGAGTACATGACCCACTGGAGAAGAGCATGAAACCTATGGAGGGAGGTGGGCAGGAGGATGGCGGGAAGGAGCTGATAGGGCCTGGCTGTTGTCCTGGAAGGTCCCGGGGCAGAGCTTCTCAGCAAGGGGGACACTGACCTGTGAGGACATTGGTGGAGACAGGACCATGGCGTTTGTGCCCAGAGACACCGAAGAGGTTGAACTTGTATCTGTGGGAGGGCACTAGGGCAGGGACTGTGACTGTACGGGATCCCCCATCCAGGGGCAGGGCCTGGGGCTTCCCGTCTGTGTCCCTGTATTGGATGCTGAAGGAATCAAAATCTCCTTGTGGCACGGTCCAGGAGAGGCGGACGGAGTCGTGGGTGATGTCAGAGGCAGAGAGCTCCCCCAGGCTGGGCTGGGCTGGGGTTTGATCCTTCTCCTGCGGCGCTGGGGCTGCAACAGAGAATCAAGGACAGACTGTAGGACACGGCTGGGAGGTCAGCAGTGTGTGGAGTCCTTTGCTGGGGAGAAGGTGGCACTTTACACCCAAGAGAAAGTATGGCGAGGGCAGCAGCAGGAGGGCGACTCAGAGGGGCAAGGTCTCATACCTGGGAAGGGAGCTGGATCCTGCTGTGGGAAGGAGAGCTGAGGACAGAGGGATGGAGATGAACGTATGCAGAGAGGGCCTGGATTGCCTCACATCCACCCACCTCTGTACACATTGCACTATCTTTCCATTTGTCTGTCCACCCATCCCTACACATAACCATCTGTCCATCCATCCATTCATCCCCATGCATACTGCTCCATCCATCCGCATGCCTACCCCTTGCTTATGCACAGTGGTGTCACTTACTGGTCTGCACCGGGTGGACTCTTCAAAGCACCCACTCTGAAGGTCCCTGCCTGAGGGCCAGGCTCTCTGCTGCGCTGTGAAGCAAAGCAGAGGGAGGCCCGTAGTCCTGGTAGGAGACACTGACCTGTGATGGCCTCAGTGGAGATGGGGCCGTGGCGCTTCCTCCCAGAGGTGCCGTAGAGGTTGAACTTGTATCGTCGGGAGGGTGCCAGGCCAGGGATAGTGACTGTGCGGGATCCCCCTCTAACAGGCCAGGCCTGGGGTTTCCCTTCTGTGTCCCTGTACTGGATGGAGAAGGAATCAAACTCTCCCTGGGGGACGGTCCAGGACAGGCGGACGGAGTCGTGGGTGATGTCAGAGGCAGAGAGCTCCCCCAGGCTGGGCTGGGCTGGGGCTACTGTTGACTCCTCCTTTTCCTTCTGCGGAGCTGGTGCTGTAACAAAAGGGAGAAAGAAGAATGAAAGGCCCAGCTTTGATGAACGTGGTCTCTGGAGACTTTCTGCTTCGAGGCAACCTGTTGGGTCATGTCAAGCTCAATTGCACCCAGTTCTGGTCCCCCACGTTCAAGGAAGATGACTTCAAACTAACACGGGCAAATTGGCTACGGGGGTGATCAGGAGAATAGAGATCCAGTCTCACCAGAGAACAGAAGAGCTTGAAAGACAAAGCCTGAGAGAAGACCTAATTGCTGTCTTCAGACACCTATCTATGGGGAAGAATATAAGGAGCTTTGAAGCAAAGAGTCTTGGGACAGCCTCCCGGGGCAGCCCAAACTGGTTTTGCAATGGAGCCAGACTGGGTTACAAACAGGGTTCCCTGACCTGCCTGCCTCAGACAGGAGGGGCCAGTCTGGGAGACCTACAGCATCCCTTCCCAGCTGCCGTTCCCATCGTTTGTTTGGAGTTCTCGGGCAGTAGCGATGGGCAGAGGACACCTGGATTGCGGGCTCTGGATTCTCCAATGTGCCTTCAAAAAGAGGTCCCTGCTTCAGCACACAGTATCCTAGCTGTGCTGCAAAGCAAAGAGGATGGTGAAGGGAGGCACCAACCTGTGACAGCATCAGTGGAGATGGGACCCAGGCGCTTCTGCCCAGAGGTGCCGTAGAGGTGGAACTTGTATCTATGGGAGGGTGTCAAATTGAGGATGGTGACTGTGTGGGTTCCCCCATCCACAGGCAGGGACTGGGGCTTCTCCTCTGCATCCTTGTATTGAACCATGAAGGAATCAAAGTCCCCGTGGGGGACGGTCCAGGCGAGGTGGACAGAGTTGTGAGTGACGTCAGAGGCCGAGAGCTCCCCCAGGCTGGGTTGGGCTGGGGCAGATGTTGGTTCTCTTTCCCCCTCCTCCTCTTCCTCTTCCTTCTCCTCTTGATCAGAGGCTGCAACAGAGAGAGGAAGAGCATGATGAGGAGCAGAACAACATGCATGTGCAATCCTCCAGGGATTTGTAGCAAAGAATCCCTGATGGGAGCAAAGAATTTGTAGCAAGCTGTGGGAACAAAGACCATAACAAAGGGAAAGTCCTGGAGAAAGATCAATTCAGAAGCTCTGTAGAAATTCACACCTATTTCTTCATATCTGAAACTGGAAGAGACTACAAGAGAATCTGGCCTCATCGCCTGTGAAACACAAGACAGAGATCCATCCCTCAGCAACCCTGGGCTGAATATATCTGACTCCTGCTTCCAGGTGTTGGTTCCTGTCCTGCCTTCCTCTTCTCATTTTAAGTGCCCTTTGATACCTGGTAGATGTGATCGTGAGAGAAAAGGGAAAGAAATGGCAATGGCTTGGAGGAGAAAAGTCAAAGACGGACGAGGGGAAGGCAACAGGACGGTTTTCCCCTGAAACACTAGAGGTGTGAGGGCTGCTGGCCACAGCCACTGACCTGTGGCAGCACTGGTGGAGATGGGGCCAAGACGCTTCCGCCCAGAGATGCCATAAATGTTGAACTTGTATCTGCGGGAAGGCAGCAGGCTGGAGACAGTGACCATGCGGGAACCCCCATCCACTGTCATTGTCTGGGATTGGCCATCTGCATCTTTGTACTGGACGAGGAAGGAGTTGAAGTTCCCAGCCTGGATGGTCCATGAGAGGCGGAGAGAATCTGGGGTCACATCAGAGACGGAGAGCTCCCCCAGGCTGGGCTGGGCCTGGACTTCCTCTGCCTCCGGTCCTGAGGCTGCAACATAGTGAGAGAGGGGGAATGAGGGAGGGGGAAGGAGGCATCCCAGCTGGTCACAGAGGCTGTGAAAGAAAGGATGAGAATGGCAGGGAAGAGGTGAAGCAGGTGTAATGCTCAGGATAGGCACAACTGGAGTAGATGGAGATGAGGTCCAAAGAGGAGAAAGGCACCGATGGGAGCAGGATAGTTTGCAAGCTAAGCTCATGCATATTCCTCAGAAGCAGAAGCATCCTATGTGAAGTCCTGGCCCAGGCGCTGGCATCCTCCCTGAGCTGCAAAGGCAAAGAAGAGAAAAGGAAAAGAGTCGGAGTCTTCTGAAGTCGCCGCTGACCTGTGACGGCATCGGTGGAGATGGGCCCGTGGCGCCTCCCACCAGAGACGCCGTAGAGGTGGAACTTGTATCGTTGGGAGGACACTAGGCTGGGGACGATGGCCGTGCGGGATGTCCCATCCACAGGCAAGGCCTGGAGCTTCCCCTTTACATCCTTGTACTGAATGATGAAGGAGTCAAACTCCCCTCGTGGGACAGTCCAGGAAAGGCGGATGGACTCGTGAGTGACATCAGAAGCTGAGAGCTCCCCCAGGCTGGGCTGGGCTGGGGCTACCGTTGGTTCCTCCTCTTCCTTCTCCTGTGGGGCTGCAGCTGAAACAAAGTGAAGGTGAAAGAGTGAAGGAGGCATCTGCTGCTTCCTCAGCTATTTCTGAAGGCTGCAAAGGGTTTGGAAGTCAAAGAGAAGGCAGAAAGGGAGGCAGGAAGGAAGCCCGGCAGGAATGAAGATGTCCATCGGATGGGATGGGGATTTCCAGGCTCTGAGCATCCTCTCCTGATGTCCCAGTTAACCCCAAACCACTGGAACTTAGATAGGTGGCCAGAGTGGCACCTTCCAGCCTTGTTCAGGGCAGGTGCAGCTGCAGGTATAAGCAGGATGTGAAGATAAGGCAGTATCCCAAGAAGAGAGGGGATGCATGGCTTGGACCCAGATGCTTTGCAAATGAGGTCATGCATATTCAGCAGAGTATGTGCTTCCATTTGCATATGGTCTCCTGGTATCTTGACCTGTGGGGAGAACAGGTGAGGAAGCATGGGGGAGAAAAACAAGAAGAAGACAGAGAGTCTGGCAACAGCACTGGACCATCAAGACTACACCCTTGGAAGGCTGCTCCATGGAAGTCCTAGGCCAGTGGCTGGTGTCCCTGGTCTCCTGCACAGCAAAAGAGAGATAGGAGAGGGCTGGGCTCTCTGAGGAACAGCTGCTGACCTGTGATGGTGCTGGTGAAGACAGGGCCTTGGCGCTTCTGCCCAGAGATGCCGTAGAGGTTGAACCTGTATCTATGGGAAGGTGCCAGGCCGGGAATGGTCACCATGCGTGATCCACCACCCACAGGCAGGGCCTGGGGCTTTCCCTCGATATCTTTGTACTGGACAGTGAAGGAGTCAAATTCCCCCTGCGGGACAGTCCAGGAGAGGCGGACGGAGTCGTGGGTGATGTCGGAGGCCGAGAGCTCCCCCAGGCTGGGCTGGGCTGGGGCTACTGTGGGTCCTTCCTTCTCTTCCTCCTGTGGGGCTGAGGCTGCAACAAGGTGAGGAAGGGAGAGAGAAAGAAGCATCCTGCTGTTGTCAGCTGCTCCCAGAGGCTGGAAAAAGGCAGGAAGAGGAAAAGAAGGCAGAAAGGAAGAGTGTGGGAGGGTAGCATTGTATCCGAGTTGGGAAAGAGAATATGCTAGTTCTGCTAGAGGGGCTGCTAGAGGTCCTGGAGAGGAAGAGAAGATGGGAGTGAAGGCAGGTGGTGCCTTGTGTCCTAACTGGACGACAGTCTTCCAGTTTGGGGCATCTGCTCCTGTTCTCCCACCAATGAGGCACATGCCAAACTATGTCCCTGGCCTCAGCAGAGCCGCTGGGGAAAGTACTCTAGGAATTGACCTATGGATTACATTTCTGAAGTGCCTGAGACTTGGAGAAGTGGACAGAGCAATGCCCTAGGCCACTGAATCTCAACCTGGTGCCTTGAGATCCCTTCCGGGGTGCCATGGCATGTTTGCACCCTTATATGTGCAAACATAAATCACAAGATAAACCCTGAGATTTCAAACAGGCCTGAAAAGACTAGGGTTATGTAGTCTGGAGAAAAGAAAACTGAAGGAGGATTTGAAAATGGCCATCAAATTTCTGAAGGGCAGTGACAGATAAGATGGATATGGGCTTTTCTCTGTAGTCATAGGGGACAGGACAAGGAGCAATGGCTTCAAGCTGCAGCAGAGGAGGTTGAGGTGGGAGATGAGGAGGACTTTTCTGCCTCTGAAGGCGGTCAGGCATTGTCACCTGCTGTCCAGAGAGGTTGTCTTTGGGGACTGTCACAAGCAGGCTGGACAGACACTTGGCCGGGATACTTTAGTCAGGGATGATCCTGCTTTGAGGAAGGGGCTGGTTTAGATTATCTCATGAGATCCCTTCCAAACCAACTTTCCAATGACCCTATGACCATATGGCTTGGCTGAGGGTAGCAACATGTGGTGGGAGGTTGTTCCAGCTCTTGGGCATGTGAAGGAAATGGTGCTCCAGAAGGAGAAATGCAGGGATCGGAGGAGGATGTTTAGCGATTGAGCTCACACAGAGTCACTAAGGAGATACACAGGGTTGTGGCATCTGCGGCATATGGGCTCCAGGTTCGAATGGAAGTGGCAATGTTAGATGGAAGTGGCCAAGTGTCCAAGATGGGAAGGGAGCTGCCCAGCTGTTGGTGTCCTGTCCTACCCTCCAGCCAGGGAGAAGCAAGCAAAGCTAGGTCTTCCTGTGATGTAGCATCTATGGGGCGTGTAGTTCAAAAGCATAACAGCAAAACACATCTCCCCAGCTGCCTGCAACTGGGAGAAGTGACTCAGAAGACAGGGAGGAGGAGACAAATAAGGGGTGGAGAAAGAGCTAGGACGCAGTGCCAGGGAACGGCGGCAGGACTCCTGGAAGCACGTTCCCAGAAGTTCCTGTCCGGTGGCTCGCATCCCTGTTGCAAAACAAAGCAGAGAAAGGGAAAAGGGGCAGGTAGTTTCAGCAGCAGGCGCTGACCTGTGATGGCATAAGTGGAGATGGGGCCATGACGTTTCCTCCCAGAGACTCCATAGAGGTTGAAAATGTATCGTTGCGAGGGCACCAGGTTGAGGATGGTGACTGTGTGTGTTCCCCCATCTGTAGGCAGGGCCTGGGTTTTTCCCTCCACGTCCTTGTACTGGACAGTGAAGGAGTCAAACTGCCCCTGGGGGACGGTCCAGGAGAGGTGGATGGAGTCGTGGGTGATATCAGAGGCTGAGAGCTCCCCCAGGCGGGGCTGGGCTGGGGCTGCCGTGGGTTCTTCCTCTTCCTCCTGTGGGGCTGAGGCTGCAACAGAGGGAAGATGGAAGAGTGAAGAAGGCATCTACTTTTATCAGCTGGTCCCAGAGACTGGAAAAGGGCAGAGAGAGAAACAAAAGACAGGGAGGAAAGATGGAAGTGGCAATGTGTCCAAGATGGGAAGGGAGCTGCCCAGTTGTTCATGTCCTGTCCTAACCTTGAGCCAGAGAGAAGCAAACAAAGCTAGGTCTTCCTGTGATGCAGCGTCTATGGGGTGTGTAGTCAAACCATAACAGCAAAACACATCTGCCCGACTGCCTGGGACTGGGAGAAGTGACCTGTATAACACCTGAAAGCAGGGTTTAAGGTGCATGCACCTGGTGGGAGGTGGAGCGAGAGGTTTGGGGAGAGGAGGAAGGGTTGTTCTCAGCAGCAGATAAAATTTATCCATAGGGAAAAAAATGTTTTGCAACTGAGGTTGTGCATATTCCTCCCAAAGCCAGGGAAGGTTGTTCTGTCACATGCATGTGGGCTCCAGGTCCCTGTACCTATGGAGAAAACGAGACAGGAGAAAGGGGGAAGGAGAGGGAGAGGGAGAGCCCAGGTGCACTCTTGGATTGTAGAAGCTGGAGTCCAGGGAGCTTCTTCCTGGAAGGTCCGGCCTGGTTGCCAGTGTCTCAGCTGTGCCTCAAACAAAGGAGACAGAAGAGAGGAGACCATCAGACACTGACCTGTGGTGGCCTCAGTGGAGATGGGGCCATGGCGCTTCTTCCCAGAAACTCCATAGAGGTTGAATTTGTATCGTCGGGCGGGTGTCAGGTTGGGGGCGGTGACGGTGCGGAGTGACCCATCCACGGGCAGGACCTGTGTCTTCCCCTTCACGTCCTTGTACTGGACAGTGAAGGAGTCAAACGGCCCCTGGGGGACGGTCCAGGACAGGCGGACGGAGTCGTGGGTGATATCAGAGGCCGTGAGCTCCCCCAGGCTGGGCTGGGCCGGGGCTGCCGTGGGTTCTTCCTCCTCTTCCTCCTGGGGGAGTGAGGCTGCAACAGAGGAAAGATGGGAGTGTGAAGGAGCTGTCTGCTCTTTTCAACTTGCCCCAGAGACTGGATAAGGGCAAAAAGAAAAGAAATCAAGGAAAGATGGAAATGGTGACATGTCCAAGATGGGAAGGGAGTCAGCGAGTTATGGGTGTCCTCTCCTGAGCTCCCATCAGGAAGAGGCATAGAAAACTTCATCTCCGTGAACTGCAGAATCTCTGATGCAGGTAATCCACAAATGTAACCACAGAAGACATCCTCCCAATTGCCTGGGACTGGGAGAAGTGACCCATGTAACACCTGACAGCAGGGCTAGGAGTGCATGAGGCTCCGGGAGGCAGACCCCATGTCTGGTGGAGAGGAGGAAGTGGTGCTTCAGGCTAGGGATAAAACTTATCCATAGGAAAAGAGATGTTTTGCAAATGAGGTCATACATATTCATCCCAGATGTAGAAGAGGTTGTGACATCACATACATATGGGCTTCAGCTTTCTGTGCCTATGGAGAAAACATGACAGGAGTAATGGAGATAGGAAGAAGGAGAGCAAGATCCCAGATATCTTGGTGAAATGTAGAGGCTGGAGTGCAGGGAGCTTCTTTCTGAAAAGTTGTGTGTGGTGGCCAGTCTCCAAGCTGTGCCCCAAGCAAAGAAAAGAAAGGAGAGAAGACCATCAAGTGCTGACCTGTGGTGATCTCAGTGGAGATGGGGCCATGACGCTTCTTCTTGAAGACACCATAGAGGTTGAACTTGTATCGTTGGGAGGGCACCAGGTTGGGTATGGTGACTGTGTGGGGTCCCCCATCCACGGGCAGGGCCTGGGGCTTCCCCTTTGCATCCTTGTACTGGACAGTGAAGGAGTCAAACTGCCCCTGGGGGACGGTCCAGGAGAGGCGGACGGAGTCGTGGGTGATGTCGGAGGCTGAGAGCTCCCCCAGGCTGGGCTGGGCTGGGGCTGCCGTGGGTGCTTCTTCTTCTTCCTCTTCCTCCTGTGGGGCTGAGGCTGCAACACAGGAAAGATAGGAAAGTGAAGGAACTGTTCACTGTTTTCAACTGCCCCAGAGGCTGGACAGAGGCAGGAAGAGAAAAAAGGAAGCAAGGAAAGATGGAAGTGCTGACATGTCTACAATGGGAAGGGAGTCAGTGAGTTGTGGGTGTCCTTTCCTGGGCTTCATTAGGAAGGGGTGCACAAAACAACAGCTCCAAGTCTCTGGTTTAGGTAGTCAAAAACTGTAACAGGAGAACACATCCTCCCAACTGCCTGGGACTGGGAGAAGTGGCCCATGTAACACCTGACAGCAGGTCTTGGGGTGCATGAGGATGCTGGCAGGCAGACCCAATGGCTGGGGAAGACGAGGAAGCGATGTTCCAGGCTAGGGATAAAATTCATCAATGGGGAAAAAAACAGATGTTTTGTAAATGAGGTCATACAGATTCATCCCAGATGCAGAAGTGGTTGTGATGTCATATGCATATGGTCTGCAGATTCCTGTGCCTAGAGAGAAAACAAGACAAGAGGAATGAAGATAGGAGCCCAGAAGTCCTGCTGGAAATGCAGAGGCTGGAGTCCAGGGACCTTCTTTCTGGAAAGTCACGTCTGGAGGCCAGTATCCAAACTTTACCTTAAGGAAAAAAGAGAAAGGGGACAAAGATGATTAGGTGCTGACCTGTGGTGGCCTCAAGGGAGATGGGGCCATGGCGCTTCCTCCCCCAAACACTGTAGAGGTTGAATTTGTATCGTTGGGATGGCACCAGGTTGGGGATGGTGACTGTGCGGGATCCCCCATCCACGGGCAGGGCCTGGGTCTTTCCCCCTATATCCTTGTACTGGACAGTGAAGGAGTCAAACTGCCCCTGGGGGACGGTCCAGGACAGGCGGACGGAGTCGTGGGTGATGTTGGAGACTGAGAGCTCCCCCAGGCGGGGCTGGGCCGGGGCTGCCGTGGGTTCTTCCTCCTCTTTCCCCTGTGTGGCTGAGGCTGCAACAAGGAAATATGGGAGAATGAAGGAGCCATCTGATGTTGTCAGCTGGTCCCAGAGGCTGGAAAAGGGTGGAAAGGGAAAGACAAGACAGGAAGGAAAGATGGAAGGGGCAACGTGTTGAAAATGGGAAGGGAGTCAGTTATGAGTGAGGGCTGTGCAGGAATGTAACCACAGAACACATTCCCCAACCACCCGGGACCAGGAGAAGTGACCCGTGTAACACGTGACAGCAGGGTTTGGGGGTATGTGGGTGGTGGGAGGCAGATCCGGTGGCTGGGAGAGAGGAAGAAGAGTTGTTCCAGGCAGGGGATAAAATGAATCAATTGGAAATAAAGAAGTTTCACAAATGAGGGCTATGAAAATTCATGCCAGAGGCAGAAGAGGTTGTGATGTCATGTGCATATGGTCTCCAAGTTTCTGTGCCTAGGGAGAAAACAAGAGAGGAGGAATGGAGGTGGGAGGAAGGAGAGGGAGAGCGCAAATGTACTGCTGGAATATAGAGGCTGGAGTCCTGCAGGCCTGTTCCTGGAAAGTCCTTTCTGGTGGACAAGAGCCAAGCCGTTCCCCCAGCAAAGAAGAGAGAAGAAAGGGGACCATCAGCTGCTGACCTGTGGTGGTCTCAGTGGAGATGGGGCCATGACGCTTCCTCCCGGAGACACCATAGAGGTTGAACTTGTATCGTCGGGAGGGCATGAGGTTGGGGACAGTGACCGTGCGGGATCCCCCATCCGTGGGCAAGGTCCGAGTTTTCCCATCCACATCCTTGTACTGGACAGTGAAGGAGTCAAACTGCCCCTGTGGGACCGTCCAGATGAGGCGGACGGAGTCGTGGGTGACATCAGAAGATGAGAGCTCCCCCAGGCTGGGCTGCGCTGGGGTTACTGCGGGCTCTTCCACGTCTTCCTCCTGCAGGGCTGAGGCTGCAACAAAGGGAAGGTGGGAGAGTGAAGGAGGCACACGTTGTCAGCTGGTCCCAAAGGACGAGAAGGTTGTGATGTCACATGCCTACGGCATCCAGGATCCAGCATCCATGGAGAAAACAAGACGGGAGGAATGGAGATAGGAGACAATAGAGGGAGAGCTGGATCTATTGCTGGAAGATAAAGGCTGGAAGCTTCGTTCTGGAAAGTCCTGCCTCGCAACTAGTTACCCCAGGCAAAGAAGAGAGAAGGGAGGAGACCATCAGACACTGACCTGTGGTGGCCTCAGTGGAGATGGGGCCATGGCGCTTCTCCCCAGACACTCCATAGAGGTTGAACTTGTACTGCTGGGCGGGTGCCAGGCTGGGTATGGTGACCGTGTGGGATCCCCCATCCACGGGCAGGGCCTGGATCTTCCCGTCTGCATCCTTGTACTGGACAGTGAAGGAGTCAAACTGCCCCTGGGGGACGGTCCAGGACAGGCGGACGGAGTCGTGGGTGATGTCGGAGGCTGAGAGCTCCCCCAGGCGGGGCTGGGCTGGGGCTGCCGTGGGTTCTTCCTCCTCTTCCTCCTCCTGTGGGGCTGAGGCTGCAACAAAGGGAAGATGGGAGAGTGAAGGAGGCATCTGCTGTTCTTAGCTTTCCCCAGAGGCTGGAAATGGGCAGGAAGAAAAAGGAAAGGCAGGAAGGAAAGGTGGAGAGGGTAACTACCCAAGATGGGAAGGGAGTCAACCAGTTATGGTGTCCACTCCTGAACTCCCTTCACGGAGGAGCACATAAAGCCAGGTCTCCATGTGCTGTAGAGGGTCTGGGGAGGGCAGCGTAGGAGTGTAACCACAGGACACTCCAAACCCCTGGGACTGGGAGACGTGACCCACGTAATACCTGAGAGAAGGGCTTGGGGGGCATGTAGCTGGTGGAAGGCAAATCCGATGACTGGAGGAGAGGAGAAAGGGTTGCTCTAAGCTAGGGATAAAATTCATCAATAGGAAAAGACTGTTTTGCAAATGAGGTCGTGCATATTCATCCTGGAGGTGGAGGAATTTGTCATGTCACATGCATGTGCTTGCTCTAGGTTCCTTTACCTATGGATTAAAGAAGACAGGAGAAATGGGAACAGTGGGAAGCAGAGGGATAACCAGGACGAACTGCTGGAGTCCATGGTGCTTCTCTCTGGAAAGTCATGTCTTGTTCTCAATGTCCTAGCTGTGCCCCAAGCAAAGAAGATAAAGGAGAGGAGACCATCAGGTGCTGACCTGTGGTGGCCTCAGTGGAGATGGGGCCATGACGCTTCCTCCCAGAGACACCGTAGAGGTTGAACTTGTATCGTCTGGCAGGCACCAGACTGGGGACAGTGACTGTCTGGGATCCCCCATCCACGGGCAGGGCCTGGGGCTTCCCCTCCACATCCTTGTACTGGACGGTGAAGGAGTCAAACTGCCCCTGGGGGACCGTCCAGGACAGGCGGACGGAGTCGTGGGTGATGTCGGAGGCCGAGAGCTCCCCCAGGCTGGGCTGGGCCGGGGCCACTGTTGGCTCTTCTTCTTCCTCCTGGGGGGCCGAGACTGCAACAGAGGGAAGACGGGAGAGTGAAGGGGCTGTCTGCTGTTCTCAGCTTTCCCCAGAGGCTGGAAAAGGGCAGAAAGAGAAAGGAAAGGTGGGAAGGGAAAATCGAGGGGATGAAATGTCTAAAGTGGGAAGGGACTCAGCCAGGTACGGGTGTCAGTTCCTGAGCTCCCTTTACTGGGAGCGCACAGCCTGGTCTCCATGTGCTTAGACTGTCTGGGGAGGTTCATGTAGGAGCGTAGCCAGAGAAGACATCCGCCCACCCACCTGCAACAGGGAGAAGTGACCCATGTACCACCTGGCAGCCAGGCTTCGGGAGGCATGCAGTAGGTAGGAGGCATATCCAATGGCTGGGGGAGAGGAGAAAGGGTTGTTCCGGGCTGGGGATAAAATTAGTCAATAGGAAAAAATATGTTTTGCAAATGAGGTCACGCATATGCATCCCAGAGGCAGAGGAGACTGTGACGTCACATGCATCTGGGCTTCAGGTTCCTTCACCTACGGAGGAAACTAGATATGAGATATGGAGAAAGGGTGAAACAGATAGAGAGCCAGATGTCCTGCTGAAATGTGGAGGCTGGATTCTTAGGAGCTTCTTTCTGGATATCTGTGTCTAGTGGTCGGGGTCCACGCTGTGCCCCAAGTGAAGAGATGAGACCATCAGGCACTGACCTGTGGTGGCCTCAGTGGAGATGGGGCCATGACGCTTTCTCCCAGAGACACCGTAGAGGTTGAACTTGTATCGTCTGGCAGGCACCAGACTGGGGACAGTGACTGTCTGGGATCCCCCATCCACGGGCAGGGCCTGGGGCTTCCCCTCCACATCCTTGTACTGGACGGTGAAGGAGTCAAACTGCCCCTGGGGGACCGTCCAGGACAGGCGGACGGAGTCGTGGGCGATGTCGGAGGCCGAGAGCTCCCCCAGGCTGGGCTGGGCCGGGGCCACTGTTGGCTCTTCTTCTTCTTCCTCCTGGGGGGCCGAGACTGCAACAGAGGGAAGACGGGAGAGTGAAGGGGCTGTCTGCTGTTCTCAGCTTTCCCCAGAGGCTGGAAAAGGGCAGAAAGAGAAAGGAAAGGTGGGAAGGGAAAATCGAGGGGATGAAATGTCCAAAGTGGGAAGGGACTCAGCCAGGTACGGGTGTCAGTTCCTGAGCTCCCTTTACTGGGAGCGCACAGCCTGGTCTCCATGTGCTTAGACTGTCTGGGGAGGTTCATGTAGGAGCGTAGCCAGAGAAGACATCTGCCCACCCACCTGCAACAGGGAGAAGTGACCCATGTACCACCTGGCAGCCAGGCTTCGGGAGGCATGCAGTAGGTAGGAGGCATATCCAATGGCTGGGGGAGAGGAGAAAGGGTTGTTCCGGGCTGGGGATAAAATTTGTCAATAGAAAAAAATATGTTTTGCAAATGAGGTCACGCATATGCATCCCAGAGGCAGAGGAGACTGTGACGTCACATGCATCTGGGCTCCAGGTTCCTTCACCTACGGAGAAAACTAGATATGAGATATGGAGAAAGGGTGAAACAGAGAGAGAGCCAGATGCCCTGCTGAAATGTGGAGGCTGGATTCTTAGGAGCTTCTTTCTGGACATCTGTGTCTAGTGGTTGGGGTCCACGCTGTGCCCCAAGAGAGATGAGACCATCAGGCACTGACCTGTAGTGGCCTCAGTGGAGATGGGGCCGTGGCGCTTCCTCCCAGAGACTCCATAGAGGTTGAACTTGTATCGTTGCGAGGGCACCAGGTTAGGGATAGTGACTGTACGGGATCCCCCATCAACGGGCAGGGCCTGGGTCTTCCCTTCTGTGTCCCTGTACTGGATGGTGAAGGAATCAAAATGCCCCTGGGGAACGGTCCAGGACAGGCGGACGGAGTCGTGGGTGATATCAGAGGCCGAGAGCTCCCCCAGGCTGGGCTGGGCCGGGGCTACCGTGGGTCCTTCCTCCTCTTCCTCCTGTGGGGCTGAGGCTGCAACAGAGGGAAGACAGGAGAGTAAAAGATGTCTGCTCTTCTCAGCTTTCCCCAGAGGCTGGCAAAGGGCAGGAAGAGAAAGGAAAGGCAGGAAGGAAAGGTGGAGGGGGCAACTGCCCCAACATGGGAAGGAAGTCAGCCAGTTATGTTGCCCACTCCTGACCTCCCTTCATGGAGGAGCACATTAAGCTAGATCTCCGTGTGCTGCAGCGTGTCTGGAGAGTGTAGTGTAGATGTGTAACCACAGAACACATCCCCACAACCACCCGGGACAGGGAGAAGTGACCCATGCTACACTTGAATCAGGGCTTGGGGTGTACGTGGATGGTGGGAGGTGAATCTAATGGCTGGGAAAGAGAAGGAAGGGTTGTTTCAGGTTGAGTATAAAATTCATCATTTGGAAAAAGGAGATGAGGTCATATGCATATTCTTCCCAGAGGTAGAAGAGGCTGTGATGTCATGTGGATATGAGCTCCAGGTTCCTGCGCCTATGGAGGAAATAAGACAGGAAAGAATGGAGAAAGAAGGAAGCAGAGGGAAGCCTGGATGTACTGCACGATTGCAGAGGCTGCAGTCCTGGGAGCTTCCCAGAAGTCTCTGACTGGAATCCAGTGCCCCAGCTGCGCCCCACGCAAGATGAGAGGAGAGGAGACAATGAGACACCGACCTGTGGTGGCCTCAGTGGAGATGGGGCCATGGCGCTTCTTCCCAGAGACTCCATAGAGGTTGAATTTGTATCGTTGGGCGGGTGCCAGGTTGGGGACAGTGGCCGTGTGAGATCCTCCATCCACGGGCAGGGCCTGGGTCTTGCCTTCCACGTTCTTGTACTGGATGGTGAAGGAGTCAAACTGCCCCTGGGGGACAGTCCAGGACAGGCGGACGGAGTCGTGGGTGATGTCGGAGGCGGAGAGCTCCCCCAGGCGGGGCTGGGCCGGGGCTGCCGTGGGTTCTTCCTCCTGTGGGGCTGAGGCTGCAACAGAGGGAAGACAAAAGAGTGAAGGAGGTGTTTGGTGGTGTCATCTTGTGTCAGAAGATGGAAAAGATCTGGAAGAGACAGAAAAGAAAGCAAGGAAAGATGGGATGGTGACATTTCCAAGCTAGGAATGGAGTTGCCCAATTGTGGGATACCTCTCTTGCTCTCCCACTGGGAAGAGGCACACCAAGGTAGCTCTCCATGCACCACAGACTCTCTGGATAGAGTAGTTCACAAGTGTAGCCACAGAACATGTATCCTGTAGTGTCTGGGACCAGAAGAGGCGACCCATGTAACATGATAGCTTGGCTCAGAGTGCATGCGAGTGGTGGGAGGCAGACCAATGGCTGGGTGAGAGAAAGAAGGGTTGTTCCAGGATCAACTTAAAATTAAGCCATTTGAAAAACAAAAAAGGAGGTCATGTCTATTCATCTTAGAACCGGAGGAGGTTGTGATGTCATGGTCATATGGGCCCCAGGTTCCTTCACCTATGGAAAAAGACAGGGAAGAATGGAGGAACGAGGAAGGAGAGGGAGAGCCCAGGTGTCCTGCTGGACCGTAGAGGCTGAGTCCTCAGAGCTTCCTCCCAGCTCCTATCTGGCATCCAGTGTCCAAGCTGTGCCCCAAGTAGAGAAGAGAGAGAGGAGAGACCATCAGGTGCTGACCTGTGGTGGCCTCAGTGGAGATGGGGCCATGACGCTTCCTCCCAGAGATGCCGTAGAGGTTGAACCTGTATCGTCGGGATGGCACCAGGTTGGGGACAGTGATGGCGCGGGATCCCCCATCCATGGGCAGGGCCTGGGGCTTCCCCTCCACATCCTTGTACTGGACAGTGAAGGAGTCAAACTGCCCCTGGGGGACGGTCCAGGACAGGCGGACGGAGTCGTGGGCGATGTCGGAGGCCGTGAGCTCCCCCAGGTGGGGCTGGGCCGGGGCTGCCATGGGTTCTTCCTCCTCTTCCTCCTGTGGGACTGAGGCTGCAACAGAGGGAAGACAGGAGAGTGAAGGAAGCACCTATTGTTGCCAGCTGGTCCCAGAGGATCTAAAAGGACAGGTAGAGAATAGAAAGACAGGTAGGAAAGACGGAAGGGGTGATTTGCCCAAGACGGGAAGGGAGTCAGGCGGTTGCGAGTGTCCTCTCCTGCACTTCTGTCAGACAGGAGCACACAAGGGCAGGGCTCTATGCACTGTCTGGTCTCTGCGGTGGGTGGTCTAGGAATGTAACCACAGAACACATCCCGCCACATGCCTGCGACTGAGAGAAGCGATCAGTGTTACACCTGACAGCTGGGCTTGGGGTGCACGGTGCTGTTGGGAGGTGGATCCAAGGTCTGGGGGAGAGGAGGAAGGGTTGTTCTAGCCTGGGCATAATATTCATCCATAGGAAAAAAAGGAAGTTTTCCATATGAGGTCATGCATATTGTTCCTAGAAGTAGAGGAGTTTGTGATGCCTTGTGCATATGGGCTCCCGGTTTCTGCACCTATAGAAACAAAAGGCAGGAGGGATGGAGAAAAGAGGAAGGAGAGGGAGAGCCTGATGTCATGCTTCAGTGTAGAGTCAGCAGTCCTTGGATTTTCTTCCCCAAATGCCCTGTCTGGTGGCCAGTGCCCAAGCTTTTCCCCAAGGAAAGAAGAGAAATGAGAGGAACCCATCAGGCGCTGACCTGTGGTGGCCTCAGTGGAGATGGGGCCATGACGCTTCCTCCCAAAGACGCCGTAGAGGTTGAACCTGTATCGTCGGGATGGCACCAGGTTGGGGACAGTGATGGTGCGGGATCCCCCATCCACGGGCAGGGCCTGGGGCTTCCCCTCCACATCCTTGTACTGGATGGTGAAGGAGTCAAACTGCCCCTGGGGGACGGTCCAGGACAGGCGGACGGAGTCGTGGGTGATGTCGGAGGCTGTGAGCTCCCCCAGGCTGGGCTGGGCTGGGGCTACTGTCACTACCTCCTCTTCTTCCAGAGGGGCTGAGGCTGCAACAAAGTGAGGAAAAGAAAGAGAAAGAAGCATCCAGCTGTTGTATTGACTGGCTCTGGCAAGTGGAAGAAAGGCTGGGATGGAGAAGAAGTGATAGGAAGGGAAAGAGATTGTTAGGAGGGAGATGGGGCACAATGTCCAGAATGGGATGGGAATCCCCAGCTGTCACGCTCTAGACATGACGCCTGGGATTACCGTCCAGCATGAGCTGAGCTGAAGGAACACGGGGGGCCTATACTGTGTTTGAAGAGGAAGTGGCGTGCTGGGCAGAGAAGTAATACATGTACTGGAGCAGGGTAAGTTGCCAGAGAGATCATGCCTCTACAGCAGGGAAGCCGAAGCGATGGTGGGACGGCTTGCATATAGTCTCCAGGATTCTGCACCTATGAAAGGAGCAAGTGAGGATGGAGGGGAGAGAAAAATAAAGGGAGGAGAGGAAGAGTCTGGAGATAGCACTGGTCTGCGAAGGGTGGCCTCTTGGTTGCTTTGAACCTGGAAAGTTTGGGCCTGATGGCTGGTGTCCTCACTCTGCTACCAAAGCAAAAGGGAAAGAGGAGAAGACTCCTAGGTCCTGGAACCAGCTGCTGACCTGTGATAATGTCGGTGGAGATGGGGCCATGGCGCTTCTTCCCAGAGGTGCCATAGAGCTTGAACCTGTATGGGTGGGAAGGTGCCAAGCTGGGGATGGAGACTGTACGGTGTTTTCCATCCATGGGCAGGGCCTGGAGCTTCCCCTCTATGTCCCTGTACTGGAGGGTGAAGGAGTTGAACGTCCCCTGGGGGACCGTCCAGGACAGGCGGACGGAGTCGTGGGTGACATCAGAGGCCGAGAGCTCCCCCAGGCTGGGCTGGGCTGGGGCTACTGTTGTCTCCTCCTCCTCTTCCTCCTGCAGTGCTGAGGCTGAAACAGAGGGTCAGATCGTGAGTGTGGAGGATGTGGCTTCCCGAGTTATTCTAGGAGCTTGCTGCAAGGAGGAGATGTGGAAGCCAGAAACAGGGAGTGGAGGAGCAAAGAGTGTGACCGAGTCAACAGACCTGTGACAGCCCAACCCTTGAAAGCCTCCTAGAAAGCCTATTGTGCTAAGGAACCTCTCCAGTGTCTGGTGGTGAGTCTGGGTCCTGCACTCAAGGTGAAACCAATCACAAGATTTGGGGTGAAATACATATCTCTCCCCACATTGGCTGGGACTACCTGGGGCTTCTGCTGCCTTTATAGGGCATGGTCCTTTCTCTAGGATCCTGGAAGCAAATGATGCAGTGGATCTGGGCTGGACTGAAGGATCGAGGAGAGCTCTTCCAGTCTTTTATTCCTAAATTTGTATTATTTTCAGGGTGCTTAGTACAACAAACCATTGACCCACTGTGGCTGACCTCCTGTCAGGAGCAGTTGCTCCTGTCTTGAGCCAGTTTTGTGTTGGACTATAGCAGTGTCCATGAAGGTGTTCAGTCTGGAGTGGAGGGCATTCAGACAGATCCACCTCTACCTGAGGGCATCTTCTTGAATTATCAGTCACCTTAAAACATTGGCCCCAGAACTGGAGGTGGATATTTCAGCCTTGGTCTTGCCGATGCCAGGAATGGTGAGAAATCATGTTCTCACTCCTGCTCTTGGCAAAGAAAGGGACGTGGTTAATGTGGTTCAACTCCTTCCCCTTGACACACTTAGATCAGCCCAGAGCCAATTCCAAATTGATCCAAGCGGAATAGATGCAGCGTGATCCTAAACCCAGAGATAAATGTCTACATGGATTTTCTCTCCGACAGTGTGGAGGAGAGGTGGTGAGGGACCCAGGCACCATTCCTTGTTCAGGCAGAAGCTGCGAACGTGAGGGGGAAGAGGAGGAATGAAGAGAGAGGACAGAGCAGAAAGAAGAAAGGAGAAGATAAGTAATGAAATGGGCAAGAGAAGGAAAGAAGGAAGGCAAAGTAGCTAGGAAAAGGAATGGCATGTGAAAGGAAAAGAGAGTGATGGAGAAGAGGAGGGAAGGGTCGAGAAGATGGGAGAGGAGTCTACAGAAGGAAAGAAGTGAGGGCGATAAATTGGTTCTCCCAAAACACTGACCTGTGACAGCATCGGTGGAGACAGGGCCATGGCGCTTTCGGCTGGCGACACCGTAGAGGTTGAACTTGTATTTGCGGGAGGGCACCAGACTGGAGACGGTGACTGTACGGGATCCCCCATCCACCGTCAGTGTCTGGGGTCGACCTTCCGCGTCCTTGTACTGGACCAGGAAAGAGTCAAAGCTTCCAGACTGGACCGTCCAGGACAGGCGGAGAGAATCGGGGGTAATGTCCGAGGCTGAGAGCTCTCCCAGGTGGGGCTTCTCCTTCCATGACTCTGGGGCTGCAGCAGAGAGATGGGGGACATCTGCTGATCACAGACAGCAACGTTTCCAGAAAGAGGTGGGGGGAGAGAGCATCTCTAGGCTCCAACAGATGAGCTGGGGAAAGGAGATGTTGCTTTCCCTCAAAATGATTCTTCCAGCTTCCTCTCCAGCCACAGTGTAAAGCAGGTGGAGAGAAAAGGAGGAATGGGAATCACTCTGTTCATGGTGCCCCAAGACAGTTTTGCATGCTCAACTGGGCTCAACTGTCCTCTTTGGGTATGGTGAGGAGGGGGTGTCCAAAGACAAGGAACAGGACAAGTACTGGAGCAGGACATTTGGCAATTGAGGTCATGCATATTCATCAGAATGGCACACATGGTTGTATGGCTGGCAGAAAGGCTCCTGGCTCCTGGACTGATGGGAAGAATAAGAGCGGAAGGAAGGGAGGGGAAAATGAAAGGAGGGGAAAAGTCCATCTGCTGTGCTGGACCATGGTGGGTGGACTCTTGAAAGCACCTTCCCAGGAAATCCCGGCCCTGGGGCTGCAAAGCAAGGAGGAGAGATGGGGGAGGCACTGGGACTCCCTGGAACAGCCACTGACCTGTGACCACGTCGGTGGAGACGGGGCCAAAGCGCCGCTGCGCAGAGATGCCATAGAGGTGGAATACGTATCTGTGAGACGGCACCAAGTGGCCGACGCGGATGGAGCGGTGGGTTCCATCCGCAGGCAGGGACTGTGGTTGGCCGGCGGCATCCTGGTACTCAATCAGGAAGGAGTTAAACTCCCCCTCCTGGATGGTCCAGGAGAGCAGGACCGAGTTGTGGGTGGCATCATAGTATGACAGGTCTCCTAGGCGGGGCTGGGGCAAGGGCTCCTCCTCCTGGGGTGCTGCTGAAACAGGAAGAGGGGAACATCGCATGGAAGGACCCAACACAGTTGTGAGCTGGGGAGGATGAAGGTGGCTGGAGGGCAGTTACGGACCTGTGATGGCATTGGTGGAGATGGGGCCAAGCCGCTTCCGGCCAGAGATGCCGTAGAGGTTGAAACGGTATTGGTGGGAGGGTGTCAGGTCATGGAGGTGCAGGGAGCGCAGGACTCCGTCCACGGGCAGTGCCTGGGCTTGGCCTGCCGCATCCCGGTAGTGGATGATGAAGGAGTCAAAGATGCCCTCTTCCACGGTCCAGGAGAGGTCCAGGGCGCGTGGGCCCACATTGTCCGCTGTCAGCGCTCCTAGGCGGAGCTGGGGTGTGATGTCCTCCTGTGGTGCCGGGGCTGGAACAGAGGGGACAGGGGAGTGAAGGGCACAGAGCCGGGGCAACCCCTCTCTACATCCACGGTGGAATGAACAACACCAATGCCAGAAGATTGCATGGAGGCTCTTGGAAACAGGAGCTCTGGGCCCCACACTATAGGGAGCAAAGTGTTAACCAGAAAAGGCCATGAGGGCATAGCATACGTTAGCTCCGGGAACAGCACCCAGGGGAAGGGCTGGAGAGAATGGGGCTAGCCTTCACCCCAACACAGTGATGGACAGGAGGGAAGTGGAAACAGAAGATCAGCAGGGGCTGCCGGTGGATGGGAGAATGTGAGAGGTGAGTGGTTGGATGGAGGGGGTGTAAGGGAAGGGGTGCATGTATGTATGACTTAGCAGTGGTAGATGTATAATGGGGATGGGTGGCTGGGTGGTTCCTGTCACAGCAGTCGGCAGAAAACAAGGTTCAGGATAGGTGGGCAAGCAGGCAGATCCCAAGGGGAGGGGGAGGGTACCTGTGATGATGTCAGTGGATTCAGGGCCATGGCGCTTCTGCCCAGAGATGCCATAGAGGTTGAACTTGTATCGTTGGGAGGGTGTCAGGTTAAGGACAGTGACCGTGTGGGATCCCCCATCCACGGGCAGGGCCTGGGGCTTCCCCTCCCTGTCTCTGTACTGGATGGTGAAGGAGTCAAACTGCCCCTGGGGGACGGTCCAGGACAGGCGGACGGAGTCGTGGGTGATGTTGGTCGCTGAGAGCTCCCCCAGGCTGGGCTGGGCCGGGGCCACTGTGGCCTCTTCTGTCTCCTGCAGGACAGAGCCTGCAAAGGATAGAGAGAGGAGAGTAAAGGGCTTGGGCGATGGGCTCAGCAGGTTGCAGAGTCCAGAAAAAGAGGGAAGAATGGGGTAGCAATGGAAATAACCTGATTGGTCTTAATCTGTCCATTCACATACACGTCTCTCCATTTCTCCATCCATCCAACGAGTGAAACAATCCACTTACCCAAGGTCCTTCCCTCCCTCCATCCATCCTCTTCTTCACCTTTCTAATCATCCAGCCAACCTCCCACACATGCCCCAACCATCCATCCATTCCCACACACACCTTTCTTCCAGCTAGATCCACCCTCACCTCTCTCTCCCTTCCCTGTACCCACTGGCCTGCACATATCCATATCCATCCATCCACACAACCATCCCCCTATACCTCTATTCCTAGCTCTCCTCCATTGGTATATAGAGCAGCCACTAGCAGGCCCACACGGACTGGCTTCCTAGACATGTGTTCCCCAGAGCACTCCAGGGTGGAGATGCTACATTGTGCTACAAAGCAAAGAGGCTGATGGGGGTACCACTGGGAGAAACTTCTGACCTGTGACAATGTCAGTGGAGACAGGGCCGTGGCGCTTCCGGCCAGAGACACCGTAGAGGTTGAACTTGTATTGGTGGGAGGGCGTCAGGTTGGGGACAGTGACTGTGCGGGATCCCCCATCCATGGGCAGAGCCTGGGTTTTCCCTTCTATGTCCTTGTACTGGATGGTGAAGGAGTCAAACTGCCCCTGGGGGACGGTCCAGGAGAGGCGGACGGAGTCGTGGGTGATGTCAGAGGCTGAGAGCTCCCCCAGGCTGGGCTGGGCTGAGGGTTTCTCCTCCCGTGGTGCCCGGGCTGCAACAGAAAATTCAGGAGAAAGTAAAGGATATGGCCAAAAGTTGAGTGGGTCCCAAGGTCCTTGAGTGCACCATATTCTTTCCAGTGGGAGGAGATGGAGAGGGCACAGGGAGGTACAGAGGCCTGCCCGCCCTGGGAACACAGTAGTGGGAAGGAGAGCTGGGTGATATTCCCAGATTGCCATGTGCAGGGATTGGGCCAACATGGTGGGCTGAGAACAGGAGAAATGGATGGACGTGTGAAGCCAATTCATCCAGCCATCCATCTCATGCACACCTGCCCATCCATCCATCTGTTTGTAGATACACCCCACCATTCATCCATCTATATGCACACCCACCCTTCTGTCTTTTTCTATCCAACCTTTGGCCCATTCCCACATAACCCCTCCATCTGTCTCTCCAGCCGCATACACACCCCTTTCTCTCTAGCCCTCTCTCCATCCCACCTCATCCCAGTCACATGGTCACCATTTCCTTCCCTGTCTCTGTCCTTTCCATCCATCCACCCATGAACTCATCCATCCACCGCAAGGCCGCATGCACGCACATCTACCTGCATTCACCGACAACCATTCATCTCAAGGCACACCCTCCCGCCCTCCCTTCCTTCTCTTCCACCAGCTTCTATCCTTCCACCTATCTCCACACACCCCTCTCTGACCTGCCTTCTTCCTCTACATTGATCCATTGCACCATGTGCTCCCTTGCACCCCCTCCACATATGCACTGAGCTATCCATTGCTGGGCCAAAGATGCATCCTTCTCAGTGATGTCTTCCTCAAAAGTCCCAACTTGTTGGTCAGTGTCCCCGCTGCATTGCAGTCAGGGACAGCCAAAGGAGCCAACACTCCTGGAGCAACCACTGACCTGTGACAGCGTCCGTGGAGATGGGGCCATGACGCTTCCGCCCAGAGATGCCGTAGAGATTGAACTTATATCGTCGGAAGGGTACCAGGTTGGGAATGGTGACTCTGCGGGATCCCCCATCCACAGGCAGGGCCTGCATCTTCCCTTCTTTGTCTTTGTACTGGATGGTGAAGGAGTCAAACTGCCCCTGGGGAACGGTCCAGGACAGGCGGACAGAGTCGTGGGTGATGTCAGAAGCTGAGAGCTCCCCCAGGCTGGGCTGGGCTGGGCGTTCCTCTTCCCGCCGGGGTGCAGGGGCTGCAGGACATAAAAGGAGGGACAACGAAGGGTGTGACAGAAGGGGTCAGTGGATTGCAGAGCCCTTGGGGAGTGCCACATTATGCCCCATGAAAGAAGACGGCAAGAAGACATGGAGAGAAGCAGGTTCCCACCCATGGAGAGCTGGGGCCATAGAGACGTGCTTGTGCACAGGCCAGGGCTGATTGTCCCAGGGTGGCACTGCCTCTGCAAGGGGCCAGCTCAGGGCTGGAGGTGATGCTCATGGAAACTTGAGTTTGAGACGCAGGAGGGAAAGGGGAGGGAAAGGAGAGAGATGAGTATTACCCATAGCCCTCTAATGGATATGGAGAGAGGCCACTGGTGTCCATCCATTCCCAGGAGTACCCTTGTATCCATCCCCTCTCCCATCCGTCTACCCCGCCCCCAAACACATCCATCCCCATACATGGCTCCATCCATCCCTTTATCTATGTCTGCACATAGATACAATTACCCATCCATCCTTACACACCACCATCCTTCCATCCTTGCACACACAGCTCCAGTTGCCCATCCACCTGTACATGCCTCCATCCATCCATCCTTAGCTATAGACCTATATCCATCCAGCCATCCATCTGACCCTTTACCCATGCCTGCACACACACCTCCAATTACTCATTCAGCCCTCAATCCATCCATCTGTCCATCTGTTCATCAGTCCCCACACACGTGCCTCCATCCACTCCTAGATGGAAGCATCCACCCACCCGTCCCTGTACACACAGCTCCAGTTACCCATTCTCCCTCGCACACCTCCATCCGTCTGCCCATCCATCCTTCTGTCTTCACACACCTGGCTCCCTCCCTCCTTCCACCTACCCACTCTTAGACAGAAACATCCATCCATATCCATCCATCCAGCCTCCGGCTTCCCATCCTCACACACATGCCTTCATCCCTGTTTTCCCATTCCCTGCCTGTCACTGTCTGAATCTGTCCCTGCAGATGCTGCATTCACAAAAGCATCTTGCTGAAGGACCTGTCTTGGAAGCCGGGGTCCCTGCTGTCCTGGAAAGCAGAGTGGGGGACAGGGCAGGGCATCACTGACCTGTGACGGTATCAGTGGAGATGGGGCCAGTGCGCTTCTGCCCAGAGATACCATAGAGGTGGAATTTGTATCGTTGGGAGGGCACGAGGCTGGGGACGGTGACCTCCCGGGATCCTCCGTCTACAGGCAGGGCCTGGGGCTTCCCCTCCGTGTCCCTGTACTGGATGGTGAAGGAGTCAAACTGCCCCTGGGGGACGGTCCAGGAGAGGCGGACAGAGTCGTGGGTGATGTCGGACGCTGAGAGCTCCCCCAGGGTGGGCTTGGCTGGGTGGTCGGCTGGCGCTGGAGAGGAGGGAGCACAAGGGGATCCTGTTAGTGCCAGCTTGGGATGCAGGAGATCCCAGGCCCCTGGTGCTCCAGCTTCTTCTCAAGGTATCATCAGTACCCAGGACAGGGAGCCCTGCAGTTGTGACCTGCCCTACACACGACTCTGTCCCTGAAGGACTCTTCCCTCTCCATCCAGGCCTGGGCCCATTCTCTTTCTCCATCACTCTCTTCTCCCTCTTGGATCAAATGCCCCTCTGCCTTTTTTCTTTGGGGCTCTCTCTCCCTCCTTGTTCCTCTGACACTTCTTTCTTGGGTGGTACACCTCCCTTCCCTCCCCCCCATGCCCTTGTCTCTTTCCTTCCTCTCATCTTGTTCCTGCATACGACCTCTCTCATGTCCTTCCCGTTTATTTTTTGCATCTCTTTTGCGTTGTCATGTGGCTCTGTCTACCTCACTGCTTTGCTTCTGCACATTCTTTCCCTCCTACCTATTCCTTTCTTCGTTTCTTTCTGCCCCTGCTCCTCTCCCTCTCCAGCTTTCTTCCTATCTCCACAGGCCTTTCTGCATATATCCAGGCTTCCTGATGTGCACTCAACCTGACATCCACCCATTCCTCCATTCAGCCCCACGTACACCCATCCACCTATCTTTCCTTCCTCATGCAGATCCATCTGCCGCTTGCACACCTACCATCCATCTATCCGTCCATCCATCCATCCATCCATTCGCCTCATGCACACCATTCCCCGATACACCCAACAATTCGTCTGTCTACAAGCACACCTATCCTTCCACCTTGGTCTATCCAGCCATTGACCCATTCCCACAGGACCCCCTCCATCAATCTCTGCATCCCTATACACACCCCTTTCTCTCTCTCTCTCTCTCTCCACCTCATCTCATCCCTGCCATGTGGTCACTATTTCCTTCCCTGTCTCTCTCGTTTCTCCCTGCCACATTCCCTTTGTCATCCAGCCAAGGGATCCAGAGTGGTTCTTTCAAGGCCCCATGACAAAGGCTCACAGGTATCTCATTCCCTTGGTGCCCCGGGGGAGGCTGGGGCAGAGACCCCCCCATGCTTGGGTCCTATCCCAGCTCCAGGTCTGGACTGGGGTCTTGTGGGTTAGAGAAGGAAAGTGGAGCTGGAAGCCAAGATGTGTTGGTCCTATCCCAGTGCTGGGAGGGCAGCAGGTCCAGTGAATTAGAGCAGGGAGAGCCAGGGAGCCCGGACAGCTGGGTTCTGCCCCGTAGCGCTGATGAAGGCAAGCAGAGAAGGAGGGCAGAGGAGCAGCAAGAGGGTTGGTGTGCAGGCAGGGAACACCAGCACAACGCTACCTGTGCTGACGTTGGCACGCAGAGGCCGGGAGAGCCGACCCTGGTGCACCCCGTACAGTGTGACAGCATAGGCCGTGGCTGGCTGCAGCCCCTGGATGAGGGTTGCCCGCTGGTCGCCGGGCACCTGTACTTCCTGGGAGCCTGCCTGCCCTGCCATGTCCTGAGAGAGCACCAGGAAGGAGTCGAGCAGCCCCTGCCACACGGTCCATGCAAGCCCAAAGCTGTCGCTGGTCACGTTCCCCACTGCCAGGCCCCCCAGCACGCCAGGCCCGGGGCTCCCACCCTGGGGAGCTGCAAGAAAGAGCAGGTAGGGGTCAGCATGCCTGGGTTTCATTCCCAGCTTGGCGAGGGCAGGGGGCCTAGTGGTTAGAGCAGGGAGGGGGAGAAAGCCCGGACACCTGGGTTCCACTTGCAGCACGGCGAGGGCAGTGGGGACTAGCAGGTTAGAGCGAGGGAGCTTGGGAGCCCGGCACCTGGGTTCCTGCCCAGCTCAGCAAGGGCCGCGGGATCTAGCCAGTTTGGATCCAGAATACCTGCACCCTGTCCCAGCTCGGGGACCGTGGGCTGGCAGGTCACAGGAGGGGGTGGCAGGTTGGAAGCCAGGAGTCCTGGGCTCTACGTCCGTGTCTGGGACGGGAGTGGGGTCTAGTGATGCAGAAGAGGTCGGCTGAAAGCTAGGACTCCTCGGCTCTATCCCAGCTCCGGAGGAGTGGGGTCTACTGGGTTGCAGCAGGAGGGATTGTGGGGAGGGAAGGAACCAGGATACCTGGGACCTTTGCCCAGGAGGGGAGTGGGGGTTAGGGGATAGCGTAGGGGCAGGGGTTGGGAATTTGGACACCTGGGTTCAATGCCCTTGTCTGGGAAGGGAGTGGGGTCTGGCAGATTCGAGGAAGGGGACTGGAAGCTAGGATGCCTGGGTTCTGCTCTAGCTCTTGGGCAGGGATGCCTACTGGTTAGAGTGGAGGGGGCTGGGGCTGGGTGCATGGTGCAGATCGTGGTTACCTGTCATAGCTCTGGTGACGGTGGGCTCAGATAGGGTCCCCCCAGGCCCCTCTCCCCACAGCTCCAGCTCGTACTCAGTGCCTGGGCTCAGCTGAGTGACGACCACGCTCCACTGCCCCCCAGGCACCTGGATCTCCCCTGGGGGGGCCCTGGAGCTGGTGTCACGGTACCGCAGCAGGAAGCGCTGGAAGATGCTGGTGGTGGCCGTCCAGGTGACACGGAACCGGTCGGCAGTAACGTCCGTCACAGCCAGGTCCCCCGGGGCACGGGACTCTTCCTGGCGGGGAGAGGTTGTGCTGGGCACTGGGGGAACTGTGGGCTCCTCGGGGCTGGATGACTCTGGAGCTGGTGGGGCAGGAGACGGTGAGATGGATGGGGAAGGAAGGCACTGCTGCCCCATGCTCACCCCTTTAAGCCAGCCCATGTTCCCCAGTGCCAGGGGCTGGATCAGCGCCAGCACCCCCTGGAGAGAAAAGGCCCCTGCCCTGCTGCCCAGGGTGGCTTGGTGGGTGCATCCACAGTGTGGCCTCTGCAGCTGGTGGAGGAGGAATCTGTGGGGTTAGTGCCAGAGGAGTGAAGGGGATGAGGGGGGCAGAGACAGGTGGTGGAAGGGACACTTCTGATGGCCACGCCTGTCCCCTGTGGGGAAAGAAACCAGAGCATGCTGGGGCCCAGGACCTGAAAGGAGAGAGAAGCAGGAGTGGGCTGTGACGGTTAGCGTGAGCGTGTGGCACTGCTGGGCAGCCAAGCAGTGCCGTGGGGCGATGCGGCTGGATGGGGGGCGGTCCCCAGAGCTGTCTCGTGCTACCTGTGGAGATGATGATGGAATACGACTTGGATGACCGCCCCTTGACCACGCCGTGGATCTCCACCTGGTAGGTGGCACCAGGTGCCAGGCTGGGTAGGCGCACTGTAGCTGCATCCCCAGGCACCGAGAGCTCCTCCGCCGCGCTCCCACCTTGGCTGCCCACCTGCCGGTAGCGGACGACCACGCGGTCTGCGTGACCCCGCAAGCCGTCCAGCGAGATCACGACGGTGTCAGGGGAGCTGGCCACAACCCGTGGCTTGGTGTGCGTCTGCCGCCCCCCATCCAGCTGGGAGTAGCCCTCGGAGTAGATGCTGCCCACCTCCCTGCCCAGGGGAAAGGCACTAGGGGCCCTCGTGGGCACTATGTCTGCCAGTCCCTCTGTGTGCTCGCTCAGGCGGCTGAACACCATGTCGCGGATATCCACGGGCTTCCTCCGCGTGAGGTAGAAGAAGATGGCCTGGGCCACGCTGGGGATGGTCTGGTTGCCACGGAGCGGGAAGCCTGTGGCTCGCAGGTAGCTCTCCAGGCGCTGCAAAAAGGTCCCGTTGTAGGGGGACAGCTTGGCTGTGATGTTCTGCACCACGGTGCGGAGGAAGACATGGCTGGACAGCGGGGAGGCGTCGGGAAAGGAGGGCCGGGGGCTGGACCGCACTGCTGGGGGGGCAGGGGCGGGTGGACGGGTGCGGGAGGCCTCAGGGCGCGTGGACTCAGGGGGTGGCCCCATGGGTGGGGGTGGGGCTGCCGTTGATGCTGCCGGGAGCAAATGTCAGTTCAGCTGTGAGAGAGGGGCCTCATAAGGCTTCCCCCCCACCCTGTCCCCAGCCTTGGACTGGACCAGCACCTCCATGAGGTGCCCATCTCCCACCCCCAGAGCCAGCTGGTGCCCCTGGGCAGGCATCCCCTGGAGGGGTCAGACCCCTTGCCCCTTCCCCCGCCACCTCCTCTGGTGCCTTCACCCCAGCTGCAAAGGGAAGAGGACTAGGTTATTTCTGGCTTCTCTGGAGGCAAGAGACCTGTGGACCCTAAACGGAGAGACGGCTGGATGAACACATGGCTAAGCAAGAAGGACGGATGACAGGGAGAGGGAGAGGGGGGTTGTCCTGGCTCGCCGACGGGCTGGTGGTGGGTGGTAAAGAGGAGAGGGAAACAATTCCTGGAACATATGAGCGAGAAAAAATGAAGGGCAGGATAAGGGCCAATCTCTAGATCCCCGAAAGAGCTGTGGACAAATGCACAGAAAGAGAGGTGGGCCAGTGGGGAGGCGGATGGATGGATAGACAGGTAAGCCAATGGAAAAATGGATGGATGTATACATGGGCCCATAAAAAAGGAGGATGGGCGTATGGATGGCCTGGTGGAGAGAAGGATGGACGCGTGGATGGATGCATGGAGAAATAGACCAATGAAAGCACATCTGGACAGACACAGTGGTGTTCTCGGCCCCCATGTATCCCTCCCTGCTCCCCGACTCCTCCCCACCCCACCCTGTGTGGGAGCACCCACCGGTGGCAGCGGTGACGATAGCGGGTGGGCTGGCCTCGCGGTCCCGATGGGCCTTCAGGGTGATGCGGTAGCGGGTGTCACTCTCCAGGCCACTCAGGGTGACATGCTGGCGGTCGGGGGGCAGGTCCAGATGGCTGGGCGGGCCCCTACCCACACGGCTGACAGGGGTGTACTGCAGGGTGTAGCGCTCAGGAGCAGCAGCCGGGGGGTCCCAGCGGAGGCTCAGCGAGGTGGGGGTGGTGCCTGTGGGGCGCAGGCCATGGGGTGCATCGATGCCTAGGGGAGGGAAGGGCAGGGATGAGAGGTGCCAGGGATGGGCCTCATCCATGTGTCCATGCCTCCATCCCGCCCTTCAGTGGTCTGCGCATCCACCTCTGTGTTGGCTCATCCATTCATCCAGCCACTTTTCTATTGGCCCTTCCACACATCTACCCCTCCCTCCACTGGCCCAGCCATATGCCCCTTCATCTCTCCACTGGCCCGACCATATGCCCAGCCGTTGCTTCTTTGGTCCATACATACACTCATATATACCCCCACTCTTTCCCCTGGGCCATTCAGCACAGAGACCTTCTCTTTCCCCAACATGGACACCTACCCCCAGAGCTGCCCCCCGCCCCAGCCCCGGTACCCCTCAGAACTCACGGGTGCCGACGGTTAGGGTGGTGGGGGGACCGAGGTGCTGGTCCCGCAGGGCCTGGACCGTGACGCTGAACTCCTGCCCTGGCACCAGGCCTGAGGGCGCGAAGACCGTGGCCGAGCCGGGCAGCTGGAGCAAGGACACCCCCTGGGGGTTGCCCTGGGGGAGGGAAGCAGGAGTCAGGACCCCTCCATTCTTCCCCTCTCCTCTTCCAGAACCCCGAGCCCCCCAAATGTGCCCCCACCCTTCCTGCTGCCCCTCCTGCACTATCTCCCTGCCCAGGAGGAGTGATTAATAACCCCCACCCCATCGAGGGGGATCCCTTTACCATAGGGACAAGGCGAATCTCATAGCCATCCACGGGAGTCTTGGGGCGACGCCACTCCAGCCGGAAGCTCGTCTCCTCCCTGCTCACCACGCGCACATCCACAGAAGGGATCTCTGATGGGGGCAAGATGGGGGGGGTGAGGCATTCGTCCCTGCCCCCTCCTGGATCCAGTCAGCACCTTCCCGTGGCCTGGAGCTGGTTTGGGATCGGTCCCCCCACCGCCCCCTGCTCCCCCCTCACCTCTCCCCACTCCCTGTTCTCTGCCTGCCTGAGGTCTTTGATGGGCATCCAGGCCGGGCGCGGTGGAAAGCAAACACTTTGGGGAACAGATGCAGCTCTGATCCACTGCCCCCTTCCCCCCCGCAGCAGCGCCTGGCCCCTGCAGCCACGATGAATGGGGCCGATTCTACAGGGGGTTACCCGAGCTGGCGTGGGCAGGGTGCCATGTGGATCTTGGCTGGGCTGGTGCAGGG
Source organism: Crocodylus siamensis (assembly GCF_052110815.1). Classification (NCBI taxonomy): domain Eukaryota; kingdom Metazoa; phylum Chordata; order Crocodylia; family Crocodylidae; genus Crocodylus; species Crocodylus siamensis. The sequence goes on along the minus strand of NC_143409.1, from coordinate 53,130,613 downwards.
ATCGGGCAGGACTGAACAGGGGGTCTCTGTGCCCGAGGAAGTCCCCCCTTCACCTCCCCTACTGCTCCTGGCCCCACCCCGCTCCCAACGGCCCTGGCCTGGGGTCAAGACTGGATTAGGCAGCACAAAGGGCAGCTTCATCCCTGGGCTGCCCCATGTAGCAGGGAGGAATTGAGAAGGGGGAGATCCTAGCTCACCCCATGGCGGGGAGGCATATGGGGGCCCAGGGGGATTGTGGGTACTGAATGAGCTGTCCCCTGGGGCATTCTGAGTAGGCAAGGCACAGGAGGGAGTAGGACCGTGTGGCTTCATGCTTTTATGGGTTAGGAGCAGCTGAATACCGCGGGGGATTGTGGCCAGGTGGGATTATGGGCTAGGAGCAAATTGCCCAGGAGGACTGTGGATAGGGAGCAAGGGCAGTCCAGGAGGATTCTGGGTAGGGAGCCAGAAGGGCAAAAAGGGGGTCATTGAGAGGGGAGGCAAATGCCACTGAAGGTGAGTGTGGGTGGGCAGCGAGGGCAACTCAGGGGGATTGCGGGTAGGGGGCAAGAGAGGCACAAAGGGACTGTGGGTAGGGAGTGCGGATGGTCCAGGGGATGGTCCAGCTCTAGAGCATTGTGGGTAGGGAGTGAGGGTAGGCCAAGGGGACCAAGGGCTGGGGCATGAGCTAGTCCCAGGGGATTCTGGGTAGGTTAGCAAGCTAATCCCAGGGTACTGTGGGTAAATTAATACTCTGGCTCCAGGGGATTGTGGGTATTTTAGCAAGCCAGCCCAGGGTGATTGTAAGATAGCAAGCCAGGAAATGGCAGCTCAGCAAGCCAACACTGGGGGGTTGTGGGTAGGTTAGCAAGCCAGCCCCCCGGTACTGAGGGTAATTTAGGGAACCAGCCCCAAGGGACCGTGGCTAAATCAGTAAGCCAGCCTCAGGGGATTGTGGGTAAACTAGCAAGATGGCCCCCAGGGATTGTGGGTAAGCTAGTAACGTGGCCCCAGGGGACTGTGGGCAAGCTAGTGAGCTAGCTCTGGGGGACTGTGGATAAGCTAGCAGACCAGCCCTATGGGATTATGGGTAGGCTAGCAAGCTGGCCCCTGGCCATACCTAGAGCGCAGTCCTCGCCGGCATAGCCCGGGCGGCAGTGACACCGGCCTTGGCGGCACTCACCGCGGCCCCAACAGTCCCCGGGGCAGGCCCGGGTCCCGCAGTCGGGGCCACTGTAGCCAGGATGGCAGACACAGCGCCCAGCCACGCAGCGCCCGCGGGCCCGGCACCCCTGGGGGCAGGCGGGGGTCTCACAGGCAGGGCCTGAGTAGCCCTCGAAGCAGACACAGCGACCACCCAGGCACCGGCCCTGGTCGTTGCAGTCATCGGGGCAGGTGGGGACCTGGCAGTGCCCATCCACGCAGACCCCGGCTGGGCCACAACCACCTGGGCACTGGGGCTCAGCACACGTGGGGCCACCCCAGCCCTTCTCGCACACACAGCTACAGGCCGACAGGTCGAAAGTGCCGTGCTGGCTGCACAGGCTCCGCGTGTCCGTCTGGCCTGCATTGGGATGGGAGGGGAGGGGTTAATGCTTCACTCTGGCCCTGCCCCCGGCCCCTTTGTGTGGCTCCACCCACCCATTTAGCCCAACCCTCCTCCACCAAGACTCTACCCCTCCATGCCCACACCTCTTTTTGACCCCCTAGGTTGGCTTTTGGCCCTGCCCACCTATTTAGCCCTACCCTCTTCCCCAAAGCTCCACCCCCTGTGGCCACACCCCTCCCAACCACAGCCCCACCCCACCCCCTTGTCCTGCTCCACCTCCTTTTGACGCCCTTGGCTGGCTCCCAGCTCGACCCATGCATTTAGCCACACCCGTGTTCATACCCCTCCCTGCCACAGCCGCACCCCCTTCTCCAGCCCCCCACCTCTGGCACCCTGAACTGTTTTTTGGCACCACACGCCCAATCAGCCCCACCCCCACCCTGAAGTTCCTCCCATCACTCTAGCCACACCCTTTTCTGACACCCTTTGTTGGCTTCCGGCCTCAGCCAGTCATGTAGCTCTACCCACCCCCTGCCGAGGCTCCACCCCTTACTGCAGTCATGTCCCTTCTATGCCACCCCAACACCCCTTCTGCCCTGCCCCTTTTCAACAGCTTCAGCTGCTGCTGGGTCCCCACCTACTCATGTGGTTCCCCCCACCACACCAACCCCACCCAAGGCTCCAGCCCTTTCCATGGCCATGCCCCCTCCCTGCCGCCACCACACCCCTCCGGCCCACCCCTTTTTTACACCCCACCTGGAGCTGGGTTCCACCCCCATGCCCAGACTCCACCCACTCCTCTGCTTGCTCCACCCCTACTCCTCCCCGCACCCTGTCTCACCCGTGCCAGCTTGGGTAGTGGCAGCAGCAGTCGGGCTGCACTGGTCTCGCAGGGACCGGACCTGGGCCTCGAGGGCACGAAGCCGGGCGAGGACGTCCCTCAGGGCAGCAGTGTCAGCCTCACAGCCACAGCCGGGGCCGGCCAGGTTGATGCGGTGGGTCAGTACCACCTGCTTCTCGGCCTCCCCCATCCCTGGCTCTCCCATTGGGACTGCTGTGGCCGTCGACCCCTGCGCTTCCTGGGGGTCCCCGCAAGCTGAGCAGGGGGGTACGCGGATGTTGTAGACATGGGAGAAGATGGTGGCATTGGCTGGGGGAGGGAGTGGAGCAGCTCGGCGGGATCGGGGCCTGGGGGGCCTGGGTGATGCCCCCTGGAACAGTGGTAGGAGCAGCAGCAGCAGTGGCACCAGCACCTGGTGACCCATGGTGCAGTGGGGACCTGTGGGAGGGAGAGAGTGAGGGATGGATGGGGATCCTCCCCAGGTGGGGGTCCTCCCCTCCCCCTCCTCAGACGGACCCACTGGCCCCCCACAAGCAGCCAAGACCTCCCCTCCATAACAGAGCCCTCTCCCCTTCCCGGTACAGCCCAGCTCCCCTTAGTGAACTAGGCTCACCCCTCTCCCACTGCAGGATACCTGGGCTCTCTGGGAGGTGAGTAGGGCCTGGGGGGCAGAGAAGCCAGGGGCTGGGGGCCCAGATGCCTGGGTTTTACCCTGTCTCTGGGAAGGGAGTGGGGTGTGACGGGGGTTAGAGCAGGGGGGTGGGGGCCAGGATGCCTGGGTTCTCTGGGAGGGGAGTGGGGGCTGCTGGGATGGAGCCCGGATGCCTGGGCTCCCCAGGATGGGAGTGGGGTCCGGGGGGTTACAACCTGGGGTCTGGCACGCTAGTCGCCCAGGCTCTTTCCTAGGTCCGGGAGGGGAGTGAGGACTTGTGGGATGGAGCCTGGATGCCTGGGTTTGCTCCAGGCCTGGAAGGGGAGTGGGGGCTGGAGCAGGGGTGGCCGGGAGCCCGGATGCCTGTGCTCTCTCCAGCTCTGGAGGAGGAGTGGGGGCCGGGGGGCTGGAGCAGGGGTGGCTGGGAGCCCAGATGCCTGGGTTCGATCCTGTCTCTGGGAGGGGAGTGGGGTCTTAGGGGGTTAGAAAAAGTTGGCAGGGGGAGGGCGGGGGAGGACCAGATGTCTGGGTTCCTTCCTGGGTCTGGGAGGGGAGCAGGGTGCAAGGGGCCAGAGCCCAGGTGCCCGGGTCCCATCCTGGCTCTAGGAGGGGAGCTGGGGCTGGGGGTCAAAGCGGCTGTGGGGCCGATTCCGGGTGCCCGGGCTCTCTTCTGGCCCCAAGAGGCAGCTGGTGTGCCAGAGGCCGGGGTCTGCCCCGCCCTGTGAAGGGTGTGGGAGCCGGGGGGCCAGGGCAGACTGCCTGGGTTCTCCCAGCCCTGGCGTCGGCGCCCCACAGAAGAGTCGGCCTGTTCCCACATGCCCTGGGGAAGCCCCGGCAGCCTCCTGTTTTCACAGCTGGTGGCCTGAATTCCTGCTTCCTGGCATGCTCCCGGCACCCACTTCACCCGCCCCCCTCAGGCTGGGCCGGCTCAGGCAGCCTGCCAAGGTCTCTGTCCCTGCCAAGGCCAAGAATGGAGGGATGGACAGACAGAGAGATGGAGGGTGCATGTGGATGGGTGGGTGGATGTGCATGGGGAAGGAGGGCTAGATGGATGGATGTAGCTGGGGAGGGTTGGAGGGGTGGATAGAAGATGTGCGTGGAGATGGATGGATGGACAGCGAGATAGGCGGATACATTGCCAGGTAGATAGAGAGGCACAGGGGCAAGATGGATGTATGGGGGGAGGGACACAGAGACGGGGTGGAAATGGATGGATGGGAAAGGAGGGGTGGAAGATGTGTGTGGAGACAGATGGGTAGCTGAGTGGACAAGTGTAAGGGAAGATGGATGGATGGATGACATGGACGTGGGGGAAAGACGGAGAGGAGATGAGGTGAGAATGTCTCCATCTGTCCGTCTGTCCGTCCATCTAACCTGCCAGGGGGTCTAGGGGGTAGACGGCTGGGCAGCTGGCAGAAAGACAATGTACGGGGATAGAAAAAGAGAGAGACGGGGTGTGGGGATGGGGATGGACGGACACACAGAAGATAGATGGGCACGGGGACAGACGGCGATGGGAGCGGGAGGTGGGCTGCAGGGATGGAGGGACAGACAGACGGACAGAGGAGGTGCCTGGGGATAGCAAGATGGACAGACAGACGGACGGACGGATGGAAGGAGAGATGGATCTGTAATGGGGTGGCAGGAGACTCAGGAACATCAAGAAGCAGATAAGGCAGATCAGTCGGCAGGAGGTGGGGGTGGGGGGTGGAGGCAGGCGCGGACAGACAGACGGATGGACAGGAGGCTGGCTGGATTAACCCCATAGCAGGTCTGGCTTTGAACAGGGGTAAGCCCGTGGGTGCTGCTCTGGCCCTGGCAGCAGGGGGCTGGGGGGGGCTCGGTAACCCTTGTGAGGTCCTCTGCTGCCGGTGCCCCTCACTCCTGACCTACAGCCTCCTCCCCACCAGTGCCCCTGACTTCTGACCTGCAGCCCCCCGCTCCCGCCCCGCAGCCCGCCGTGCCCCCCGGGGCGCGGGAACAGGTGTCCGCGGGGCTGGAGGGCAGCCAGGCCTGGCCCAGCCCGGTGCTGTTTACTGCTCGAATTCCTTGGCGCAGAGATGGGAGTCCCACCCTGCGCCCCGTGCCTGGCTGCGGGGGAGGGACAGGCGGGGGGGCGGCCAGGGCCCTCTTGCCCCCGGTCCTCTTCGGCCACCCGTGCAGCGAGTTGCCTGGGTCTCAGCCCAGGCTCCGGGAGCCCACAAAGCCGCGGGTCTGGCTTCCCCCCCGGCACACACAGGGCCTCTGTCTGCCTTGCCCCTTCCCTTCCGCCCCGAGTCCCGGCCCCTGGCAGCCCAGCCTGCCCACCCCCCAGCTGCCTGCCACCTGAGTCCCCTGGCCTCCCCGTTTCCTGTCACCCCAGGCTGCCCAGCCACGCCAGGCCCTTCAATCCCTCGCCAGCCCAGTCCTCCCAGTCCCTCCAGTTCCCTGTCACCCCAGGTCCCTGTCAGCCCAGTCTGCCCAGTCCCTCCAGCTCCCTGTTACTCAGTCTGCTCAATCCCCGTCCCTCCAGCTCCCCCAGTCCCCAGTCATCCCAGGGCCCCCAGATCCTGCCATCCCAGCACCCCAGTCACACCAGCTCTCCCAGTCCCTCCAGTTCCCTGTTACCCCAGGTCCCTGTCAGCCCAGTCTGCCCAGTCCCTCCAGCTCCCTGTTACTCAGTCTGCTCAATCCCCCAGTCCCTCCAGCTCCCCCAGTCCCCAGTCATCCCAGGGCCCCCAGATCCTGCCATCCCAGCACCCCAGTCACACCAGCTCTCCCAGTCCCTCCAGTTCCCTGTTACCCCAGGTCCCTGTCAGCCCAGTCTGCCCAGTCCCTCCAGCTCCCTGTTACTCGGTCTGCTCAATCCCCCAGTCCCTCCAGCTCCCCCAGTCCCCAGTCATCCCAGGCCCCCCAGATCCTGCCATCCCAGCACCCCAGTCACACCAGCTCTCCCAGCCCCTCCAGTTCCCCATCATCCCAGTGCCCCAGTCCCCCGACAGCCCAGCTCTCCCACTGTCCCCAGTTCGCTGCCACTCCAGTCCCCCAAGTCCCATCGTTTCATCATGCCAGTTCTCCCCAGGTCCCTGCCGCCCATTTCCCATCATCCCAGTGTCTCAGTGCCCAGAGGTCCCTGGAATCCCAGTTCTCCCAGTTCCCCTTTACTCCAGTCTCCTGCCAGCCCGGTCCTCTCTTGCCGTCCAGTTTCCTGACAGCCCAGTTCTTCCTTTCCCCGCAGCTCCCCTGGTTGCTACCATCCCCATCATCCCAGTGCCCCCAGTTACCCACCACCCCAATGCCCCCAGTTACCAGCTTCCCATCATCCCAGCTCTTCCAGCAAACCCAGCTCTCCCAGTGCCCTGGTCTCCCACTGTTCTGGTTCTCCCAGTCCCTCCGGTCTCGACATCCCAGTTCTCCCAGTTTCTACAGTTCCTGGTCAGCCCAGCCCTCAGCCCACCCCTTCATCCCAGGTCCCTCACTCCTGCCAGCCCAGTCCCCCCGGGACCCCACTGTCCCAGTGCTCCCAGTCCCCCCAGTCCCCTGCTGCCCCAGCTCTCCCTTTCTCATCCGTCCCACTGGCTGCTAGTCCCCGTCCGTCCAGTGCCGCCACCCCTGCCGCCCAGCTCCCCCCGCTGCTACAGTACCCAGTCATCCTAATTTTCCCAGTTTCCCCAGTAACTCCAGTACTCCCAGTCTCCTAAAATTATCCCAGCCCCTGATCCCAGTGCCCCCAGCCCCGCCAGCCCAGGTCTCCCAGTTGGTACAATTCCAAGCCATTCTCGTTCCCCAGTAACCCCAGTTCCCCCAGTTCCCCAAGCCCTTCCGGTCTCCCCCCATCATCCCAGTGCCCCCAGCCCCCGCCAGCCCAGTTCCCCGTCATCCCAGGTCTCCCAGCACGCTGCCACCCCAGGCCCTGCACTAACCCCAGGTCTCCCCTGCCCCCAAGACCCAAGTTCTTCCAGCTCTCCCGCTGCCCCGCTGCCCGACACCCAGCTCCCCCGCTGCCCGCCGCTTGCCCCCGCCGCTTGCCCCCGCACCTCCGGACCCCACCACCCCGGGCCCCGCAGCCCCGCGAGACCCCCGGTCTCCCGCTGCCCGGAGCGCCCGCGGCCGCGCGGTACCTGCGGGCGGGCGGTGCGGGCGGGCGAGCGGCGCGGAGCGGGCGCGGGGCGGGCGCGGCGGCTCCGCGCTTACATAGCGGCTGCGCGCCCGCCCCGGGCTGCCGGCCAGGCCTGATGTCAGCGGCGGGGGGACGGGACGGGACGGGGCGGGGCGGGGCGGCCCCGACTCACCTGCGCGCCCCGGCACCTCCCTACCCGCCCATCGAGGCCCCTGCCTGCCCGCCTACCCACCCCCATCCACCTGCCTAGGTACCTGTCTGCCCAGGTCTTTGCCTGCCCACCTATCTACCCATCTGCCCACCTGTCCACCTCCCTACCTAGGTACCTACCTACACACCTACCCATCCACGCATCTACCTACCTACCTACCTAGACACCTACCTTCCCCCATCTACCAACCTGCCTACCCAGGTACAACCTGCCTACACACCTGTTTACCCTTCATCTACCTACCTGCCTACTAGGTAATTACCTACCCACCTACTTACCCCCTCATCTGCCTAGGTACCTACCTGCTAACGCACCTGCCTACTGACCAGTGTATCTAGCCAGGGGCTCCTGCAGGACCCCTCCCTTCCTCCAACCACCCCTGTATCCGGATGCCTGCGCACACCTCCCATTACCCATTTCCCCTCCCCCTTTCTTCATCCAACCCGCATACCTACCTTCCCATCCGTCCACCTACCTACTGGGGCTCCTGTATGTACCTCCCCATCCATCCATCCACCCACCCACACACTCCCTTACCTACTGACGTGTGTGCCCATCCCAGCATTCCCACACGCCCCCTTCAGCCATCCACCACCCAGCCGCCTACTCACCCCCCTTTCTACCCATCTTCCCATCCAGCCATCCCGCAGTACAGCCATCCCCATAGCCTTCCCTTCCCACATCCGTCTGTCCAGCTCCTCAAGCACTCCATGCCTCCATCCATCCACCCCTGCGTAGTCCACCCAGGTACCTACCTACTTTTTCACTGACCTACCTGCATCTCCCCCGTGCCCCGCCCCCACCACATGCTCCATGCATGCATCCGTCCCCTGCTTGCCCCTTCTATCCACCCACCTACTCGCTTACCTGTCTAGGGACCTCTCAAAGTGCCCGTGGGATCAGTCAGCCCTACAGCCCCTCTACCCCATACCTACCTACTACCCGTCTCTCTATGCAGCCAGCCACTTACCTGGCTATGTATCCATCCATCCCTCCATCTGCCCATGAGCCCATGGTGACTGTCCATCCATTGGGCCTGCCCCTGTATACACCTCTGTTCATCCGTCGTTTGTCCCCCACACCCCTCCATCCATCCATCCATCCATCCATCGGGTATCTGTCTCAGTACATCCATTCACCTACATACAGGTGCATCCATCCCTAACCACCTTACCTATCCATCCACCTACTTACCTATAGCATCCACCCATTCATCTCTGCACCCATCTCTACCCATCCATCCTTCCATCACTGTGCATATGCACCCTTCCCTCCCTCCCTCCCTCCTTCCACCCAGTGCTGGGTAGATCTCTATATGTTACTTGTAGCCACCACTGTGCACATCTGTCCGACATAAATGTCTGTCTGTCCATCTCCATGTATCCATCTCTCCCTCCCTCCCCATGTATACCCAGTGATCTCTCCGTCTCTCTCCATTTCTCTCTCCACCCACCTACCCACACACCCACCTTTATAAACATCCACCCACCCATCCACCTCCATCTCTCGCTCTCCATCCGTCCCTGTACACACCCATCTCCCTGTCTATCCATCTCCCTACCTGCCAGCCTACCGTACAGCAGACTCCCAGCACACCCCTCTCTACGCATTATCTACCTGTCCATCCATTCCCCCACCTACCCGTTGTCCCTCCTTCCTCATCCATCCACCCATCCACCCCAACTGCTATCCATTTCTCTCTCCAACCTTGCCCACGTGTACCTAATTATTGATCATCAGTCCCTCTCTCCATCCTTCCATCTATCCACCCATCCCTGTACATACCCATCTGTTCTCAGACCCTATAACAGCCTGGCTGGACATCACCCCCCGGTGCACAGCTCTTTACAGATCTCCCCGCCCACCCATGCCTAACTGCCTCCATTCATCTAGCCATCCTTCCCACCAGGTATCCGCAGTTCTCTCTTTCTTCGTCCATCCACCCCCCTTCTCATGCATCCGTTGCCCCTTCTTCTCCTCTAGCTCCCTCTCCCCATCTCTCAGCGTCCCCCAGTCTCCTCCGACCCCGGCAGCTCCCCCAGCAGCCCCCACAGGCGGCTGGCACCGGGCGGGGGGCACCGGGGACGCGGGGGCAGCTGCACCGGGGCGGGGGGGAAGGTCCCTGCTCTCGGCCAGGCCTTGAGCCCAAGGGTCGGGTCCGGGTCAAGCCGCCCCGGGAGGCAGTTCAGGCCGTCCTGTCCGGTGGGGCAAGGTACGAGCCAGCCTGGGAAATGCCCCGGGGCCAGGGGCCGGTGGCCCGGACAGCTGCGACCCCGCCGCCCGGCTCCACGGCGCGGCGCCGCAGGGGCTAGGGCGGGGGGGGGGTAGGGGCTGCAGTCCGCGAGGGTAAAACGCCGACGGGGGGGGTCGGGGCTGCGGGTCGGGCGTGAGGGGCACCAACAAGGCTGTGGCGGGGTAGGGGGTTGCGGGCCCGAAGTGTGGGGCACCGGCCGGGCTGGGGGGGGGGTCGGGGCTGCGGGTGGGGGTGAGGGACCCCGGCCGGGCTGGGGAGGGGGTCGGGGTTGCGGGCCCGAAGTGTGGGGCACCGGCCGGGCTCGGGGGGGGTCGGGGCTGCGGGTGGGGGTGAGGGACCCCGGCCGGGCTGGGGGGGGGGTCGGGGCTGCGGGTGGGGGTGAGGGACCCCGGCCGGGCTGGGGGGGGGGTCGGGGCTGCGGGTGGGGGGAGGCCCAGTCGAGGCCGGGCGGCGTTTGCTTTGGCCGGGCAGACACAGGGGCTCTGTGCGGCGGGGCGGGGGCCAGCGCCGGGGGGGGGGGCGCGGAGCAGGGGAGCGAGGACGGACCGAGGGAAAGCGGCGGGCGGGCGGGCGGGGGCTGCCCCGGGCCTCCTGCCCCCCCGGCCGGCCCCGGATCCAGCTGGATGGCGTCAGGCGCCGCGGCTGAGCTCATGGGTCAGGAATAGCGGAGCGAGCCCCCGGGGGCGGCGGCCGGAGTCGCCCCGGAGCTGGGGGGAGCCCAAGGCTGCGATGGAGCGGCCCGGGGGGGCCGCGGTGAGGGGCAGGGGCTGCAGGGCGGGCACTGCGGGGCGGGGGGCGCAGGCAGGCAGGGAGGGAGGGGCACGGGGGGGCCGGGGCCGCACGTGCCGCCGGGGGGCGGGGCCGCGCTCACAGTTTCGGCTCCGGGCGAGGAGGAGCGGGGCTCCGGCGGGCTGCGGGGCCTCTGCCCCCCCCCCCGGGCACACGCGGCCGGGCCCGGAGCCCCCTGCCCGCCGCCGAGAGCCCGGGGGCGCGGCGTGCCCCCGCTGTCCCCTGCCCCGGGTCGCTGCACAGGCCATGGGGGGGGGGGGCGGGGGGAAGCTCCTGCCATTGTTTACCCCTGGCGCGGCGGTCGCCGCAGCAACCAAACATCTGCATCCCCGCGCCAGATGTGGAGCATCCAGCTGCCATAGCCGAGTGATGAGGCAAGGCCAGCCCCGCACCCGAGGCCCTGTACTCCCGACCTGCAGCCCCCTGCGTCCCCCCAGCCATGCCGGTGCCCCGCACTCCCGACCAGCAGCCCCCCCCCCCCAGCTCTGCTGGCTCCCTCACTCCCAACCTGCAGCCCCCTCCAGCCCTGCCAATGCCTCTCACTCCTGACCCACAGCCTCCTGCCCCCCAAATCCCCCCAGTACTCCTCACCCCCAGGCCCCGCCCCCCGAACAGCGGTGACTCAGGGGGAGCAAGCAACAAACAGTCCCGTAAAAGCCGGGTCCCGCCTGGCGCTGGCCCCAATCCCAGCCTGGCTGGGGCAAGCGGGGCATGGAGCAGTAGCTCTGGGCCTCTGGCTCCAGCTGCTCCCGGGCAGCCACCATGGGGGGGACCAGTGTTTTGTCCAGCAACAATGGGTGTGGTGAGGGATGGGGGGGCCGGGGGGGGAGGAGGGAAACAAGCCTCTGGGTAGCCAAGGCCATTAGTGCAGGGCAATGCTGGGGGATGGGGGGGAGGGGAGGGGAGGGGGAGAGACACTGGAAGGAACTCGGGCATCCGGGAGCCAGGGCCTGCATTCATCAGTGCAGAGAGAAAGGTGGCTGGTGGGGGCACACACTGAAGAGAAGGCTGTCATTCGGGAAGCCAGGGCCTGGGCTAGTCCAGGAGAAGGTGGGGTGGGGGATTCACTGGCTGGAGAGCACCCAGGTGTCCTGGGAGCAGGGGACGGGGACTGGGACACACACTGGAGAGGACCCAGGTGTCGGGGAGCAGGGGATGGGGACTGGGGGACAACTGGAGAGTCCAGAGAAGAGCCACACATGATCAGAGGGCAGGAAAACAGACGTCACGATGACAGGCGGAGAGACATGGGGCTCTTTAGCCTGGAAAAGCCTAAGCTCAGGGGTGATCTGATGGCCACCTACAAGTTTATCAGGGGTGACCATCAGGATCTGGGGGAATGCTTGTTCACCAGAGCACCCCAAGGGATGACAAGGTCAAATGGTTATAAACTCCTCCAGGACAGTTTCAGGCTGGACATAAGGAAGAATTTCTTTACTGTCCGAGCCCCCAAGGTCTGGAACAGTCTGCCAGCGGAGGTGGTTCAAGCACCTACATTGAACACCTTCAAGAGCAAATTGGATGCTTATCTTGCTGGGATCCTATGACCCCAGCTGACTTCCTGCCCCTGAGGCAGGGGGCTGGACTCGACGATCTTCCGAGGTCCCTTCCAGCCCTAATGTCTATGAAATCTATAACCCAGGAGTCGGGGAGCAGGGGATGGGGACTGGGAGACACACTGGAGAGGACCCAGGAGTCGGGGAGCAGGGGATGGGGACTGGGGGACACACTGGAGAGGACCCAGGAGTCGGGGAGCAGGGGATGGGGACTGGGGGACACACTGGAGAGGACCCAGGAGTCGGGGAGGTATGGCTTGCACCTAGAGCAGGGGAAAGGGAATTGGGGGTTGGGGCAGGTTTGAGAGTACCCAGGTGTCCTGGAGCCAGGTCCTGGGTCCATTTGTGCCAGGGAAAAGGCGGGGGGAAGCTGGGGCAGATGGGCCGCAGGGAGAGGGTGAGAGGTCCACAAGCTGGAGAGACCCCAGGCGTCCCGGGAGCCAGAGCCCGGGTTTGGGCAGGGGGACAGGGTAGGGGGATCACAGGCTGGAGCAAGCCCTGATATTCTGGGAAGAGGAGGGGGCTGGGGACCGGGGACAGACACAGTGGAGAGTACCCCGGCACCTGGGGATGGGAGGGGGCTGGTGCGGGGACACATGCTGGAGGAAGTCCAGGTGTCTGGGGACCTAGGGGCTGGATCGTAGCGGGGAGAGGGTGGGAGGTCCACAAGCTGGAGAGGAGGCAAGCGCCGGGGCCGGGTTGGGGAAGGGGAAGCGCGTGTGAGGGCGTTACGGGCTGGAGAGACCGCGGGGAGCCGGGGAAGGGCTGGGGCGCGGGGGGCTGGAGCCCGGACACCCGCGGTCACGGCGCGGAGAGCGCGGGGCGCGCGCGGAGCGGGGCCGAGCCCGGGTGCCCGGGGCTGGCGGCAGGGCCGGCCGCAGCGGCGGTGGGGGCGGGTGAGTCACGCTTGGCCCCGGCCCCGCGCCTTGGCTCCGGCGCTCCTGTTGTTGCTGCGATGAGCGGAGCCCGTGCCCCCCCAGGCGCCTGCCCGGCTGCCGGGTCTCTCCCGTGCCGCGGGGGGCTGGGAGCCTGCACCCACCCGTCCCCGGGGGGGCTGGCGGTGGGAGCAGGGGTTCTGGGAGCCGGACACCCGGGACCTCCGCGGGCTCCGGAGGGCGGGTCCGGCGGGGCCGTGCGGGAGCGCAGGTGCTGAGGCTGGCCTGGCCCCTGGGGCGGCCCCGGCCCCGGGGGGGCGCGTGTTTGTTTCTTCACGGCTGACACTGTCCCGGGCTTTGACGCCCAGAGAGCGCAGGCGTCCGAGCCCCCAGCCCCCACTCCGTACCCAGAGACCCAGGTGTCCCGGCTCCCAGACCCCTCCTGCGCCTAAGCCCCCGAGCCCCTCTCAGCTCCCCGAGCTGGGGGCGACCCAGCCCCCCCCCCCAGCCAGCCCCAGCGCCCCTCCAGGGTGAGCAGAGAAGCCAGGGGGCTGCTCAGCCCCCATCCCCCAGGCCCCTCCCAAAGACCCCAGGTGTCCAGGCTCCCCGGGCCCCAACCCCCTGCACCCCAGTCGCCGTGGGGGCCCTGGTGGCTGCATCTGGACCTCATCGGCCTGGGGGCGCGGGGCGCACCGGGACTGAGCTCACGGAGCCCTGCTGAGTCACGCGGCCCCGCCCTCCGCTCCGGGATCGGGGCCAGCCCGCCTGCCTCGGCCCCCGCTCCTGCCCTGCCGGCCGGGGGGGCACCCCCTGCCGGGCCCCTGCACGCAGCACCCCTAGTGCCCCTGGGGGTGGGAGACGGGGTCAGAGCTACTGACCCGGGGCTGGCCGCGATGGTGCAAGCAAGTGCGCAGTGTGGGGAAAACAGCGCCGGCCATCCCATGGCACCCCCAGGTGCCCTCCCCCGTGCAGAGCGTCCCCTGCCGGAGCCCCAGCCGGGCTGTTGTGTCCTCAAGGCCAAGTACAGGGTTAACCCCCTGCCCCCCCCGTGGTGATGTCACCTCCTGGTTCTGTACCAGTTTCATTTTCGGCTGGGTGCTGGGTGACTTCCTCCACCTTGGGGAGGTGTCTCTGGCCTCTGGCCCCAGAGCCTCTGGTGTGAGAGCTCCCCTCCCTTGGGGGCGGGGGCAGCCGGGACCCCTGGGTCTCCCCGCCGGCGGGGGGGGGAGGGGGGGATGGCTTCCCTGCAGCACCTGTGCCTGGTGTGGCTGAGCCTCAGCCTGAGGCCGCCTGCGGCCTGGGCCGGCCTGGGTGAGTGCCCCCCGCCCCCTACTGCAGGGGCCGGTAGACCTGAGAGGGTGGGGGGCAGGGGCACCAGGGCAGCTTGGGGCAGCCAGGGGGAGGGGATGGGGTGTGGGGCGGGGGATCCAGCAGGGGGTGCCAAGCTGGAGGGACAGGAAGTGGGGCAAAAAGAGTTGCTGTGCTCCAGGGAGCAGAAGAGGGGGTCCAGCAGGGGGCATGGCGCTATGGGGGGGGTACTGTGCTATGGGGGGTTATGTGTGGGGGGGTCAGCGGGGAGAGAACCGGGTTCAGCGGGGAGTGCTGTGAGCGCAGATCAGGGGTCTGGCAGGGAGTGCTGTGCTGCAAGGCTAATCCCGGGTGCCACGCCATGCCAGGGTGGGGCCGGGCAGCGTGGGCCACGGGGCTGACGCTGGCCCCCACAGGTGCCGGGGTGGAGGAGTCGCATAGGCTGTGCTACCACTACACGGCCACCTACGACGCCGGCGGCCTGCGGGAGTTCTGGGCGGTGGGAGCGCTGGATGGGGCCCCTATCGACCGCTACGACCGCGCCGCCCGCGCCAAGCTGCCTGCCCAGCCCTGGATGCGGGACGGGCTGGAGCCGGACTACTGGCGCCAGGGCGGGCTCTCCCGTGCCGCCAAGGAGGCCTGGTTCCACGATGCCGTGGCCACGCTCCAGCGCCGCACCAACCGCTCCCAGGGTAGGTGGGCCCGGGCCCTGAATCTCCTAGCCTCTCCCCACCAGACCCCTTATGGCTCCAACCCCATCTCCCTGTGCCTCTGCCCTGCGTCCCGCTTTGGCCCAACCCCATCCCTTGGAGCCCGTCTCCCTGTGGCCTCCATATGTCCCTCCCGCCATGGCTTTGACCCCCATGTCTATGTCTCTGTCCCTGAGTGGCTCTGACCCCATCTCCCACCCCCATGTCTTTGCCTAGTGGCCCCCGTGGCTCTGCCCTCAAAGCCCTCCCCCCATGTCACTGACCCTGTGGCTCTGACCCTTTACCCCCCATGTTGCTCTATAACTCTGCCCCAAATCTTCCCCATGGCTCTGGCGTCCGTGGCTCTGGCCCCATGTCCCCCCACTCATGTCCCTGACCCCATGGCTCTGCCCTTATATCCCTTGTGGCCCTGACCCTGTGTCCCCCAGTGGCTCTGTCCCCCTGACCCATGGCCCTACCCTATGTCCTCCCATGGGCCTGCCCCTGTCTCTCCCCTGTGGTCCTGACCCCATGACTGACCCTTTGTCTCCCTGTGTCCTCCATGTCTCCGCCCCATATCTTTCCCCAGTTCTGACCTCCGAGGCTCTGGCCCACATCCCCCTGGCCGTGTCCCTGACCCCATGGCTCTGCCCATGTTTCCCCCATGACCGACTCCTTGGCTCTGGTCCCATATTCCCCCATGGCTTCTGACCCCCCCTCCATCTCCCCATATCCACCCACCCATGCCCCTGACCCCACGGCTCTGTCTTATATTCCCTCCATGGCCCTTACCGCGTGTCCTGCACTGGCTCTGTCCCCCTACCCTGCCCCATGACTGACCCCGCGGTCGTGGACTGCAGGCACGCTGCAGTGGAAGCACGGCTGCATGGTGGAGCCTGGCGGGCTGGTGCGGGGCTGGTTCCAGTTCGCCTATGACGGTGCCGACTTCCTCCTCTTTGACACCGACAACGAGCGCTGGCTGGCGGTGTCCCAGTGGGCCGAGGTCACACAGCGCCGCTGGGATGCCCAGCCTGACTTCAGCCGCCGTGTGCGGCGCTACCTGACTGATGCCTGCGTGGAGTGGCTGGGCCGTTTCCTCCACATCCGGCGTGCCTGGGCCAGCCGCCACGGTATGTGGGGGCATGGGGCTGGGGATTGGCCCCCGTGCCCAGACACCTTGGTTCGTGGCTGTCTTCCCAACGGTCATGGGTGCTCGCAGTGCCTGGGACCAGGGCATGGGGCAGGGAGAAGGGTTGAGGATCCCCCCCACAGCCCCGGCCTCCTGGGTCCTCTGCTCCCCTCCATGGCTGTGGGACACTGGCCGGTCTTCCCCGTGTGGGCCCAGGATGTGGGCGACGGGCAGCCGGGTGGATGGGGGATCTCACGCCCTCTTTCTCCTGCCCCAGCTGCCCCCCGGGTGCGAGTCTGGTCTCACCCGGCCCGGGAGCAGCCAGGGTGGCTGGCGCTGACCTGCCTGGCTGGGGGCTTCCCCACAGCAGCCGTGAGGCTGCGCTGGCATCGAGGCAACGGCACGCTGAAGGAGGTTGTAGCAGGGCCGGATGCGCTGCCCGCTGGTGACGGCAGCTTCCAGCGTTGGGACCAGCTGCTGGTGCCCGCCGAGCAGGCCCAGGGGGTGCGGTGCCAGGCCTGGCACGGGGACCTGGCGGCTCCACTTGAGGCTGCCTGGGGTAAGAGACATTTCCTCCTACCACCCTCCCCGCTCTGCCAGTTCCCCTCCCTCTTGACTTGCAGCCCCTTGCTCCCGCCCCAACCTGACTGGTGCCCCCTCACGCCTGACCTGCAGCCCAGTGCCCCACTCCCAGTCCCATCGATGCCCTCACTCCTGACCCACAGCCCCCCCCATACCTTGCCTCTTCCTGTAGACCCCGCTACCCTGCCCTGTGCTCCCAGGCTGCCCCTCTCCTGCTGCTGGGGTCTTACCTATTGCCCTGCCCTGGGACCCCATTGCCTTGTGGCCCCCACTGCTCCCTGCCAGGACCCCACCATCCTGCACTCCTTCCTCACCCCAGCTAGGCTACCCCCTGCCCTGCCCCAGCTTCTCACGCCTGCCTCTCTCTCCCTCCCCGCAAGAGCCCCCAGCACCCAGCACAGCCAGTGGCAGCCCCTGGGCCGTGGCAGGACTAGTGCTGGGGGTGCTGGTCGGGGTCTTGGTGCTAGGCGGAGCCCTGCTGCTCTGGAAGAGACGAGGTGAGGTCTGGGGGGCAGCTATGGAGACCTCCGCTTGGGCCCCGGGGCTGCAAGGGGTGACGGGCCTTGGGCGGTGGCTGGGGAGCCCTTTCCTTCCTGACCTTCCTCTGCAGCCCTGGAGCATGGGGGTGGCGTGGTGCAGACTGAGGGCACAGGCCTGCGACCCACCCAAAGATGGGCACCCTAGCTCTGGGGCTTATTAGGAGTGGGGGGAAGGGGGCTGAAAACAGCCACAACTTGTGTCTCACTCCCCTGCAGCCTTCAGAAGCAACATGAATTCCAGAGACGCCCTGGTATTTGGTAAGAGATGGGGACCCCCTGCTGCCTCGTCCCAGGACCCCTGTCCCCATCCTCTATGGGGGGGACATCCCCAGCCTGCCCCCATGAGACCCCCCACAAATCTCAGGCGGGGTGGGTCAGGGTGGGTCTCCGGACTAACCTGGGTTCTTCCCCTCCCAGACCCTGTGAAGGCCGGGCCCAGCTGAGCCAGGAGGCCGGTAAGTTCCCCCAGATGCCACCCCCCAGAGCTCCACAAATTCAAGCCATGGCCCACTTTTTTTGCATGGAGCAGGCCCGCCCCCTCGTGGCCACACTGGGTACTGCACCCCCACCAAGCCGCAGCTGTGCAGTCCTGCCCCGTGGCCAGTGCGGGGTGGGGGGCTGGCTGCCCGCCTGGGGGCCTCCTGGAGCACCCTCCATCCTATGTCTTTATTTTTTTCCCCCCTAACAGACCATCTTTTTTCCTAACTGGACTCCTGGGTGCAGTTTCTTTCCATTGACCTGTGGCTGCTGTTGTCCTTGCTTTGGTTGACAGGGTACCCCCTCCAAGGCCTTTTTGGAGGAAGGGGTCCCAGGTCACTCATCATTGCCCAGCTGTTGCCATGGCTTTGCTCTGGTGCTCCTGGCATCCACCTGTGTGGGGAGTGATGAGACTGACGTGAATTATAATGGATAATTAATTGAAATGAGGTGGGTGTGTCAGTCTGTCTGCGCCAGGGGACTTGAGAAGTCACTTCCCAGTAGGAAAACGCAATGGGGTGATAACAAGGGAGCCCCCCTTGGGGCTGGTTTGGGCTCCTAAGGGGAAAGACCCCTGCCCCTGGGGCCAGGCCCCTGCCCCACCAGGGCTCCATCTTGAGTCTCAACACGTTTGTGGCCAGTTCAGAGGTTTATTGCAGAGGGTGGAAGGAAATCCACAGCCCCTGCCAGTTGGCCTCTTCCTCCAGATCACCATCTGCACCAGCATCATAGGGTACGGGGAGGACTCGGATCTATTCACCTGGCAGATCTACCACTCCTGGGCCTCTCACTCCTCTGCTTGGCACCTGGGTCTGTATTGCAGCAAGCAGGGGCAGCTGCCTCATCATCTACCATGGGCTTCTGCCTCTTGGCAGACTCAGGCAGGGGGACATCAAATTTCCCGACCTTCCCAGGGCCACTGGAAATGAGATCTGAGGGTTCCTGCCCCGTGCCTCATTGCACCTGTTTTGGTGGGGAGACAGGCCCTGCTGCAGCTTGTGCAGGTATCGGGGATACCTGGGGCCAGGAGGGAGAGGGCTAAGAGAGGGGACAGAGCCCAAACCAGGGCCCTAGTTCCTGGGGATGGAGGGATGTGCAAGAGCATCAGGCCTAAGAGCCAGGACATGTGTCTAGAGTCCCAGGAAATACCCCGGTGCCCTCGTGCCCAGTCCCGCCCTCTCTTCCCCTAACCCCACTACTCCCCTGGAGCTGGGGGGAGGACCCAGGAGCCCTATGTCCCAACCCCATCCCTTGCTCCAAGCCAATCCCACCACTCCCTGGGACAGGGGGCAAGGCCACCCCTCCAGCCCACCCTCCCTTGCCACGATTCACAGCAGCTATTCCAGGGGGTGGTAGAAGTGGGTGTGTCCCTCTGGTGCCCCCCCCCATGGTCACATGGCTCCAAACAGCCACTCCCAGTGGTGTCCTTCTGGTACCCTGGTGACATCACAGCTCCCAGCAGCATTACTCTGGTGGTTCCTTGTGGCAGCACAGCTCATGGTGGCACCACTCCACAGCCCCTGGTGACATCACAGCTCGTTCTGATGTCATTCCACAGGAGACTGGTGCCAGCACGGCTCTCAGCGATATCATTCCAGCACCCATTGGTGACATCAAAGTTCATAGTGATGTCATTCTGGCACCCTCTGGTAGTAGTGCAGCTCATGGTGGTGTCATTCTGGTGTCCCAGGTGACATCATAGCTCCCAGCAGCATCATTCTAGTGCCCCCTTGTGGCAGCACAACTCATGGCAATGTCATTCCAAAGCCCCTGCTCTCATCATAGTTTACGGTGACATCATTTTAGCACCCTCTGGTGACATCACAGCCCATAGTGATCTAATCTTGGTGCTCTTTCGTGCCAGCAGAGCTCAGTGTCATTCTAGCCACTCCTGATGGCAACACAGCTCATAGCAATGTCAATCTAGCACCCCGTAGTGACATCACAGCTCATGGTGGTGTCATTCTGGTGCCCCAGGTGACATCATAGCTCCCAGCAGCATCATTCCAGCACCCCCTGGTGTCAGCACTGCTCCACGAGTAGCTGGTAGGGGCCAGGGCTGGCTCAGAGGGGGCGCTGGCGGGCATGCACGCGGAGGTGGGCCGTGAGGTGGGAGCTGTGGCGGAAGCGCTTGGGGCAGGTGGTGCAGGCAAAGGGCTTCTCGCCTGTGTGGATGCGCCGGTGCCCGGCCAGCGTGGAGCCTTTGCTGAAGGCCTTGCCGCACTGCGGGCAGGGGTAGGGCTTCTCGCCCGTGTGCACGCGCCTGTGCTGCAGCAGGTCAGAGCTCTGGGCAAAGCGCTTCCCACAGTCCGGGCAGGGGTAGGGGCGCTCGCCGCGGTGCAGGCGCCGGTGGGTGAGCAGGTTGGAGCTGCGGGAGAAGCCGCGCCCACAGTCAGGGCACACATAGGGCTTCTCCCCGGTGTGCACACGGCGGTGGGCGCCCAGGTCTGAAGCCTGGCTGAAGCGCCGGGGGCAGTCGGGGCAGCGGTGAGGGCGCTCACCTGTGTGGATGCGTTGGTGCTTCACCAGCACTGAGGTGTCCCCGAAGCGCTTGCCGCAGTCTGGGCAGGGATACGGGCGCTCGCCTGTGTGCAGGCGCCGGTGCGTGCGCAGGTTGGAGCCACGCAGGAACCCGCGTCCGCACTCAGGGCACCGGAAGGGCTTATCACCTGCATGAATGCGCTGGTGCGCCAGCAGGTTGGAGCGCCGCGAGAAGTGCTTCCCGCACGCTGGGCACAGGTATGGCTGTTCAGTGGCAGCCTCGGGTGGGGGTGGCTGGCTTGGATGGGGCCCTTCCACCCTCTCCTGCTCTGTGCGCTGCTGCTGACCCTGATGTTCTGCCCCTGGCTCCTCTGGCACCGTGCCCGACTCATTCTCCTCACTTTGTTTCTTCAGCTCTGTGCCCTGGTTCTGCCCCCATGGGTCTGTGCTCTGGTCCATCTGCTCCATCCCTGAGCCCTGGCTCTCCCTTTCTGGCTCTATGACCTGATCTAGACCCACTGGCTCCTGGCCCAGCTCATTTCCCTGCTTCCCCACGTCCGTCCCAGCTCCTGCTCCTGTCTCGGCCCCATCCTGATGCCCGCGGCAGTGCCGGGCGAGGGTGGAGCTGCGGGTAAAGGTGGCCCCGCAGCGGGGGCAGCGGTAGGGGCGCTCGCCTGTGTGGCCCTGCAAGTGGGTGACGAGGGTGGAAGCCAGGCTGAAGGTGGCATCGCAGTGCAGGCAATGGTATGGGCACTCCCCAGAGTGGCCGCGTTGGTGCTGCACCAGGTCGCAGCTGCGCCGGAAGCCCCGGCCACAATCGGGGCAGACGAAGGGGCGGTCGCCCACGTGGCGCCGGCTGCGGTGAGCTTCCAGCGTGGCGGCAGCTGCAAAGGCCTCCTGGCAGTCGGGGCAGGCGTAGGGCCTCTCGCCTGCGTGCAGGCGCCGGTGCTTGGCCAGAGACGAGCTCTGGGAGAAGCGGCGCCCACAGTCCCTGCAGCTGTAGGGCCTCTCACCCGTGTGTAGGCGGCGGTGGCGGGCCAGGGTGGAGCTGACGCGGAAGCTGCGCCCGCAGTCCCCACAGTCATAGGGCTTCTCACCCGTGTGCACCCGCCGGTGCGTCAGGTAGTTGGAGCTGGCGGCGAAGCGGCGCCCGCAGTCCCCGCAGGCGTAGGGCCTCTCACCCGTGTGCAGGCGCCGGTGCTGGGCCAGGTGCGAGCTCTGCCCAAAGGCCTTCCCGCAGTCTGGGCACGTGTGGGGCTGCTGGGGGGGCTTGGTCTGGCACAGTCCACCAGCACCATCCATCTTGATCTCCATCATGCCTGGGAGCAAGCAGAGGCAGCATGGGGCTCTATGGCTTCCCCTCTGCACCATGTCCCCCGTCCACCCCAGGGCTCCTTAAAGCTTCGCCTGTGTTTCCTCCTCTTTGTATTCTATTCCCACCCTGAGTTTTAGACCCATTCGTGGTCCAGAGCCACGTGGGGGTTTCTAATGCCCCAGCCTCTGCTCGTTCCCCCTTCCACAAGGACATCGAGGCTGGGGCAGACCCACGGTGCATCACCATCTTCGACTGTGGCAGGCGATGCTATAAAGGGAGAGCAGTGAGCTGGATCTATCTAACCCCATTCAAAACCCTCCTGGTACTTACTGCTTCTGGGGTGAGAGATGCCTGAGGAAACATCTCCAACCCTCTTGTTCAACAGCCATTAACAGATTGGTCCGCTATGAGTTCATCCAGGCCCTGGCTCCACTTTCCGCCTACACCCCCTCCCACATGCTAACGATGCGTTGCATATAAAAAAGTCCTTGTTCTTCTTAAGCTAAACTCTGTCTCTTGCTCGTTGCTGTGGGTGCCCCCTGGTTCTAGTCTTCTGGGG
Source organism: Crocodylus siamensis (assembly GCF_052110815.1). Lineage (NCBI taxonomy): Eukaryota > Metazoa > Chordata > Crocodylia > Crocodylidae > Crocodylus > Crocodylus siamensis. Next base: position 53,108,729 of record NC_143409.1, on the reverse strand, counting down.
CTTGGGGAGCAACAGGTCCCTGCTCACCTGGTCCTCGCCCTCTATCATGTCATAGCGCTCTCTCTTCTCCCCCCTCAGTCTTCTCCTGGTCAGAGCTCATTAGTTTTGCTCAGAGGTCAGACAATGGGTTTGTCTGGGATGGTTTGCACCGGGGATGCTGGGGTTGGACTAGACATGACTTTTGCGGGTCCCTTCCAGCCCCACGTCGCTACGATATCTTCTTGCAAAGAACTCAGCCCGCGGCGGGGCAGAAGGACGCTAACCTCTAGGTTTCTATGGGCTGTCTGCCCCCCTCGCCATGCATGGAGCAGCACCCTTGAAAGGAGCCTGCGGCACCCCTAGGGGCTGAGGATCACCAAGCTGGAGATTGGGGTGGGTGGGTGGGTGCGGAGCCGTAACGATGGCTCCATTAGGGAAACCCGTGGGCATGGATCCCGGCACTTGTGTATTTGTCTGGAGCGGGGACAGACAGGCTACCGCCCCGGAACAGACAGACAGAGACAGGCTGGTCTCCCGGGATGGGGTCAGAGACAGGCTGGCATCTCGGGGTGGAATAAATCGACTGGCACCCGGGGGTGGGGATGGACAGACGGACAATCCCCGCGCGGGACAGAGAGACCCAGAGTCCAAGGATGGAGACAGACAGATGGGTGTTTTGGGAAGGGGGGGTAGACAGACAGCGCCCCCCATATCCCAAAGGGCACTGGGGGAGGGGGAAAGGACCCCAGATTAACCCCTTCCTCACCTGTGCCATTGTCTCTCAGGATGTTGGTGTCCCTGCAGCGCGGGGGCCCGGCTCAGCCCCCGGTTCCATCCTCAGGCTGCGCTAGGAGCGGGGCAGAGGAGGGGGCAGGTCAGAGCCGGAGACAGCAGCCCCTGCCCATGCACAGGGCGGCGGGGCTGGGGGGTGCGAGCCTGGGGGTTGCGGAGGACTGGGCGGGGGGGGAGGGACTGGGGCAGTAGGGAGGGGTGGGGCAGCAGGAGCCAGGGGTCCTGGAAGGGGGGGGTCTCCCCTGGGCTGTGGGTGGGGGGGGGGCCCGGTCGCCTGGGTTCTCTCCCTACTCGTGATGGGAGGGGGAGGGAGAGGCACCCCCCCTTCCCCCACCAATGGTATTATCCGCGGTGTCCCCAGAGGAGTGTGTGGGCCGTACCACCCTCTCGCTGGGGGGGGGGGGGGCCTTAGTGGGACCTCCCCGCAGAGAAGCCTGCGGACCATACCATACCCTTTAATTAGGGGGAAATTTTGCACCCCCTCCTATTGCTCCTCATGGTATTGTCCTCTAGGCCTGCGCAGAAGCGCGTGGGTCATACCATTCCTCCACCTCCAAGGGGGGTAGGTTCTCTTCTGAGCGCAATGGTGTGTGCCACTGGGCTTCCCGAGGAGCCTGCGGATCATACCATCTCTCTCCCTTGGAGGGGGGGACGGATTCTTCTCTTGCCCCTTCTCGGCAGGTCATACCATTCCTTCTCCAAGGGGGACAGATTCCCTCCCAGCTGTTTTCAGTGGTATTTTCCTCCCGGGCAGCACGTGGTTTAGCCCATCTCTCTCGCCCTCAGGGGGAATTATTCTCCCCCTCCCTTTTTCTCCTAATGGTATTTCCTTCCATCTCAGGCGGCTGAAGAACCTCTGGGTTATACCAACCCTTTTGTGGGGAGGGGTGGAATAATTCCCCTTGTCATTTCCTCTTAATGGTTTTTCCCTGTGCGCATAGGGAGCAGTAGGTGGGCCACACAGATCTTTCCCTGGGGGGGAGGGTGAGTCTCTCCCCCACTTTTGCTCCTTCGTTGTACCCTGCAGCTACAGAGCAAAGTGTGTGTGGGGGGGGCATTCCCTCCCTCCCCAATGGTTTTTCCTATGTGGTGACGGTATTTAAGGGTGGGCAGGGGTAGGGGACTGGCATAGCGGGATGGCTGAGCGGGTGGTGGGGTGCGGTGGGGGAGGGGCTTGCTTTCCTTCCCCCCCCCCCAGCATAGAGGGGCTCTCAAGGTGGGCGTGCTGTGAGACCTGTGATAAAGGGGATCCTGGTTTTCTCTGATTTAACCCCCCCCCCAATTTGTAGATTAAAAAACTAACCCCCAAATCCATGTTTTTCCATGATTCCTAATTTCTACGATTTCTGCTCTCTCAGAGCCTCCGGACCTATCCGGTCCTATTCTGTCCCGATCTCCCCTGCCTGGTCCCTGCCTCTCCTTTCAGACGGAGGCGCTGCCTTTCCCGCTCGCAAGCTCTGGCTGGGCGCCCGCTCTCCCTTCCCCTCCGTGCTCTGGGAGTCTCTTTTCAGCCCCGCTGAAGGAGCTCCCTCTGGCAGGTCCCCTCTCGTGCCTCTCAGCTCTGATGGCGATGCTTTCTCCGGCCGATCTCGGTCTCTAGCAGCTGCCTGCAGCACCGCATCTCTGGGTCTTGCCTAACTTCCAGCTTTCTTTTCCTTTACGAGATCTTAACCAGATCCTTTCTGGTCTACAGGCTTCACAAGCTGTTCTCGGCAGTGGCCCTTCCTGCCATGCACTTTGCAAACCAGTCCATCCGGTGAGTCTTGGTCTTTCACAGCTGCGCCATCTGTACTGGCCTTGCTTTCTACAATCCAGAAACAATCTGTCTCTCTCCACGTAGCCTGTCAGTCCTTACAACACACGCGCGATCCAGCAAGCTTCGTTCTAGGACGGAGAAAGCTCCCCCCGAAAGACTGTGACAGGGATTGCACACCACACACAATCCCTTCAGAAAAGCTCCCCTTTACTAAAAAAGGGACCCCTCAAACTATGCCTCTGCAGAGAAAAAAAACAAAATGTGCCTCTGATAAGCTCGCTTGTCTTCTTTTGCCCAGAGTAACTTGTGGGCACTGATCTCTGTTGACACAGCTGTACCCTGACGTTTCCCAAAACAAGCTGTTACACACTCCTGTAACAATCTCTTCTGGGCGTGAACGCCTCGTGCCTCCCAAGGCTGGGGGGGGGGCATGGTGACCGCCTGCAGGCAGCGGGGGCGAGTGGGGACCGCCTGCCGATGGCCCTGGTGACGTCGGTGGCGAGGGTGGGCTGAGCAGGGACCGCCCGCAGGCAGCCCCAGTGGTGGCGGCAGTGGCGGAGTGGTGGGGGGACGCTGGCGAGCGCAGACCTGCGATCCATCACCCACAGACGCTGCCGGCAGTATTGGCGGTGGCCAGCAGTGATTGGCGACTGCCTGCAGACACCGCTGATGGTGTCAATGGTGAAGGGGGAGTGGCCAATTTCAGGGGGTGCACGTGCACCTGCACCTGCGTGCAGGGGGGTGGCCAATCTCAGGGTGGACCTCCAATTTCAGGGGGTGCACGTGCACCTGCACCTGCATGCATTCCCTACGTGTCACCGATGCTTCTAGGCTCTTCACTGTTCCTGGGGGGGAAGCCAAGTTTTCCCTTTACTTCCAATCCCAAATTTTCTGCCACTGCCTGAGCAGATGTCTAGTAGCACACCCTGTCTCTTTCTGTGCCCTCTGCTGCCTCTATTCTCCAATGCACATGGGATCCCTAAGTATCTGTAACCAGTAATATGTCTCTTAACTGTCTGCGCTTTTTGAAGCTGCACTGCCTGGATAACACTGCCTTGCCATAACCGGCACCTGTAACGTACACCTTACACACTCCACAGCAAACACAAACCTACTCTTGTAACCATGCACAGAAGACTGTAACCCTTCTCAAGGACCCTAGAGTCAAAAGACCCTGTCCCTATTCGTTAACACAGTCTTTCCAGCAGAGAGATGACTTTCCCTGCTCTCTAGTTTCCTATTGCAAACACAACGGGAGGTTCTTACTTAATCCCAAGCGGACCACCATACGTACCTGTGTCCACTACACTGCCTGACCCAGACAAACAGTGTCTCCCAGTCAGCAGCAACAAACAACTTCTGCACAAAACTTACAACCCTAGTCACAATTGCCCTACAGCTCTACCTTACTACAAATCTTAGCTAACCCCTCTAGAAAGGGTCACTGTATATCAACAGATTCCCTGATTGGTCAGGTTACTGCCTTTGTGTCCCAGGACCTTTGTTTTGGGCGAGCACAACCCTCAGACTGACCACAACACCTGCCAGTTGATAATAGGTGAGTTTATTGATACAGTGATAACAGAAAAAAAACCCAACGATGCAAACAACCAAACAATTCTTTATCTTATATCTACCAATCCTAGGGCTGTCATCAGAGTCAAAGTACATCTGGCCAGGATGCAATCTTCACTTCTGAGGCTCTCTCTTAGGTGTCATCAGTCTGGAGATGGGATGCTGAGGCCCACCCCTCCCCTCCAGGGAGGTGCAGGAGAAGGGGTGCTGGTATGCCCTTTGTCCATGGTGACCTCAGGGACACTTCCCAGCAAACAGGGACCCCCAAGTCTTTGCTTCTGTCTTTTGCATAACAGCCATGTGCAAAGTTTCAACAGACAGCTGACACTGAGGATTTCTCAGCTGCTTAACCTGTTTCTCTAATTGTTAATAAATTCCTATACTTTTTACAACATTCTATTCAGATACCACCTCTATTTCCACGCTTTGAAGTCCACTTGCCTTAAGTTACACAAAATATCTTAAAATCCATGGTCACCAATAGCACAACACCTAAATTTCCCTTTCTAACCCTCGGGTACAGCTACAGACAAGGATTAGTGGCAGGAGCAGGGATCCTAAACTCCCTCCCTAGTTTCTCGGGTAATCTACAGCCAAAAGACCCATAAGCTTGTTTCCACAAGCTTGTTTATAACTCATTCTTTCTTTTTCCTAAACAAAAACATCTCTGAATCTCCCAATTGGTGAGAATCCGACTTCTCCCCTAAGCCTGGGGAATTCTACAGCCTGAGTCGTGTACACGACAAGAACAATAAACATGGAGCTTCCTCTATATCCCCACTCCCCTGCATTCTTCATGAATTAAATGTTGCACAAATTGCCAATTGCTCAAATCATGAGCAAGACCTTATGAGGGGGATAAGGCACAGTACTGCATTTATTGATTAAATTCTTAATACGCGCCAACACACACCCCACATTAATAACCCAATTTCTGTTCTGCGCTGGTATACGTTACCAGTCTTACCAGTGCTTGGATCAACTTAGTGGCCAGACAAATTGATTGTGAGTGGGAGCCAGGCTCCTGCCAGTCCATCTCATTAGACAAACCAATGTTCCAGGATGACATGCAGAACAAAACCCAAAATTAATGTCTCGCCCCATCTTTTATAGCCTTGTCAATTCACCCAGTTCTCTGGTCTTTTGCTGGGTTATCACTGTGTTCTTCCTTGAAGGTCAATTGCTGTTGTTCTCTTCCTGTTCTGGGGTGGATTCTTTCTGTTTGGTCTTTCATCTGTCTGCATTCTTCAGCCAGTTGCCAGCTGAGGTTTTCGTTTTCCACAGACATACTCTTACCCATTCTCTCACACATACAGCATACAAAGGTTAAGCACTTATCTCAAGCTGCAGAGCAATACAAAATGGAGTTTCTTAAGGCAATGCAAAACTCAAGACAATACATAAGATTAAGGCAATAGGCAAAAGTCCATCTCCATGTTATTTACCCAATATTAAGCTGGTATTTATGCCTTTTGCATAACGTTAGCGTATATAAATATATGTATAGGGAGACAGAGAGAAAGAGAAAGAGAGAGACAGAAAGAGAGAATATTAGTGGTGTTTCAGGGAATATTAGGGAATAACATTAGGGAATATATATAGGGAATATTAGAAGAGTTTCTGAGATGATGCACGTTGCTGAGTGTAGCTGCACATCAACAGGTTTGGTGTATGATGAGCAGTTGCAGAATGGTGTGTGGTTCTCTGCTGCAGGATATGAGATGGCAAGAGCTGACATCCTTAGAGTTGAGACTCTTGCATTCCATGATAACGCAGCCAGCTTGATAAGGATTTCTTAACTTTCATCGCTGTCTTTTTCAAGTGTTCATGCTAGCAAAACGTCCGGTCTAGCCTCATGCCAGATAGACGGGTTGTGCTTCGTAAGGGTGCTGCACCTATAAAGATTTCCTTGGTCTGTACTGATAGCTGATGATTAACCAACCATATTGGCCGCTGCCAAACCAATAAACAATATTTAGTAATGATGCAATGCATTTTAAAGTACTGACATAAACCTTGTTTATGTTTGTTTTGCATTTATCACCCCCTGCCTCCCCTCCTTTGCCTGCTCTGGCCCTTGATGAGGAAGGTGGTGTCCGCCTTATTTGCACGCACATCACCCCCTTGCCAATGGCTCCTAACTGCAGCCCTGCTCCCTGGGTAGCCCATGCTGCTGTTCCGGGTTGGTGGGGCAGACCTTTATGTGGATAGCAGTGCTGGGCATGTTTGGAGCCCCAGAGCGTGCCACTGTCTCAGCACTGGTTGGCCCCACACAGCTGAACTCCTGCAGCCACCAGGGAGAAGCCACTTTTGCGAAGGCACCTGGTGCCCGGGGAAACATAATGTCCCTCACATGGAGCCTTACCCCACCTGTGTGCAGCCCATCATCTCTATGGCAGCCCTGGTGCTCTGGCCCTGCTGCATGTGCAGCATTGCCGTGGTGGTGGCAGCAGGAGCCAGTAACAACCCCTTTGTTGCTGAGTGTGGCGCTCTGTGACCATTTCCTGGCACCCTCTCCCCCTCCTGCTGCTTGCCAGGACCTGTAGTCTGCTGTAGGCTGTGGCTGTTGATGGGGCACAGGAGCCAGACTATGCCCAGCAGCACAGGCAACTGGTAGGGGAGGCACATGCCCCATCCCTCCAGGATTGGCCCCTGAAAGTCTTGGGGGGGCCCGTTTTGTAGTATGAGCTGGTGGTGTGTTGGGGGGCACTAAGCTGTGATGTGTGGGGCTGGGCCCCTCTGGCCCCTGAGAGAGCGTTTAGTCTGCCCCTTGGCCTGCCCACAAATTGTGCTCCTCCAGACTCAGGAGACAGTAGTCACCCATGCCCACCAGGGTGGTCCAGGCACATGGCTGTAATTATTGGCTACAATAACCAAAAAAAGCTGATAGCTAATTACTTATACATTTCATCCTCACAGGCAACAACTACAGTTTCAATAACCAACACTTCCTCCAAACCATAGGCACAGCTATGGGCACCAAAATGGCCCCAAAATATGCCAAACTTTTTATGTCCCACCTGGAAGAATTACTCAAGAACTGCATCATCAAACTCATGCTATACCTAAGATATATTGATGACATCTTCATCATTTGGACCAAAAACCTGCAGTCTCTGATTCATTTCCATCAGAAATTCAATAACCATAATCCCTCCATCAGACTATGTCTTGAATACTCCAGCACCAACATCTCCTTTCTAGCTATGATTGTCACTATCCAGAATGGTAAAATATGAACCACCATATATAGGAAGCCCATGGGCCAACATACGTATCTGCATAAAGCCAGCAACACCCTAAACACATAAAGAAAGCTATAATTTACAGCCAAGCCTTCCAATACCACCAAACTGACACTAAGAATACCCGTAATACCTGCAATCACCACCTCACAAACCTCAAAAGGGATTTCACAAACTCGCAGTGTTCCTTAAGAAGCTCAGTTTGGACACTGTAGATATGGAAGTAGTTGTACATTTTGAAAATAATGCTCTCAATGTCAACAGCAAGTGTGTCTGCCCATCAGTTGTTTAAAATATATGCTGGGCAACCCACACCAATTAGAGTCTCCTTTTGCAATAACTCCTTTAAATTTGTGAACACGTTCCTGCCTTCTTTATCATGTTGGAGTCCTCTGAACGTTGTATTGCAGTCTTCACTGGCAAATGTGACACACTTCTCAAACAACCTTTTCTTTCCCAGAATTTCCTTGATATATTGTGCAATTGTATTTGCAGTCTCATTAGGTATGTTCTGAACCTGGATAAGTTTGATTGCTGTTCTTCCAATTGTGGCGGGATGCCGGGCTAGCGGTTCCGGCACCGCTTAGGGGAGCCGTGGGCTTTGCGGAGCTGTGCGAGCACGCGGCTTGTGGGGCGGGATTGAGGTAGCTTTATAGCCACCCTCGAGGTTCGCTGAGTTGGCACAAGTAGACGACTTAGAGTAAGTTGTTAGTGTTTCTTAATCTAGAGGGTGTCCGTTGGTTCACGAGGTTCCAGAGCCAGCCCTTGCTCTCCAACAGTGGAACTGGTCCAAAGCTAGGTGCGGCTGCCGGCCCCGTAGTCCCAGAACTGGTCAACAGCTCATGAATGGGATATAAAGTACAGAACTGTAACATGGTGAATCGTTGTAGCTGTTGGATTTTCGAGGCCTTTGTCTTCGCTGGGGTACGCCCAGGCGGGGAGGCTAGGAACCGGTCTAAAGGGTGATCAGGCCTATAGGGTCTTCCGGTCGTTGTCTCTGCTGCTTCGTGCTTTTTTGCCTCTTTTATAGATGTTCGTTGGACTGCCTCTATGGCACTAACTATGATATGAGTTACACATACAGGGATAGGATAATTTTCTTTTATATATTAATTACTAGGCAGGTTTTCTACACAACTTTCATTTCTACAAAGCTGACACTTTTAGATAAGGAATAAGATTTATAGGGTACAAGTGTAGGGCCTACTGCCAGCAAGAAGTAATACTAGGCACTTGCTTTGGTTAACAACAAAAGTCTCAAGGTTACATAAATGTGAGAGTGCCGCGCGGCAGTTATACAAAAAAAAAGAAAAGATAATATAAAATATATGCTTTTATATAAGGACAAAACAGTTACACCAATCAAAATACTGAATATTACTGGAAATATTTTCACACCACCATGATCGCTTCCATCTGTAGCAGTTCCACAGTAATGTATGTCGTGGTCTTCAGGTGCTTCCAGAGAAGTGTCAACAGCATGTGCAAGCACAGAGCTAACAATTGCTTCTGTCTTGATTCGAACACTTGGAATTGTTGGGGCTATCTCAGAATCAGGGAATGTCTTTTTCAGTACGTCAGATGTTCAATCCATTGACTTGAAACTATTACGATGCTTGACCGTGTGAAATGCGAGAATACCTTTTGCTGCAGTAACAGCAGCCACTGATTTGCTGCCTGGTTTAACAAAATAATTTGTTAACTTTGCTGCTGAGCTGTCCCCTCGAATGGCCTTCTTGCGTTTCTCAGAACGTACATGAGCTTGTAAATGAAAAGCACCTTTATTTACAGCAGAGGTATATGTACCAGCTCTGCATATCAAGCACTCGGCTTCTGATTCTACACGACCACCATGTAAACACAGACATTTTTGCTTTAGTTCTTCAGTAAATTTACGTCTTTGTTTTGGTATTGTGTTCCTTAATGTGTAACTTCCTTCAGCTTCAAAGTGTTCAAAATGAATCAAATTAAACAAATCAAGCATCAGAGGAACTTTTAAAATTTTGGTGTGTCATTTGTCCAACTAATTGTGTCACTCAGTGCATGAAGTAAATGCTGCAGTTGCACTCAGATGATGGACTGAGCTCCTGCTTTCTGCAATGTCTGCTCCTCCACTACAGTAAGCACCAAGTTTTCTCATTCTGTTTAAAAGAGAACCTGGGAAAACTCACAGCACTGGGCCTCTTTTCCACCTTGGGAGAGGGTGGGTGAATTCATCCCTCCCAGGAACAAAACATCAGCTTGAAGATGCTGGACTGGACCCTACAGGGACATGGATGGATCCTTCAGGGACCCCTCACTGCCCTTGGAAGGGGGATTTTGTTCATGGAAGGGAGCATGTGGGCACAGTTGCCTCTGGGAGGGTGGCAGAGCTGGCCTAGCACTCACCCTCTCTTTCCCTGGTGACCATCATGCCTCTGGAGGTGACTATAGAGCCCCTGAATCCCCTGGGCACCTCCAGCCAAGTCCTTAGGTTGGGACAGCTCTTCCATTGCCTTCTAACCCCTTTGGTTTCTCTCCTTCTGGGTCCAACAAAATGTCTGTAACATAGATGGCCTGGGGGTTTTAGGGGAGCTGGAAGCTGGGCATGGGGATAGGTCTCACTGGGTAAGGTTCCATCCAGCACCTTGCTGGGGGAAGGGGTCTCGGTCCATGCAGAGGCCTGTATGCCACCCCTCCTAGAAAGGGTTGTGGTTGCAGCTCCCCCCTGGAGCAGTTGCCTCATCACCTTTAGACCCAGGACTTCCCTTTTTACCATGCATGTGGCCACAGATGATGTATGCAAGATGCTTCAGAGTAATCCCACCCTGGTACTGAAAGGCATAGCCACTGGGATTGGTTGGGATGATCTAGTTGGGGCTGGTCCTTCTTTAAGCAGGGGGTTGGACTAGATGTGACCTCCTGAGGTCTTTTCCAACCCTCATTTTCTATGATGCTGTTGCTGGTAGCTAGAGAGGTGTGGAGACAAGCCTTGACCTTCTGCTTTGGGGTGCATAAAGTGTTGGGGTAGAGACTCCTCTTTGGCCTCCATGTCAGATCTAAGAGGTGGTGATACCTTACCTGTGAAGAGGGAATAGAAGAGCACTGGGAAGCATCTCTGTGTCTTGATTTGGAACCCAACCGGGACCACTGTTAGGGGAATTCTAATGGTCCCTTAATTGGGTACCTAATGTTGACCCTCTGATGGATGCTGAGAAATGAGAATGGCCTGGGATTTCCAACTTACGAGAACTAAGTTCTTGCACCTAAGATTATCTAGAGTTGTGATGACAAATTCAATACCAAAATAATGAGAAAAACATGACAGCAAAGGTACATGGAGCAACTGACTCAGTTTGACACAATGCACATTTATCGCCAGGCAGAACCATCTTCTTGATATTTGAAAGCAATTTAATTCTTATCATTGCCAAGTCCCCAAACCTTAGGAAGCCTCCAGCAGGTGGGCATCCCATTCGGGGAAAGGACCCATTCACTGAGTGTTGTTCTGAGGTCTCGGGGGTATGTTCTCGGGAGGTCTCTTGTGGTTGCCCCCAGCCTGTTGGGGCCTGGGTGTCTTGGAAGGCCAACACTAGCAGGCCGTCTTCCAGATTCCAAGCCAACATAGGAAACAAAATGTCCGGGATCTGTGTTTGAAGGTGCCAGCAGATTGAGGGAAGCGATTCTTCCTCTCTATTCAGCACTAGTGAGGCCACATCTGGAGTACAGTGTGCAGTTTTGGTCCTCCAACTGCAGAAAGGATGTGGGCAAATTGGACAGAGTCCAGTGTGGGCAGCAAAAATGGTTAGTGGGCTGGGGCACCGGACTTGTGAGGAGAGGCTGGGGGAACTGGGCTTGTTGAGACTGGAGAAGAGAAGACTAAGGAGGGATTTAATAAAAGCCTTCAAATACCTGAAGAGTGGGGGGAGGGGGGTGCAAAGAGGATGGAGCTGGATTGTTCTCAGTGGTGGCAGAAGACAGAACAAGGAGCAATGGACTCAAATTGCAGCAAGGGAGGTTTAGGGTGGATATTAGGAAAAAACTTTCTCACTAGGAGGGTGGTGAAGCACTGGAACAGGTTGCCCAGAGAGGTGTTGGACTCACCATTCTTGGAGGTTTTTAGACCCAGCTAGACAAAGCCTTGGCTGAACTGATCTAGTTAGGGCTAGTCCTGTTTTAAGCAGGGGGGTGGACTAGATGTGACCTCCTGAGGTCACTTCCAACCTGAATTTTATGTAATTCTATGAAAACTCAGAAACATTTGTGGTTCTTGGATGGTCCTGCAGCTGCTCAGAGGAATGGTCAGCCCGACTTGGTGAAGACTGTCCTTTACAGGTTGCAACAGTTCCATAGCCGAGTTAAGTTCAATGTAGAAAAGAGATGCTAGAGGGGGTGGGTGTGGCAGAAAGCCACCTTGGTTTCTCCCCAAAATCTCTGCCCTGTGACAAGGTGATCAAGATGGGCCAGTACAGAGGAGTCACACCTCAGTCTGTCTCTTTAGGTAACCTGAGGGGGCTGCAGTCCTGAGGGAGGGGGTACCTGCTCCCTCTGCCTATGGGACTGGCATCAGCCACCTGGGTGAGGGGCATCTACCTGGGGAGCTGGAATCTGCCCGGTAACAGGTGATGTATTTCAAATTTGTTGGCTGACAGCCAGCTGGGGCTGGCCTCCACTGGCCCAGGTGACTGAGGTCACAGGGGCTGTATAGGCTGGGAGGGGGAGGAGGCTCGCACTTCTCTCTTCAGCCATGAGGTGAAGCAGCAGCCAAGCAGGGGAGACAGAGGAGCCTTGCCATTGGGACCGAGCTCTCTCTCACCCCCAGACTCCAGAGGGGAAACGGGAGAACTCGGGAAGATGCTTGTGAGTAAGCTGGTCAATCGGATTAGATATCTAGCTGGCAGTAACACAGATGCGTGATCAAAAGGCTACCTCAGCCACACTGTTTGCTCTCTAGGATTTCTAAGATATTGCTCAATCCTGTACCCTAGTTTCCCCTACCCCTTGTAATCAATACAGCTCTCCTTTGTGACTGGTGCGGGAGACTTATTGAGGGGTGGGTCTAAATTATGCCTAAGAGACCCCTTAGGTCTGCGGACTAAGGGAGACTTTACTTTTTGCCCCCTGACTTGGGGAAGTGCCCCAAGTGCCCGTACTGGGTCGAGTACCCGTAGGACATTAGGCCTGTGTTTCCCCGAGGACACAGGGCCGGGAGTGAGTCCATTCTCGGGGTGGTGGCGGCAGGTTACCCCCAGACTAGCGAGCGTGCTCCGGGAGAGGGGTCGGCCCAGCATAAGGCGCCCCTAGGGAGGCATTGGGAGCCTGGAAGGTGGGCGGGTGCAGGGAGGTGGGCGGCTCAACACAGGAGCGCCCCCTACTGGCCCGCCACAGAGCCGTGAGTGGCCCCATCCTTATTCGGGAAGTGCAGCTCTGGCCCCATCCCTGCTGTCCACCCCAAGGCGCATGTGCCAAGCAAAATGCCTTCATGTGTTACACTCTTGCACCAATGCTGGGGGTCGCCTACATAGGCTGACATCCAAGTAGGGTGAGCTCACATCAACATGGGATTTCAAAATAATTTTTATTATTATGTAGATGGATATGTGAGGACCATTGTTCCAGATGGTTCCTGTTCTTTAGCACTAATTTTGGATCCAATGTTGAGTCCTTTTGTTATAAACTATGTATTTTTTGCAAAGCTATGTATTTTTAAATTTGTTTTTTATAATGCAGACAATAGGCATGTATGTTTCATAGGTGTGACCAATATTTTTTTCAAATTCTCTAAGATTTCTATCTAGTTAACCTTTATTTTGGAGATGTGTTGAAAAGTGTCTCAATTGAAGGTATGTGGGTGGGGAGGGGATAGGATTGTAATGTCGCCTATCATACCTCTGTACTTCTTCAAAAGACCTAAATCTATTTTATTTGAATAGTTTTCCAAAAATTATAATAGCGATATGTTCTCAGATATTAAACCTTTGTAATTAATTATTAGTATTTAAATTCAACCGTATTATATATGGTTGATAGAGTTGATGGTTATTTTTTTTATGCTTTATCCCAGGTTTTCATTGTGACTCTAATAAATGGGTGTTTTATATATTAGATTTGGCCTGGAAGATGTCTTTAGCCATGGTAATATGTTAAAGTTTGACTGTTGGATAGTTTGTTTCTTCTATCTGGAGCCAGCGTTTATTGTGAAATGGTGTTGTCTAATGTATCAGATTTAAGATGACTGGCTTGACAGTAATATTTAATATTTGGAATGATCGATTTCCCTCTTTTGCAGAGGTCTTTGTGGGGTGGAATTTCTGAATCTCGGTTTCTTATTTTGCAAAATACATTTATTTTTCATAGTCTGCATGCATCTAAGATTTGTTGGTACTAGTAGGTACTGCAGGTCTCCTGGACCCTCCACGCACTGGCTGTGTGCTGATGCCATGCTCCCTCCTGGCGCGGCTGGGGAACACAACCGCTTGCTCTTCCCTGTCCAATGAGTCATCTTTGGGCATTTCCGGGGCAACTGCTCTGCCCTGCTGGCCAGCTCTGCCAGCTCTTCTTTGCCCTCTTCTCCATCCTCATTGTTGCTGCCAGGCACACTGCCTTTTTTTTCTCTTTGGCCAGCGACGAACAAGCCTCTATCTTAGGGCTCCTCCAGAATGTCATAGGAAGACACCCCTCCGGCCAAATCAATCCCCAGCAAATACCCAAAACCGGAAAAGCCTATGATAGTCTAGTCCACTGCCGCCGCGAACTAGAAGCCGAGAGGGGAACTAAGAAAAGACTCTCTAATAAAACTGAACTTGCACCCGGTAAAGCAATAGAAGTTTTGTTGCGACACTTCATAAATGCCGTAGGAGCTGTGGGAGACTTGGAGTCACAGCTCCACACAGCATGCCGCAACGCCACAGAACTAGCAACCGCGAAGGCATCGGGCATACTAACCAACCCAGAAGAGAGCCCCAAGTGCTTGAAGGAGGTGGAGTTACTTCCATGCCTCCTCCCAACCGCTCCAGAATACACACCCACCGAATGCAAAGAACCACCCCCTTATTCGGAGCCCAACCCTCCAGCTATCGTCACCACCGTGAAGCCGCCCGACTCCCCAGCTGTCGCCATCGTACCGCCATCAGTCACCGCACTGCCAACAGCCACCGCACCGCCATCAGCAATTTATCCTTCATTGCCACTAGTAGTTCCGCCATCAACTGTTTTACCCGTCACTACCCGCAAAGTTACTACGGAGGAGGAAGAAGTAGACAGAGAAGACAACCAAAAGACAATGGAAGGGTCTGAAAAGACCACTATAGTCTTCCGAACACAAAATCGAAGTGAGTTAAGAGACCTTTATATGGATACCAGAAGACACTCGAAGGAAACACCCATCATTTGGCTTGGCAGACTTGTCCTAGAGCATGGAGCAGAGACCTTAGACAGAGCGGAGGCACACTACCTCATGCGACAATCCACGTGGAGTGGAGGAAGCTGCGTCGGCACAAGTCTACTTAATGATGAAAGAGAATTACCCCTATTCCCCCCTGCATCTTTAGCAGCGGGGGGAATTTTGCATTGCGTATACAGAGCGCATGAAGGGGATCCAACCGATCTCAGAAAGCCGCGAGTACTATGGTTAGTCTACGCAATGGTTGGTTGTTCTTTCTTACAATGGAACTCCCGGGAAAACCCCAACAACGGAGTCAAACTTGAAGATCCAGATGAAAAATGGCCACATAAACACTTAGTAGACCCTGGTAAAGTACCCATCACCCTTGAAGGAGTAGAAGAAGCATATCAAGTGTATGGAACGGCATTTGGACAAGCAGCACGTCTCGTCATGTTTGCTGTGGCCGGAAAGCCTAGCAGCATTGCATTAAACCTGCAACGACAATTTGGATCACCATCAGATCAAGAAACCGACTATCAAATGTTTCCAGTCGAAGTACCCCTTGACCATACAAATTCGCAAGTCCTCGTAACCCAGAAACAATGGGCACCAACTAACATACAGCAGCAACTACCAACTCAAGGGCCACCCACCCGAACACCTCTAGAATGAGCAAGATCCGTATTTTTATTAGGGCAATCTGGACTCGACAAGGCCACCCTCCAAAAGCTCTCAGAAGAACAGTTAACCCTTGCCATCAAGTTTGGATGGGACCCCAACCGCCAACCGAAGCCAAAAAACGAATAGCAGTTGCCGAGGCGGTAAGCTTTGGTGGCAACCTCCAGCAGTTCCGAGATCCGTGTCCCTGTGTCACCTTACCCATTAGAGACCCGTCTACACACACTAAAGCAAAAGAAATCAAAGTTTTTACTAGACACAGGGGCACAAATTTCTGTCATTCAACCGTCTACACCCCATATTCCACTCAACGGCAAAATTCACGTACAAGGCCTAAACTCCACCACCAACGTCTCCACAGCCCGTTGTGTACATCATTCAACAGGAAGATTGTTCACCGCCGCAATGGGAGATGTTAATCTACTTGGTGTTCCCAAAATTCTCAAATTCAACCTCAAACTTACGCTCTTACAAGCATTCCCAATTAGCCCCTGCAAAGCACCAAGCATCGCGCTTCACAGGCCGAAGATCGTCAATCACCTGTCGTGGCGTTACACACCTATCCCTACGAAGCCACATCTCCAAGACTCGCTCCAGAAACTTCTCGATGAATTACAAGCAGCAGGCCACATTTCTAAAATTTCACATGCTAAGTTTTTGTCACCTGCATGGGGTATTGCAAAACCCAGAGACCCTAATGAAGCCCAACTCGTAGTCGACTATTGCCGCGCCAACAAGCAAGTAGAATCTCTATCGCAGCCTAGCCCCAAGACACTACCACAGACTTTAAGTGAGATGATAGCCTACCAGGCGACTCCCTGGTTTGGGAGTACCCTAGATCTCAAAAACATGTTCTTTTCTATTCCCATCATTGATGACATCAGAATACTCAACATGTGTGTAAATGGACAAATGTTCAAATGGAACGTCTGCCCCCAAGGATACTGCAGTTCACCAGCGGTAGCCACAGCAGCCATCAACAGCACCCTTGAGGCCTTCCTTACACCTGGTGACGTCCAAATCTGGAGTTATGTAGATGACATGGCTATCATGGGCAGAACTCCAGAAGCAGTAACCCAAACTACATAAAAACTAATACATCACTTACAAGCCCACGGATAGACTGTAAACATGCAAAAATCTCAACTCACAGCAAAGCCACACCTTTCCTTCCTTGGTGAAGTATTCGATCGTGAAACTCGCAAAGCGACAACACACACAACTCCAACCATTCCCTGGGTCAAAGGTACTACCCCAATGAGAAAAGAAATTCAACAACTTCTAGGCCAACTAAACTGGCATAGAGCTCATGTCCCAACAAGTCATCTAGAAGTCATTGCATGTCTACATCAGCAACTACGCACTAAAACTAACACCCGAAGCATATGGGACCCCATCCACGACTGTGATAAGTTACAAGAACTCTTAAAGGCCACCTCAACTACAGTCCTCCACAGTATCAGCCCCAATGAGTCCATAACTGTTACCCCTGGACATACAAGTCAAATACTCTGGGCAACTGGCACTACCAGCATCAACAAACTAGTATTCTCAACCTACAAGGCTATGCAACCATCCCAATTTCGATATGGAGTCACAGGAACCCTTTTACTAGCATCCCAGCTCACCACAGCTGCCTATCCTAACATTTCTACAACTACCGGAACTCTCATCAGATCAGGCATCACACTACTTCCACTTCTTACTCCCGACCGACCGAACCCAACCTTTCACGGCCTAAGTACCACCTGGCAAGAATTAGTACAAGTCTTTCATTGTCACTTCCACCACTGGAAGATGAAAGAGGCGCCAGCAAGTTCAACACCTTCCCTTCATCATCAAAACCTTTCACTAATGTATGGCACTATTCCACCCACCTGGATAGCATCAGACAGAAGTACAGCCCATGGTGGAGCACATGGATTCTTCTGTAACCCATGCCAATATACTGAAGTAGAGGCTGCAGCCCCACCTCCAAATGCACAACTCGAAGAACTCCTTGCATTCAAAGGAGCCCTCCAACACTGCTTAGACACCCATAATGTCCGTGAACCTGTCCCTGTAATAGCTATTGACTCTCAATACATCTACAAAATATTAACTGGACAGGCACAAGCCACAGAAAACCAACCCCTTTGGAATACAATCTTCGCTATATTGCCTCGATTTAAAACATACCTCTGCTACAACACACCTGCTCTCACCGACCAGATACTGACCCAGTCCACGCCCACATCGATGCCGTGCTACAAGACCCAGAGAAGCGTGTAGAAGCCATCAAGAAAACAGCAAGCCGACCACAACAAGTTGCAGCAGCCATCCTCACTAAGACAAATGTCAATAACCAACACTTAGTGCAATGGCTGCATGAATTCTGGAGCCATCCCAGCCCCAACAAAGCCCATCTCAAATAGAAGTGAATAACCGCTGAAACACCACCATTTACCATCACACTTCAAGATTGGAAAGCATGGAGTCAAACCTGTAATATATGTAACAAAGTCAAGACTACGCCAACTGCGTCAGCCAAACAAGCATTTGACCCAAAGTACTTTTCCCCAGGAAAGACGTGGCAAGTTGATCTCATGGGACCACTCCCTGGAGTCAAGCGTCAGGCCAAGGCATTAGTCTTAGGCACCAGACAATTACAATGCATCCCTCTTATGAAGACTACCGCCAAAACCGTCTGCTCTGTGCTACTCCAGGCCATGAGCCTCTGGCAAGTGCCAAACAAGATCCAATCTGACGGAGGACCACCCTTCACGTCGAAAGCCCTAGCAACTTTCTGCAGTACTTACAACATCGTCTGGCACACCCACATCCCATATCACCCACAGTCAAATGGTGTCGTTGAACGCTTCATAGGCATCCTCAAAGAAAAGCTCCGTCTAACAGGAAACGGCACATATTTAAGTTGGACAAGCCGTCTACCACAAATTCTGATCCAACTAAATGAAAACAAGTCATTATAGACCGACGGAAAGCAAGAAACACCGGAACTGTGGGAGCCCCGATTCCAGCCAGAAGAACTCGTCTGGGTATATCACATGGGACAGCCATTCGGAAAACCCCTGTCACCCACCTTGTATACGCGCCTCGAATCCACAAGGTCAGCCTGTCCGAAAAAGTGGCCATACTCTCTAGCAACACGATACATCAGCGAGCCTGTTCATCGTTCTACTGACACTGTCCCCACGTGTAACCATCACGACCACTGTACTAAACCATCTACCACCTAAAAATACCTACAAATGAACCACAGCCATGAACTGACACCCATCATGCTATATCTATCATTACCAACACTCTTTGTTATCTTTTTCCTAGTTATCATACCTGTCCTTACTCCCTTTTCTTCACTTAATACTGTACTTCAACTTTTATCCCTATGGGCCAATGCAACCAGAGAAGAAGAAGAAGGAGAAGGGTTAACCGCCTGTTTAAAAATTCCCATGTCTGTTGAAGATTCAGTCCTTGATCCTTACCCCATACCCTTTAACATTAGCCAGTGGTTCGTTAACATTGCCCTAAATGCGGAGTCCATCATAAACGTCTCTGTCCCTCTTAGGAACAACAACTATTGCACAAACACCTATTCTTGGCCTCAAAATTTTTCTTTAGCAAACCTGATACCTCAATTCCCCCATCAGCCAATTGTAAGAAAATGATGCCTTGTATTCCTGCTCGCCATTCCATGGGGAATACACCCCCAAGGAAACGAATGGTCAAAGCCTGATATGTCACTAAAATGGAATCCAACTCTTATTACCCCACCTTGGTATATTAACTTAACCCCCCATAACTATAAAAGACCTCCACCAGATACAACAGTAATCAGAGACACACCCTTAGTATATTGGAATGAGTCTAGAGCCATAAATCTTTTTAAACCAGGCCCCTTTGGAAATAACTCCTGGTTTGCATTTTATTATCCCACGTTACGAGCAATACTATTAAGTACTATTAAGTTCTGAGGCATTTACCCCTGCACCAATAGGCTTAGCCTAGGCCTGCTCTAATGGAAAAATATACACGGCTTTACCTGCTACCCTCAGTGCTATACAATGCTTTTTAGCGTCCCTTGTATTTTGTCCACCCTTAAAAGCATCCACTTCTCATCCACCGAGCCCCCATATACGACATAGACAAGCCAAATCGCACACACCAGTTTGGAGTTCTCTAACCCATGGAGAAAAAATCACTTAAACTCTTAGTTAGGCCGCTGAAGGTCTATTTGTTTGGGGAATCAGTATAACAAAAGCCCGTATTGCTCTAGCCCAACTAGAAGAAGAACTATAACTATTAGCAAACTGCACAACTAATAGCCTTATTCTCTTAGACCAACAACTACAAGCCACATCCCAAATGACTATCCAAAACCGTCTTGCATTAGATGCTCTGTTACTCCAACATGGTGGCCTATGTCAATATCTTAACCTGTCTAAAGATCTATGCTGTATTGCAATTCCCAACGTTTCTGTTCCTCTTAACCACCAAATTAACGAAATTCGCAAAATAGCTATTCGTGTCAACGGTATTGCTGGCATAGGCAACAATTTCTTTTCTCAAATCTTTAATGCACTAGGCTTTAACATTTCATCTTGGCTATCTAACTTACTTTCAACACTTTTTATGTTATGTATACCCATAATAATTTTTTTATGTATTTGTTCTTGTGTTGTTAAATGTATTCAAAATCGCATTAATTCTATAAGTACCTTTGTCTATACCAAACTTCCCAATGAACCCAATGAAGAAAAAGAACTGTTTACCATTAACCCATTTTTAAATGAGACCACTACATAAATGTTCCACTGCCCCACGGCACGAGGGCATGTAACAGTTTTATATATTTTTTTCTCTTTTTTCTGTGTAACTGCCGCGCGGCACTCTCACATTTATGTGACCGTGAAGCCTTCACTGTTAAACAAAACAAGTGCCTGGTACTACTTTCTGCTGCCTTGAAGTCTTCACTGTTAATCAAAACAAGTGCCTGGTACTATTCTCTGCTGGCAGTAGGCCACACACCTGTATTCTGTAAATTTTACTTCTTATCTAAAAAGTGTCAATTTTGCAGAAACAAAACTTATGTAGAGAATCTGCCTAGTAACTATTATGTAAAAGAAATTATCCTATCCCTGTATGCTTAGCTTATATCATAGTTAGTGTCATAGAGGCAGTCCAACCAACATCTATAAAAGAGGCAAAGAAGCAGGAAACAGCAGAGACGACAACTGGAAAACTCTTGTAGGCCTGATCACCCTGTAGACCGGTTCTCAGCCTCCCCGCCTGGGCATATCCCAGCGAAGACAAAGGCCTTGAAAACCCGACAGTTGACAACGACTCACCGTGTTACAGTTTTGTACTCTACATCCCATTTATGAGCTGTTGACCAGTTCTGGGACTTAAGGAGCCGGCAGCCGCACCTAGCATTGGACTAGCTCCACTGTTGGAGAGCAAGGGCAGGCTCTGGAACCACGTAAACCAACAGACCCTCTTTGTATCCGGCATACTGTAACTGAAGAAACATCGGAGACTCCACTTCTCGACTGCCTCTCATCATAGCTGAGACAGCATATCTACGCTCGCTATACTTATATTTACTGCAGCTTCGTTCCAACCGGCCTCCCCTCTTACTCGTAAGAGGGTGAGGCCAGGTGAGTGAATAAAACCTTTTGTTTTACCTTATATCTACTCTGTAATAACTTCTACTACTAACATCCCATATCAATGAGCCGTTGACCAGTTCCGGGACTTAAGGAGTTGGCAGCCGCACCTAGCTTTGGATTGGTTCCAGTGTTGGAGAGCAAGGGCTGGCTCTGGAACCTCGTGAACCAACGGACACCCTATAGACTTATTACAAAGAAAACTAACAACTTACTCTAAGTCATCTACTTGTGCCAACTCGGCGAACCTTGAGGGCGGCTATAAAGCTACCTCCAATCCCACCCCACAAGCCGCACGCTCGCACAGCTTCGCAAAGCCCGCGGCTCCCCTAAGTGGTGCCGGAACCGCTAGCCTGGCATTATGCCACATTTATGTGCGGGAGAAGCACTCCTCCTTGAAGGCTTACATTGGCTCCAAAGAAGAGTGGCTCAAATCCCTCTGGGTCAAAATATGTGGGGGAGTGGGGGACAGCGCGGTGAGAGAGAACTAAGTGTAGGTGTATACTACAGACCACCAAACCATGGGGAGGAGTTTTATACAGAGTTCTCTCGAGAACTGGCAGAGGCTGCACATACATGGGACATGGTTATCACAGGCAATTTCAATTACCCAGACATCGCTAATGAGGAACACTCAGCTAATTTGGATTGGTCACCTTGCTTCCTGACCTATATTGAAGAGCTCTATCTGACTCAGGAAGTGCAAGGGACAACCAAGGGCAGTGTTCTCCTAGACTTGGTCTTGGCCAAAGGAGATGATCTGGTGAGTAACCTGAAAATACAGGATAGCTTGGGCGACAGTGACCACAAGATCATCACGTTCACTGTCCATCACATGGCAGACAAATTAGCTAGCATGGTGGAAGATTTGGACTTCAAAAAAATGAATTTCACCAGGCTCATGGCAATAGTAGGGGAAGTGATGTGGGACCAGGGGCCAAAGGTGAATGGAGTACATGAGGAGCAGTTGTTCCTCAAGGACATTATCCTTGAAGCACAGAAAAAGACCATTCCCATGTGGAGGAAAGGTAGCAGAAGGGCTGGCAAACACTCTTAGCTTAATAGGGATATCATGGTCCTCTAGAAAAATAAAAAAGAGGTATACAGACAATGGAAACTTTGGGACAGTCCACAAGGAGGACTATACAACAGTGGCCTGCACTCGTAGGGAGATTAGAAAAGCTAAGGCGGCGACTGAATTTCAGTTAGCAAGGGGAATCAAGGACAATAAAAAGGCCTTCTTTAGGTATGTAGGGAACAGAAGGAAAACACATGGAAATGTGAAGCCACTGCTTAATACCTCAGGACAACTGGTTACTGACACTCAAGGAAAAAATGAACTCCTGAATGACTACTTCTCTTCGGTATTTCACCGGACCAAGGGGAAAATCATGCAAGATAAGGTTCAGATTGGCTATGGTGGGATTGACCACCTTCCTACTATTGACGCTGAGCTGGTAGGTGGTCAGTTAGAAAAGTTAAACATTTATAAGTAATCAGGACCAGATGAACTTCACCCAAGAGTGCTGAAAGAGCTGGCTGAGGTTGTTGTGGAACCTCTGGCGAAACTCTTCCAAAACTCATGGCACTTGGGGGAGGTCCATGAAGACTGGAAAAGGGTCAATGTTGTGGCCATCTTCAACTGGGCAACTATAGGCCAATTAGCTTAACTTCAATCCGAGGGAAAATCCTGGAAAAATTCATCGAGGAGTCTATGTGCAATATACTTATGGAAGGTAGGTCTTGTTTTACCAATCACATCTCCTTCTATGACCAGGTATTTCACCACTTGGATAAGAGAGAAATGGTTGACATCATATACCCAGACTTCCAAAAGGCCTTTGATTTGGTGTCCCATGATGTTCTCATGGGAAAACTGGAGAATTGTGGGCTTAACTGCTGGTTAGGTAAGTGGGAAGCAGGCTGCGAGGAAGGACCCGGATAGTTCTTCTGAATGGATCTGTCGTCCTGGCGAGAAGTGGCCAGTGGTGTCCCGCAGAGGACGGTGCTCGGTCCAGTGCTTTTCAACACCTTTACCAATAATTGGACTATGAGGGTGGAGAGCTCATTGGCTAAGTTCGTGGATGACACCAAGCTATGGGGGAGCGTGGTCACACTTGAAGGTAAGCTGTAGATTCAGGTGGACCGAGACAGGCTGGCAAGCTGAGTGCATCAGAACCAGATGAAGTTCAACATTAAGAAGTGTAAAGTGCTGCACCTGGGGGGCAAACACTCCCCAACATGCTTACGGGCTCGGCGATGGCAATTTGACTAGCACCGGGACTGAGATGGACCTAGGCATTGAGACAAATGCTTTGTGCCTCTTGAGGTTGGGGGGACATGGCGACCGCTTGCAGTTGGTGGCAGAGGGGGCATGGTGGCAGTGAGTGGGAAGCACCCACAGGCAGCCATGGTGATGTTGGTGGTAAGGGTTGGCCATGCAGGGACTGCCCTCAGGTGGATGCAGCGGTGTTGACAGCGGGGCAGGGGGGTGGTGAGCAGTGAGCAGCGACCACCTGCAGACATCACCACCAGTATTGGTGGCGACCAATCCCATGGGGTGCACCACCAGTCTCAGGGGGTGCACATGCACCTGCATGCACTCTCCACATGTCACCAACGGACACAGGGGTAATAATAGGCCATAGCATGAACCTGAGGAGTCAGTGCGATGCTGTAGCCAGCAGAGCAAACAACCGATGCATCTCATGTCAAACCACGGAAGTGATTCTTCCACTTTACTCCGTGTTTGTAAGCCCGCAGCTGGAGCAGTGTGTCCAGTTCTGGGTGCTGCACTTCAACGAGGACTTGGACAAGCTTGAGAGAGTCCAGAAAAGAGTCACTGTATGATCAGGGACTCGCAAGGGAAGTCATATGAGGAAAGGCTGAGGGACTTGGGCCTCTTCAGCCTAAAAAAGAGAAGACTCAGAGGGGACTTAGTAGCAGCTTACCGCTGCATCAGGTGTGTACATCAAGGGCTTGGTGAGCGACTGTTCACCAGGGCACCCGAGGAAAAAACTGAAGTAATGGCCACAAACTCCTGGAAGATGCTTCAGGCTCAACTCTAGGAAAAAACCTCTTCAGGGCCAGGGTGTCCAGACTGTGGACTAAGCTCCCCCCAGAGGTGATGCAGTCACCTACCCTGGAAATCTTCAAGAGGAGACTGGACTGTCACATCGCTGGGGTCACCTCACCTTGAGTTGTCTTCCTGCTTAGAGCAGAGGGGCTGGACCTTATGATCTTGCAAGGTCCCTTCAGCCCTTGACAATCTATGAATTTATGAATTTCCTATGTATTATCAACTCTATTTTAGTCTATCTTAAATATATCTAGAGAGTATTTTTTCTAATGTATTTGCTAAGACTGATGAAAAAAATATTCTCTGTTTTAATAAAAAATACAGGTCATTATAAGGCACAAATAGGTATGCCCTTATTGGTTTTGGAAGTACCACCAGATATGTTTCTTTCCAGGCATCAGAAGTCCATTTTTATTATTCAACATCTCATTAAAAACTTCAGATAATAGGTGCACTAATACTGATACAAAACATTTATAAAACTCTGGAGGGAGCCCATTTGAGCCTGGAGATTTACTATTTTGAGAGACGCAGTTTTGATTAGGATCTCTTCTAGTGTAATGTCCTTTTCAAAACCCCCTTGGTCCTCAGGGTCTAGTCTAAGCAAATTTCCTTTCCTTAGGAATTTATGTACTTGTTCACAATTTGCTGGATCTAAAAAATAGAAATTTGTGTAATATGTTTCAAAGATTTCACGTATGACTTTTGTGCCAGGTAAATCATTTGGAGCTCACTAGACAGGAGTTATACATTTAATGTCACATTAAAAAAAAAAGTTTATGTAATAATAACTCATCCTTTTCTTTCCACTTTTTATCCCATAGCTATATTGTATAGCTACTTTTTTGGGGGAGGAGGAGGTTCTGTCCCTTTGGTTTCTATACCCATCTAATCCATTTTAGTTTCTACTACTTTTTTTTACTATACTTTGTGATTGATTGATCTGATATATATATTTTTTCTTTCTATCACAATGGTCATTCTTCATTTCCTCTCTTCTAATCTCTCTTGGGGAAGACTCCAGTTATTAGGGTGCCTCTGATTACTGCCTTTGTATGCATCCCATAAAATATTCTTTTAAAATTTTTATTCATATTATGCTCAGTGGAATAGTTTGAGTTCTTTTCTCTAGTGCAAAATCTTCCCTGGTTAGATGGAAGTGAGATATTCAGTTGCCCAGTTGTCAGTTGGGTGTCTTCTTCCAGTCTTGAATAAATAACCGTACCGGGACATGGTTTACAGGACTATACATTTACATGACTTTTAATAAGACCCTGCATATATGCACGTGCACACACACACACACACACAAATGTGTGTGTGTGTGTGTGTGTGTGTGTGTATGTATTATGTATTGACGCTGGACACTTCTTATTGACAGCTAAACCTGTTTACTGACATGTTGTACATAACATAAATGTAACTCCTCTGCCAGGCCGTGCCCTGCTGCCAGGCCCCAGTTGGAAGGGCTGGATTCCACTTCAGGGGTTCAACATCTCTGCCTGACATGTGCTTGTGCTTCAGAGTTGTTCTCCAGCAGCTTTGAGCTGCTGAGACTCCAAACTCCTGTTGCCGTACCCTCTGTGGTGGCTGTCGTCTTTCTTGGGTAAACAGAAGTGCAAAGGCACAACCCCTCCTGCTGTGTTGCATTTTTGCTTTCTGAGTCGAGATGAGTGAAGTCAGTCCCAAAGCTGCTGAGATGGATGCGGCACCTTATATGCTGTGCGTCATTGGTGATGCTTCGGGCAGTCTACACAGGATGTTTCTTGTGCAGCACACTGTTCGCTGTGTAGTAAAATGGCACCGTCTACACGTGTGACACTGTTAGGTCTCAGTAGACTAATAAATACTGCTGCAGGGTAGTCCTGCTAAACACAGTAACTACCCTGGGGTGGCCTGGTCTCATATGCCAGAGCGCACATGTAGATGGTGGCAGGGCTGGCTGAGGCAGGAGGATGCTTCAGGATGGGGCTGCCAACTAGATCCACGCTGAAGCACCTCCTGCCTCAGCCAGCCCCCTCCCTGCTGCACATGGAGCCCGGTCAGAGCAGTCTTGCCTGGCGGGATGCCCGCCGGTCCCCTTCATGCCCAGGCTGCGCCGGCTGAACTCCAGTGTGCTGCACACATTCACATGGCACACCCAGGAGCAAAACACTCCAGAGCAATAAGTTGTGTAGTTCATTCATGTACCTTGATTCATGCGTAGACCTGCCCAGAGTCAGCTTGTTGCTTCACCATGTTTCCTGTGATCTCCTTTGCAGGAGAAACCTTCTATAGATCAGTCTTCTTTATGTGCGGCTACCCTCTACCATTTAGGGGGAAATGTTTCTGAGTCTAAAAGGAAGAACCACGGCCTTTGCATTGTGTTGGATTCCCCCTAGAGCTCTGGCTTTAAGCAGCCCTCTCTCCCAGAGACATCATATACCCGCTGCTGCCCAGCTTGGCATTTTGGCGCTCTTTAATTTACATTTGTTGCCACTCCCCTTCCCCGCCATCCTCTTAGGATGCAAACAGATTACATTTATCTAACTGGGATACACTGTTTTGTCCTGGGACAAAGTGCAAGCCTGCAGATGTCCATGTCCGCTGCCCAGGATAAATCCTAACAAAGTTTCCTGGATAAGAGGTAGTAACATTTTATCCCAGGATATTGCCAAGTGCATCTGTACAGTTATCCTGGGGTGTCATCAATAATTCAATGATTGAAAAGCAGCACTGCATTCAGCCACTCACTAAACCCTGATTACACGAGTGAAGTCTGTACATGTCAATCCAGGATATTTTTATCCAAGGACAAACCCAAGCACAACCTATCCAGGGACCAATGCAACTTCTGTGCCTAGACTTAGAGGTTTATTTCATCACTGCATTTAACCCTGCCAGATTATGGCTCACTTTCTCACCTCTGTTACATTGTGGTTTTGAGGTACCCAGAAAGATGTCTTTGAGCAAACCCCAGCTTTCAGTCACATCCTCCACTTGAAACTGCTCTACACAAGCTGGTGACTTCAACAGCTGCATTAAGCCTTAGAAAATGGTCCCCTTAGAGCCCCCATCGCAGTGTGCACAGTCTTGGCTGTGCGGATACTGTCTCACAAGGGAAATGTAGGCAGGGAAAGCGCTCTGCTACCAAGCCTTCCTCTGCAGTTCGCTCCAGACAAGGCTTGCTGAGCAGCTCTGTTTTGGCTTCACTGCTGTGGTTGCCATTGAGGTACCTCAAGAATAGAGGACAGTTGCATTTATTGCATAGTGATTTTTTTTTTAAACTAAATTCAGTGCTAACTCCTAAGAACCACGTCTTTCGCTTGGGCATTTTGAATTAAGGGCAATGTCAAACTTACGTTGAAGAAAAAAGTTTAACAGCGGCAAGCAACAGCCATGACGTAAGGATGCCATTAGGAAGCATGGCAAATAGGAGCTGTGTTGGCATTCCCAGGACCAGTACACACACGGGATTAATTAAATGTCAACTATATTAACCAATGAAGACAATCTAAAGTTCAATTGCCAATCTAAAGGTTGGGTGCCTCAAGAGAAAAATAGAGGACATCGACGCTTCCAGTTTTGTATCAACAGAGCAGCAGAAAACAGGACTGTGCTCTATAAAAAAGGGTGACTGGCCACCCTATCACCACTCCTGGCCCCTCTCCAGGCTGAGGGCTGCTCCCCGATATGTGGCTTCGAGGCTCTGGGAGCTGCTCCCCGCCCCTCGCTGGGTTGGCGCCGGGGGCTCTCCAGGGTTGGTTTCCCGGTCCGTGCTCCCAGGAACCTGGGACGGGGGAAATAGGGGAGGAAATGGGGGACCAGGGCTCAGACTGGGGCAGGGACTTTCCAGTGGGTGCGGTGCCTGCTCTGGGTCTGCACCAATCACATGCACCAGAGCTGCATTGTCACCCGTTACCAGGCAGACCTGCTGCCAGGAGACCCCAAGGCTGGGCTCTGTCTGATTTCTGCGGCTGTGTCCTTGCCTGGGGGCTGCCGGCACTGGGGGGAGACGCTGCTCTGCGGGGGCACCAGTGTCCCTCCAGCTCCAAACAACCCAGAGCCTCCACATTGTGGTCAATGGGGTCCCAAGTGGCAGACTCTGCCAGGGGGGGCAGTCCCCCAGAGCTGGTTGCACAGGGACCCCTTTGCCCTGCTCCTCCTCCAGACCTGAACCTGCCAACGCTGCCCCCTCCCCACCACGAGTAGTGAATGCACTTCAGGGAAATATCCCCAGACAGCAGGTGCCATGCATGGGGCTCAGGGGAGATGGGACACGGGGCCCTGCCTTTCACCAGTCCCAGTCAGGTCCCAGGGACCAAAGCCCTGCAGCCCTGCACCCCTCTCTAGTCCCTCTGTGCACAGGGGGGTTGGGACTCCTCAATGCGCACCCATCCTGCCCGCCCTCAGCACCCAGTTGCACCTCTGTCTGCAGGGCTGGGTGGTTACAGCAGGCTGGGCAGAGGGGCAGGGGGAGCAGATGGGGGCACAGTCCTGAAGGTTGCCTGGGACTCGGGCGTGCGGATCCTGACCTTGCCCCAGATGCCCCGTGTACCGCACTGCGCAGCACTGCCCGGCTCTGGGGCTCAGCTCCCCGTGTGCCGTGGGGGGAACGGCCCTGTCTGGGGCACAGGGTGTGGGGGGAAGTGCAGAGGGGAGGGGAGAAGTCGGGGATTGGGAACCATCTGGGAGATGAGCTGAGGGAGCCCGGGGGTGGCTGAGCCCTGGAGACGGGGCTTCCCCCTGGGGTGGGGCCCCGGGAGCAAAACGTGCCCCTCTGTGGATGTGGGCCCTGGGCTCCCCTCCCTCCAGCACCCTCCAGCTGCCCCGGGGCAGGGCGGTGCGGGGGCAGGCACCGACTCTGCTGCAGCAGGGACAAGTGTGGCGCGGGGCCCCCTGAGCCCGGCTGCACCCGGCGACAGATGACGCTGCTCCGCCCCGATGCTGACTGGTCCCCGGGGTGGCGAGGGGCTGTCCCCGGGGTGGGGCAGCGTGGCGGGGCTGCTGCTCAGAGCGGGGCAGAGCACGTCTCACTGTCGGACATCGAGGGGTGGCAGCTCTGTTCTGCGCCGCGATGGGGGCCGCTGGGACACCGGGGGCCGCTGGGCGGGGGCTGTGCTGGCGACACTGGTGGTGCTGGGGACCCGCGTGGCCCATTGCACGGAGCCCCCTGGTGAGCAGGGCGCGGGGGGGGCCGGCAGGGCCCGGAGCTGCGCAGCTCGGGGCTTTTCTGCGCGGGGAAATGATCCCCGGGGCTAGGGGCAGGGGTGTCTGGGGGGTGCGGAGGGACCCGCAGTGCACGGCCGGGGCAGTGCTGGGGGCAGTGACACCCCCGATGGACACCGGGGGCTGCACGGGCAGTGGTCTGAGGTGGGGGTCACTGGTGGGGGCGGGGTGGGGGGGAGCCGGGCAGCCCGGGGGGGCGGGAGGGGGACAGATGGCGGGGGGCGGGGGGCGGTCCCAGAGCAGTGACTGCCCGGGCACTCTGCCCCCCGGGGGTCTGCGCTGGGGGGCCCTGACCCGCCTCGCGCTGTCCCCCGCCCCAGAGCACTTCCTCTACCCCCCACCGCAGAGAATTTCCTCCTCCAGGGCAAGCAGGAGTATCACTACACCAACGGCTCCGGGCGCGTGAGGTATCTGTCCCGGGACATCTGGGACCGGCAGCAGTACTCTCACTTCGACAGCGACGTGGGCGTGTGGGTGGCTGACACGGAGCTGGGGGAGGCGTGGGCCAAGTCCTGGAACAGCCAGAAGGAGGGGACGGAGTACCAACTGCGCGAAGTGGACAGGTTCTGCCGACACAACTACGGGGTGTTTGAGCAAGGCCTGGGGATCAGCCGCAGCGGTGAGTCCCCTGGGGCCGTCGCTGGGGGCAGAGGGGGTGGGGGCGGTGCGTGTGGTGGGGGGGCGGGGCCAGGCCCCGGGGTGCTCGCCCACAGCCCCTCCCCCTGCGGGCGCCGGGGACGTCATCACCGCGCGCCCGGCGGGGTCTGACCCCCGCCCGAGCAGGTCCGTGGCACTGGGTGCAGCGTGGTGTCACGGGGGTCGGGCGCCTTCCCCGGGGGCAGGGAGGCGGTGGGGGAGGGGCAGGGGCAGGAGCTGCAGCTGCCCCCACAGCCCCCCCACGCCGACAGGGCAGGGGCAGCGCTGCGTCGGTGCGCGGGCAGGGGAAGGGGCAGGTGTGACTGGGAGGGGAAAGAAATCACATGGGGGGGCACACGAGGAGGTGGGAGTGCAGATCCCGGGGGGGCAGGTGGTGGGTGCAGGGCTGTAATTAGGGGTCACACTGTCACACTGCAGGGTCACGGCCATGGGGCAGCTGCAGGGACACTCCTGGGCCCGGGGGCAGGCTGCGCAGCACCCACCAGGGACAGAGATCAGCGCTCCCTGCCCCAGACACCAGTCACTGCAAGGAGCTTTGCCCAAGGCCCTTCGGGGGCTCCAGGCAGGGGCACTTGCGCCACAGGCAGGACCCAGGGAGCTCAGCCCTGTGGAGCTTTTCCCCGGGGTGGGGGCAGGTCCCTGCTGTCTGGGAGGGGGCACCACAGCTGGGGGTTTCCTGGGGCCCAGACAGCTTTGCCTGCCCAGATCCTGGGGAACGTCCCATTTCCAGCAGGGCAGAAAACCAGAAGGGTCTCGCTCCTCTCCTAGAAGACAAGCTTGTTGCTCTGGGTGTGGGGCAAGTCGCTGCGTTCAGGGGATAACAGGAAACTCATCCTGATGAGCAGGGGTCCGGTTGTCCTGTGTTTAAAAATCCCAGCTTCTGTGATTAAAAAGCCCCGAATCCACATTTTTCCATGACTAAAATGAAACTCCCCTGTATATAGAGGTGTCAGCTGCACACAAGGGTTATTGAGATATTTACAGTTTTAAACCAATTTGGAAACCTCAGTCATTACAATAAAATACAATCTAAATACCTCTATATTTTGGTACTTGATTTTGGTACTGGAAAATCCGAGCTTCTCCTGCCCCCTTCACTCACCAGGATGTGGGTCCAGAGGCAGCCGCCCCCTCCTCACCTGTCCCTGCTGCTTTGTGCTGCTGAGCAGCCCTGACATGTCAGTACCCCTCACTACGAAACCACAACCCCCCCAGCCATGCTGTTCCCCCCGCCCCCTCAGGGACCACAGCCTGCACAGGGGGCCCATGGAGCGGGTGCCCCTGCCCTTTCCCCCCAGCACTTGCCCAGCCCAGCACGGGTGGGAGCTGGAGCATGGAGCGTTTGCAGTGAGGAAGAGGAGGAGTCTGCATCGCCCTCATTACTGCCATTCAGGCCACACCTAGAGCTACTCCCAGGGTCAGAGCATCCTGGGACCTACAAAAGCCTCCCCCCACCCGGAGGCTGCCAATGAGCCTCTAGAGAGGCCCTGGCCCCTGTCAGACCCCCCGTGGCCCTTCCCCAGGGCCGCTAGTCCCTGCCCCGTGCTGACGTCTCCCCTCTCTCCCCGCAGGGCTCCTCAGTTAGATCCTGCAGCGTCAGGGCCGGCCTTGCCCAGCGTGATTCTCCAGCCCCGCTCTCCTGGCGCCCGTCCCTGTATCTGGAGCTCTTCTCCCTTCCCTCCAGCCTCACCTGGACCCTGGGGCTGACTCCTCAGAATTAACCCTTTCTCTGCCTAAGCCTGCACTACATCTGCTCTCAGAAATGCTACTGCTTTTGGGGGCACCTTCAGGGGACTCTGATCTGAGACACGGGGAGCTGTGACAAGGCCGTTTCCACCAGTTGTCACAGCCCTTTGGATTGAGACTCCCGTGGGGCCCCAACTTAAACTAATATGCCCTGGAAAGGACCGGTATCACCCTCAGCCTGAGCGGTGGAAACATGTAATTAGGAAAGGACAGGTTGGAGAAGCCCAGTGATACCCAGGGAACACATGCTCTACCCTTGGGCCAGGGTGGTCCTGGGGCATCTCTGAGCTGGTAGCCACCTTGTTATGCAGTGTAGCCAAACTGGTGATCTTGAACCTTGCATGAAATGGGGGTTAACTCTGCCATTGCTTCACTATGCTCTTAGCTCCATGGGATCATGCCCAGGTTACAGCAGTTACATCACAACCACTTGTTTCCCTAGTAGTTGACACAGATACAGTTGTTGCATCTGCTGATGCCCCTAGGATACAGAGAAAGCTTCCCTGTGGATATGTCAACATGGGCAATTCATGTGTTTGAATTTTCTACACTGGAAATTCAGGTGTGTTTTATTTGCGCCCAGGCACACGTCCCAATGTGCATCTACAGCTGTTCAGTTCAGGGCTGCTTCTGCCTGGCCTCCCCCACTCCCCTCCCCAGAAGCAGCTGGGGGAGGTCCAGACTTCCCTGGGTGCCAGACCCGGGCTGGCAGGGGACACTTAGAGCATCCCCAGGCTGACACTTGGAGCAGCCCCACTGCCGGCACAGATCTGATGACTGGGCTCTGGAGCCCGGCGCAGCTGGTAGTAGCCAGCCTGGGCTCTGGGCAGTTGCAGCAGGCTGCACAGCCCTGGCATCAGCTCCATGTGGGCAGTGACTGCAGGTGCACCTCAGAGCGGACAGCAGGAGGGATGTGCTGCCTCAGACCCTATCCCCTCCATCTGCTCCGAGGTGCGTATGCATCCACAGGTATGGAGCTGATGCCGGGGCCCGGAGCAGGTGTTTCAGCCTCCCAACTGCAGCCGGCCCAGGCTCTGGGAGCTGCTGCCAACCACGGAGCCCAGGCTGCTTGCAGCAGGGCTTGCAGCTCAGCCCACCTGACTCCCACCCACTCTGAGCCCAGCCCCGGCCCAGCCCCATGCCAGGATGAGGCTGGCGCTGCCCGTTGCCAAGAGTTTAGTTGTGCGGGGTGGGTGCGTGGTTGAGCTCATGGGCAGACTCGGGGCTGGCTGCGGCCTGGGGGCTGGCTCCCTGGAGAAGCACAGGGGCTCCAGCGGTACCAGGGCATTGTTAGGTCAGACTTTGTCCTGCAGCCATGGAGCCCAGCTCCATGCACCCATGCATCTGGTTCTGTGTGTCTGTGTGCACACACATGTCTGGTTCTGGATGTGTGTGTGCATGTGTCTGGTGTGGGTGTGTTCTGGGTCTGTGTGTTTGTGCACATGGTTCTCTGTGTGCGTGTGTCTGGTTCTCTCTCTGCTCTCCTTTTTCTTTCTGTCTCTTCCCTTTCTCTTATTTCCCTACATACCCACCATGTTACCCCGGGTGGGGTCGGGGATATGGTGGCAGCAACTGTGCTGGCCCCAGCAGCCTGTCATGGGGGCGAGGGAAGCTGTAGCCAGTTGTCAGCCAGAGTGTGGCTTGGGCCACCAATCTCTGGTTATTCATGCTGCCTGCACGTGCACCATGCTGCTTGTTTTCTGTGCAGGATTTTTTGACCCGAGGAAATCCCCTGTGCCCTCCTCCCCCAAGCAACAAGGTGCAAGAAATGCCTGAATGTGCAGTACGTGGCACAGCAGATAAGTCTGTAGCACCACATACTGCACAGCAGCGCTCCTCTAGACACAGCCTAAGGCAGGGGTCGGCAGGATTTTTGGGCAGAGTGCCAAAAACATCCACAACTGCAACTTGTACGTGTTGGTGTGCCAGGGACACGCAGTGGAGGAGCCTGTGGCAGAAAGCCACCTTGGTTTCTCCCCAAAATCTCTGCCCTGTGACTATGTGATTAGATGGGCCAGCACAGAGGATTCACACCTCAGCCTGTCCCTTTAGGTAACCTGAGCTGGCTGCAGTCCTGAGGGAGGGGGGAACCTGCTCCCTCTGCCTACGTGACTGGCAGATCTATCAAGTCAATGTCCCGGGTACTTGGCAGGGCTCTCTGCTTTGGGGTTGGCTTGCCCCTGGGCTTTCCCAGTATCTAGCACCATCCAGACACTGCTATCCAGCACCATCCAGGCGCTGCTTTGGTGTTAGAGTTGGTGCTGGGGGAGCCCTTTTAGAGAGGAGGTTCAGGCTGGACATCTTTCAGGCCCAAGACAGGCCTAACCTGAGGAGGCCTCTGGGAGGAGGCCAACCTGACACCCTGAAGGCTGGGGGTGAGTTTCGTGGAACTGGGGGGCCATGACCTAATGCATCTGCTGCAGCTTGCTAATAAAGAAGAGAAAAGGGGAACTGCCCTAAACCAAGTATAGCAGGATGGCATCCTAGGGTCACCGTGCTGCCCCTAGGCCCTCTCTCTGTACCGTGCCAAGTGTGCTCCAAGCACCCTCAGAATCTCGTCCGCCACGTCTTTGATCTTATAATTTGATCATAGGGAGGCTGCCCTTCATCCTCATGGCTACCATTCTTGCTGTCTGCCAGACCGGTGTTCGGTATGGGTGTTCAGGTACCCCCCCCGACTCTTGGGCCATGCATGGCTCCTACCCCTGTACCACACCCCCAGCCTTGCTGATGGACTGGACATTC
Source organism: Crocodylus siamensis (assembly GCF_052110815.1). Classification (NCBI taxonomy): domain Eukaryota; kingdom Metazoa; phylum Chordata; order Crocodylia; family Crocodylidae; genus Crocodylus; species Crocodylus siamensis. The sequence goes on along the minus strand of NC_143409.1, from coordinate 53,074,240 downwards.
ATCTGTCTCTCCTGCCCACTCTCTGTGGCTTCTCAGCAATGCTGCCTCCTCTCTCTGGGGCTGGGGTCCCCACTCCGACGTGGTTCCCCTGTAAGGCCTCCCCATCCCATTATAGCCTCACCCGAACCTCCAGTATATCAACACAACAAAACACAAGCCTCTGTGTTATAACTCATATTCAGGCCTCACGGCTAAAACATCCTCTGAGCCACACCACAAGTGCTCCCTCTCACCCGTATCACCAGCTACACCCACATTCAGGCCTTTCTTCTTTTTCACTCAGGGCAGAGCTCCCTTCTCCTTTGGTCGCAGGCAGCGCCCTCCCGCCTGGCCTCAGCTTGGGAGTTATATAGGAGCCAGGCCCTGCCCCTTCCGGTCAGCTGACTCCCACTGTTTGCCCTAGCAACTAGCAGCTGGGCTGCTTACTTACTATCCCACAAATAGTAGGCAGCTCAGTGCCCTGCTGCACCAACCCTCTGCCCTGGAAAGTCCCAGGCCTAGCAGGGTGCAAAGATAGCAACTCTAAATTTGAAAAATAATAGCTTCCAAAGTGAGATAACAGCTTGGCTTTAATCCCAGAAAAGGCAGTGAAGCTGAAAGTGAACTCCCCCCTCCTGGGGAAGGTAACAGGGGAGGAAAAGTACTTAAGATGAGTAGAGTTGGGTCCCAAGTGGAATTACTTTGGGGAGGACAAGGCTGAGGACCTGATAAAGGAGGTAGTCTTGCCACCCTGGATGCAGGGTGGGGTTCCCGAGACCTATCGGGTAATAACAGGGGATAGGGTGTGGAGTGCCTTTCCTCCAGCCCGACGCTCTTGCAGCTCAGAGGCTTGTTGTAATGATTTCTGTGTCTATTATTGATTTTTCTTCATAATAAAGAGTGGCACTTGGGTTTTATGTGGCGTGTAACTTGTGGGTTAATCACCTACCTCTTTTGGGAAGGGAGGGAGCCCCTAACAATATCAGAAGACATTACTTTACAGTTCGGGCTGTCAAGCTCTGGAATGGACTCCCAAGGGAGGTGGTGCTCTCTCCTACCCTGGGCATCTTCAAAAGGAGGCTGGACATATATTTTTCTGGGGTGTTATGACCCCACACTCATTCCTGCCTGGGGCAGGGAGTTGGACTTGATCTGTTTAGGTATCTTCCCATCCTAAGCACTATGAAACTATGACACACCCCAGACACTGGTATTTTGAGACAGCAGGAAAAAGCATGTGGTGGAGTCTTTCTGAGCCTGGCTCTGCCTGGTGACAGATGATGCTACCCATTCTCATTTTTAAGTGGTCCCCTTGGCAGGGGCTGTCCCATCCCCAGGGCTGGGTTAGTATCTTGGGGAGTTGATGCTCAGATCTGGGCAGAGAAGTTCTCATTTGGGGGGGAACTGATGTTTTTTCAGCTCTGTTTCCTGCACAGTGATGGGGACAGGTGAGAGGCTGGGGGCTGGAAGCTGTTGGGCTGGGGCTGTGCTGGTGACACTAGTGATGCTGAGAACCCACATGGCTCATTGCATGGAATCCCCAGGTGAGCAGAGACTTGTGACCCCCATGGAGCCTTGTCTTGGGCAGGGGTTGGAGAGTGCTGGGGGGATGGGTACCCACAGACCATGTTGTGGAGGCACCAAAGGGGGAGGAGGTGATGTGGACTAGTGGGTTCGCCCTGGTGGAGCAGAGGCAGAGGACAGATGGGTGGGGGAAGTGTTACTTAAATTGCTAATTGCTCAAATCATGAGTGAGACTTTATAAAGGGGGATAAGGCAAGGTGCCATGTTTATTGATTACCTGAGTTAGACATAGAGGTTCAGACACACCAGTCATACAAACACACCCAAATCATCATACACATCATTACACACAGGCATACACATACAAAAAACAACCATTCCATCTACACATACACTAGATATAGTTACTAGCAATAGTTGCTCAATGTTTTGCCCAGGGTGGCCAACCTGGACTTATTGAATAGACAATGATGATTTGAAGATAGCAGATTTGAAGGTAACAGTTGGAGCAGGGTGAACAGTGGCATCTGTGCTCCAATGAAAAAGCAGTATAGAAAGAGACTTACCCAACTTGGCATTTTCAAAGTGCTTTTTTATAGGGATTGGCATCCTTTGTTTCAGTGCTTTGGGGTTTTTCCATATCCAGCTTCTGTTTTTGTGGTTCTTCTTCTTTTGTCTTCAGCTTATCTCAGCCTTGAAGTGTTCTTGCTGGCTATCTGGCAGGGTGGGTGCATTCCTTCTCATTATCTTCTTTGTGCCCTAGGCCTAAAAAGAAAAATTTCAGCCATTTATTAGTTTACTAACTGGTAACTTACATTTAGTGCCTTGTTGCTTACATAAGCATTTACATCTTCTTCTTCCATCTGTATGCCATTCTCTCACCATTCACCCTTTTACCCACCCTCATACATAAAAGGTATGCAAAGTTCATTCACTTATGTCAAGCAAAAGGATGCAAAATGAAGTTTTCAAGTTGCTTACAGGACAAGACTAACATGGTTACATTTCACTACTATTACACTCTATGTTAACATCAGCTAACTTAGTTTAGTTCATGGTACACCAGTAGGGTCTCCGATGTGGTAGGGAAGGAGGTGGCCATGGGCAGCAGGATCACAACACTGTTGCAGGGGCAGGAGCAAGAGGTGGCGGGGAAGGGCAGAAGCTGGGCAGAGACAGCAGATCCCCCTGGTTTGGGTTCAAGAGGTAGCAGAGATTGATGGGAGTGGATGGGAGCATCAGGGTCTCTTGGGTGGGGAAGCAGCCAGCATCACGGCAGTGCAGGGGGCAGCAGGAAGGGGAAGCAGGGCTGCTTCAGAGAAGGGCAGTAGACAGGTGGGGAGCAGTGAGGTCTCCCCTGGAGAGATGACTGCTTCCTGGGTACGCTGCAGCTGGGGTGGGAGGGTTCAGTGGTGGCGGTCAGAGATGGGAGGGAGTAGCAGGGCCATGCCAAGGTGTGGGGCAGGAGGGGTTGGATCCTGCCAGAAGCAGACAGTGGAGTCACCGCAGGGGGGCCTGGAGATGCCCCACACAACTTTGTCCCTATGCCCAGTAGGAGCCACGCTGTGGCTGGGGAAGTTCCTGACCTGTGTCTTGTCTGCACCCCGCTTCTCCCCAGAGCATTTCCTGTTGCAGGGGAAGGCTGAGTGTCTCTACACAAATGGGTCCCAGCGGGTGAGGTTTGTGGTGAAGTTCATGTGGGACCAGCAGCAGTACGTTCACTTCGACAGCGATGTTGGTGTGTTTGTGGCTGACACTGTGTTGGGTCAGCCTGATGCCACGCACTGGAACAGCCAGAAGGAGGAGTTGGAGTACACCCGGGGTGCAGTGGACAGCCTCTGCCGGCGCAACTATGGGGTGGCTGAGCAAGTCCACGTGCTTGGCCGCAGAGGTGAGTCCCTGGATTCCTGGGGTCTTTGTTGTCCTCATAGAGGTTGGGGGATACAGCCAAAACTCATGCTGTAGCTCCCCACAGTCCCCTGCTCACTGTGGTCTTGGGCTGTGCCCAGAGACACCCACTTCCACCTACACAGGTGACAGGGGCAAGGCACATGGGGGATGGGGGAGATATGGACACCTTTATTCGGTGCCCTTTTCCTTATTTAAAGTCTTCGGGGGATCCTTATCTTTTAATTTTAGCATCTTAGGAAGCATCAGTCCAGATGGATTTTGAAATTCCAAATAAATATGAAGATTGGTTTTCAGAAAGCAAATCTTCATCCATGAGAAAATGGAGTAAAAACACTGGATTTAAATAAAGATAATAGAACAGGCTTTATCCCTTTGCTCCAAGTCTAACAGCCCTTGTCTCTGCTCTCACTGGGAGCAACCAGAACCTGATTTCCCTTTTTTTGCTTTCTGGCAAGATCCTGCGTAGAGTGACAACAGTCCGAGGTGGAGATAATTTGGAGGGTGGGATGGGGAGGGGATGGGGAAACGGCCTTTGTTTAAGGGAGGGTTTCCCTTTCCCAGATCCTTCCCTCCTTCTATCTGTCTTTCCTCTGCCCCAGTGAAGCCCAAGGTGAAAGTCTCCCCAGCAAAATCAGAGGCCCAGGCCCACCCGGATGCACTGATTTGCTCTGTGACGGGGTTTTACCCCGGCGGGATCGAGGTCAAATGGTTGAAGAATGGGCAGGAGCAGACGGCCGGAGTGGTGTCCACGGAGCTGATGCAGAACGGAGACTGGACCTTCCAAATCCAGGTGATGCTGGAAATGCCCCCCCGGAGCGGGGACGTCTACACCTGCCAGGTGGAGCACAGCAGCCTGCCGGGCCCCATCACCGTGCTCTGGGGTAAGGAACGGGGAGCCTGGGGCAGCCTTTGATCCCCTCTGCCCTTTTCCATGTCTGCGGTCCCTAAGGGGCGGTTCCAGGTGACAGCCTCTTCCCCCTGAGGGCAGAGGGCAGGGGTGTGAGCAGGGGCAGGAGCTCAGACTGAGCCCCTCCCCACCCCCTAATCTCTGGTTCCCCCAGAGGCGCAGTTGGACTCAGGCAGGAGCAAGATGCTGACCGGGGTCGGGGGCTTTGTGCTGGGGCTGATCTTCCTGGCTCTGGGACTCCTCGTCTACTTGAGGAAAAAAAACGGTGAGAGGGACATGGACGGGGCAGCAGCACTGGGGCCATGGCCTTACACCAAGGCCTGGTGTGTGGGGTTGCCCTACATCTATGGGGAAGAGCAGCTCTTTTTGGTTTCTAGGCAAGACAGGGGTTGCAGCTCTGACCCTGCAGGACCCTTTTTCCTCATCCCAGTCTCTGTCCATGTTTCCCTTTGGTTTTCCTGGAGCCTTGTCCCCAGCCTGCAGGTCATTTGATCCCCACACTCCCCCTGGTAGATCCCCCTTTTCCCACACACACTGAGAAGAGGTGTTGCAGGGTGCCTGTCAAGTGGATGATCCAGTCCTGAGGTTCCTGGCACCTCCCAGATAATGTAATCTCTACCCACTCTCTTTGCAGGGCTCCTGAGATAGATCTGGAGGCTCTGGGGCCTGCGTCTAGCATCATTCTCCAGCTAGAGTCTCCTGGGATCTCTCCTACATCTTGGGATCACCCCAGCACCCCCTGCCCTGGCCCAGCTGCCAAATCCCTGGCATGAGGTCCTTTCATATCCCTGTCTCTTTTTTGTGCTCTCACCACCTCTGTCCTGGGCTGCCCCTTCCCATGGGAGAGGGAAGATGCCCTCCACATCTGTGTTCCCTGGGGTGACTCTATGGATCCAGCCCAACTGCAGATCCTTTCCTGCCCCAGCCCAACTGCAGATCTGTACTCGAAATCCCTCTGTCCACTCCCTGCAGTGCAGCCATGTGGTGTTTGGGGATTGAAGTAGGCAGGGAGGCTGCAGTGAAGCTGGTGGCTGTGATAACTACTGACCTGTCTCACCACTCTTCCTGGACACCCTTCTTGTCCAGGGGCTCCAGCCAGAAGCGGGACAGAGAGGAGGAAAGTGTAGCTAGCATTTCTCAGCCAACCCATGCCCAATGCCCTTGCAAAGGGTTTCCTGATGAAGCTGTGCTGGGCCCTGAGAAGGACTGAAGACTTGATTCAAGAACAGAAGAAGCCAGTGAATAAACTGTGAGGTTCAGGGCAGAATGGGACCCCAGGCTTTGTTTCAGTGCCCAGCCAACTGACACTGTGATGGGCTGATGGTGGATGCAGGTTCTTGCCTCATTGGGATCTAAGTATGTCTTTGTAATGACCAAGCTTGTGGCTGCATTGTGGGGGACCAGGAGCCATCACATAGAGAAATGGACTTTGCTGTCATGGAAGTTGTCACTGCTGTGTGCTCACTACCAAGGCTGTGTTGATCACCCTCTTGCTCCTTGCCAGGACTCTGAGCCTTATTAAAGTCTTCTGCTGCAGCAACCTCCCAACTCCTTGTATGCCAGAGGCAGGAGCCATGAGCTTGTACCCCATTTGCCCCCACCTGGGACCACTGAGTCTCTCAGGGTCTTAGGGCAGGTGTGCCTGGCAATTTCAGGCAGGTGCCAGTCTGGAGGATGTGCAGTAGGAAGGCTGCACACCCTCCCTCCCCCACCCTTTCAGACTGAACCATGACACTGGAAACTCTTGGGACTTACTGAAAGCCCCCAAAGCAGGTAAGACTCCCCTCCATGCTGTTACATCCTCTCCCCTACCTCATCTGCTGCTGCTGCTTTCACTCCTGTCCCAGAGTGTGGGATGTTTTAGAGATGCTCTGCCAGCTTCAGCTGGGACACATGGGGGTTGGTCTCAGCTTGGGCAGTGTGATGGGTGGGGAGATCCTCCTTCTCACACCTGTTTCCACTGGGCCAGGCAGCAGGGGGAACCCAACACCCAGGCCACTGCTGCTGTTGTCCCATTTGAGCACAGCCCTGCTGTAGTGGGCAGAAGTGGCTGCAAAGCTTCCCTCAATCCAGGGAAAATGGGGAAAGCAGCAGCTGTGAATGGGAAAGGTGGGAAAGGGAGGGGAGAGGACCTGGCTGTGGTCATGGAGGGGAAGTAGGGTTTCTAACCTGCTCTGGGGGTGTTAAAATGTCCTTTAAGGCTCCCACAGCTTGGTCTTCTCCCACCAGGGAGTGGGGAAGCATGGAAGCAGCTGGGATCCAAGGTGCACCCACCCCTGCAGCTCAGTTTGCTGCTCTGCCTTTGCCATAGGGGATTGGCTGGACTCAAACCCAGAGGGTCCTGCCTAGAGGGTCTTGTCCCTCCACTCAGCTACACAGTGATGCTTTTTGGGGACAGGAAGGAATTTTGCCTCATACTCAGGTTGGTATGGACTGGGGGGCAGTGGTTTGCACTCCTCTATACAGGGAACATGGCCTCTGTCTGGGATATTTGGAGCGTATATTAACAACTTGTTATAGAAGCAGGGCGTTGGCTGCCGTGGTTCTCCTGCTTTCTTTGGAGCAGGCCAGAGCTGACTGCCTCCTTTTGCTGAAATGTCTGATAATGGATTTGTCTAGGTTGGTTTAGACAGGGCTGGTCCTGCCTCAGGCAGGGGCTTGGACTAAAGGTGACCTCTGATGATCCCTTCCAGCTCCACTTCTCTGTGATTCTGAAACCTTGGCTCTGCTCCTCTTAGGTTGTTCTGTCTTCCCACTTCCATTGTAATCCCACTGTAGAGGACCTAGACCTGGCACCCCCCTGCCCCATACAGTATCTGTATCCTTTCCCTGGTTTGGTGCCTAGAAGCAAGTCATGGACTGTGTGTGTGTGTGTGTGTGTGTGTGTGTGTGTGTGTGTGTGTGTGTGTGACATAACTACCTCTTCCTTGTGCAGACAGCAGAGGGGTGAGGGGAGTCTTGGCCAATTGGACAAATCCTTGGGGCTGACTAATCTGTAATCAAGGAGTGCAGCAGCACAGAGCAATGCCTGGAGGAGATAGGAAAACTCAGGAACCTGCTGTTGGCACTGGATTTAAGGCCCAGTACTGATGCCCACATTTTTCCCACTGTGGAAGAAATCAAACTTCGCTTTGTGGTTGAATCAGAACTGACAGAGGCAACTTTTCTTTAATTAGGGCTATACTGTGATCACAGGGAGAATTCCATACAGCAAGAGGAATCACTCACTTGTTTGTTCAAAGGAATCCTCCCACTCAGTTTACAAGCATATTTATACGTAAGACAGAGAAAGAGAAAAAAAATAAGACCTTGGAGAAACCAAAACGATAATAAATTACACACAGACATGCAGGCAGTTTACTTAAAGGAAACATTTGTACACAGGGTAATAAGGCATGCAGGATTCCTTATCTCAGAACATGTAACTGAAGTAAGCAGTATCAGCGCTTCTGGTCTTTGTCTGTTTTCCTAGTCAAGCAGGCCAGAAGCTGGAGTAAATTTACTACCATGTTCCCTCCTTTTTTTTTTTTTCTAACAAGTTAGATATTTATAGCAATTAGCTCTTCAACTTCTAGTTTTTCTTTCTCTTTACTTTCTGCTATTTCAACATACAAATTATATACTTCATTTCTGGTTGATGGGCTATTCCACATTTGCTTGGCAGCACAACTTAAGCAACATCTCATTTCCAATTCATCTCTAAATTTCTGGGGTTCCTCCCTGATGTTGGGAAATTGTTTAATAAGGTTTAGGAGACCTCCTGGGGTCCAGGGGACAGGGACTGTGCTTGTAGTTTCCCCATTTGGACCTTGCCCTGGAAGGTGGCGTAAAGGCATAAGCTGAGCCTTTTTTGATTTTAAAGAAGGGGTTGGACCATACTGGGTACCAGACCTTAAACAAGATGAGGGGGTTGAGATTTCAGGAGACAGACACCATGCCACTGGTGGACGTGGGCATGCCCTGGGGGCAGGTGACGGTTGTTGAGTGATAGTTTCCTGGTGAGGAGGGCTAATCCTGCTGGAAGAGTCTATTTGGTTACTTTGGACTTCTTCAGGTTCAGATTGTGCTTGGGACTCATATGGGAGTGGCACATTAAGAAAATCAATTCTGTCTTCTGCAGATTCATTCTCAGTTATTTGTGGATCAAGTTGTGTTGGTGCTGATGATACTATTGATGGGGGGCCCCTTTTGGTGCACTTTTCCATTTTAATTCCTTTATCTGAGATTTCAGTTTCTCTTGGGAGTCCTTAAGTCTCCAAACTTGAGATTCTTGATGTCTTTGGAAAGCTTCTTCATACCAACCAAAAAATGTGTCTCACTGAGTCTGTGGTATATTTTATTATGCTGAGATGAACAATTTTACTTAAATCAAATGTTCCCTCCAGGGGCAACTGCGGGCTAAAATAATCTCTGGTATATCACTTCCATTTGTATAGAAACTTCTAACTTTTATGGCCATAGTGTGTGTACATGTACAATGCTGGAGTCCCTTTTGGTGGAGCCAGTATGTCTTTTAGACTCTCCACTCCCCATATCTTTAAACTCAATTCATGCGGGTCTTTCATACAGGAATGGCTTATTCAGTGTGTCCAGTCAGGTTGTGAGATTTGGTAGTGGCACAGAGATGCTGTGGCTAATGTCCAAAGGCAAGACTCCCCTCCAATATCAGCACACAATACAGTTTCTCATGGTAAGACACGGCTCATTAATGAAGGTGGGGAAAGGGTAAACCTGTCCACTGGGTCACGAGGTTCCAGTTGGGCTCCCTTGCGTTTAAAACTGCCCTTCCGGACAGCCTTGGGGTGGCTGAATCCAACATTAGTCTCAGACCTGGTCAGTGGCTCATACTTCTCAATTCATACTCTCAATTCACACAAGGGAATTTCTGCGTTGAGGCACGAGGTTCAAGAGCATTTCTTTAGTCTCAGCCTTGGTCAATGCTTATCATGGAAAACACTCACACTCGAAGAGTTTCCATCTTACACCCTTGCTTTCGAAGAGCACACGCAACAAGTCCGGTGTCCTCAGGGCGGCTGCACAAGGTTTCCACTCCTGGCCTCAGAGAGACCTCCTAGCTTTTTACAGAACTGAACTCAATTCACACAGGGAAATACTTTCATTGACAACAGCAACACAGAGTCTTTCACCTCAACTCTTTCTACTCACAGTTCCTACTTACGTAGTGGGTCTGACAGTTCTGGCAGAAAAAGTTCAGATAGGGTGAGCCTCAAGCAGTGAATCAGGAAGACACAGAGACAGCCTCTCACTGAAAAGCCCCAATAGAGATTTCAAAAGGTTTCTTACCTTGGTTTCGCACCAGGGCTTCAGTGAAGGGATGCCTGTGTCCCAACTGATCACTTTCGGCATCTTTATCCGAGTCACGGCACCAAATTGTGGATGAAATTAAACTTCGCATTGTGGCTGAATCGGAACTGACAGAGCCAGCTTTTCTTTATTTAGGGCTATAATGTGATCACAGGGAGAATGCCATCCAGTAAGGGGAATCGCCCACTTGTCTATTTCAAAGGATTTCTCAAACTCTAAGTTTTCAAGCATATTTATACTTAAGACTCATATTTCATAGTATTTCATAGACATTAGGGCTGGAAGGGACCTTGGGAGATCATCGAGTCCAGCCCCCTGCCCAAAGGGCAGGAAGTCAGCTGGGGTCATAGGATCCCAGCAAGATAAGCATCCAATTTACTCTTGAAGGTGTTCAATGTAGGTGCTTGAACCACCTCCGCTGGCAGACTGTTCCAGACCTTGGGGGCTCGGACAGCAAAGAAATTCTTCCTTATGTCCAGCCTGAAACGGTCTTGCAGGAGTTTGTGACCGTTCGACCTTGTCATCCCTTGGGGCGCTCTGGTGAACAGACGTTCCCCCAGATCCTGGTGGTCACCCCTGATAAACTTATAGGTGGCCATCAGATCACCCCTGAGCCTGCGCTTTTCCAGGCTAAAGAGTCCCATGGCTCTCAGCCTGACATCGTAAGGTCTGTTTTTCTGACCTCTGATCATGTGCGTGGCTCTCCTCTGGACTCTCTCAAGCTTCTCCACATCCTTTTTGAATTGTGGAGCCCAAAACTGGATGCAGTACTCCAGCTGCGGCCTCACCAAGGCCGCGTACAAGGGGAGAATGACGTCCCGGGATTTGCTCAAGAAGCATCTATGGATGCAAGCCAGCATTTTGGTCACTTTACTAGCCGCAGCATCGCATTGCAGGCTCATGTTCATCTTGTGGTCAATGATGACCCCCAAGTCTCTTTCTTCTGTAGTGCTATCCAACGTAGCATTGCTGAGCCTATAAGGATGCTGCAGGTTTTTCCTTCCAAGGTGGAGAACCTTGCATTTTTCGGTATTAAACACCATCAGGTTCTTGTCTGCCCATTTGCTGAGCTTGTCCAGGTCAGCTTGGATCACCCGCCTATCTTCTGGCGTGGATGCTTTCCCCCAAGACAGACAAAGAGAAAAAAATATGACCTTGGAGAAACAAAATTATAGTAAATCACACAGACATGCAGGCAGTTTTCTTAAATAAAACATCTGTGCACAGGGTAATATAGTAAGACTGAACGAGGCATGCAGGAATCCTTATCTCAGAACATGTAACTGAAATAAGCAGATTCAGTACTTCTGGTCTCTGTCTGTTTTTCTACTCAAGTAGGCCAGAAGCCCTACTAAATTTACTACTACACATGCAAGGTTCAAGTTCACCAGTTTGGCTACACTGCATTAGCCCAGGATTGTGTGTTACCTCATCACAGCCAATGCACACTCCAGAGCAGTCACTCCTGTTCCCTTTCTAGATATCCCTCTCCCCCATCCTCTAAGCTAGGGGTCAGATCCAGAACCAAGTCAGTCTTCTGCGCAGTGAAGGGACTTAGATACCAGCTGAGAAGTGTCAGGAGCAGGGAAGCAGGAGCTACATCTGCTGGGAAGTGATGACCAGATGTTTTCCTGGGCTCTCTTGAGCAGATTTTTAACAATGTCTGCAGCACGAGGGTGCTGGGCACTGTGGTTCCCCTGCTTGCCATGGGGCAGGAGGCGGGCAGGGGCAGGTCTGACATCTTGTGTTGTGTCAAGGCTGACTGTAGTTTTGCCAAAAGCTTGGACAATGGAATTGTCTGAGATGCTTAGGACATCCTGTCTCAGGCAGGGCCTGGACTAGATGGCCTCTGCAGGTCCCTTCCAGCCTGCCTTCTCTGAGTCCATGACGAGAGAGTCTTTATGAGGACTCAAGAACCTGGCTTAATTAAACATACCGATGAGGACTTGAGAGACCAATGCCAGTCACCCAGGCTTAAATCCAATACATTACCAACCCAGGCAGAGTGGTTTATTGTGGGGGATGAAGCACCAACTGGACTGACTCTGCATCTCAGTGGAATGACCCTTCATCTCAGTGGATACATATTTATAACCTCTTCCTTACAGCCTATGAATATATAATTACATCGCTGCTAGCCTTCATTTCTGAAAACTCATGGTGGTTGGAAGAGGTCCCAGATAATTAGAAAAGGGGAAAGATAGTGCCCAAATTTAAGAAAAAGAAAAAAGGAGTTTTGAGAGAAATACAGACTGGTCAGCATCACCTCAGCCCCTGGAAAAACCACGGAGCAGGTCCTCAAGGAATGCACAAGGAGGAAGAGCTGGAAGTCCTTCCACAGTTATGGCTCTAGGATGTGACTAGCAAATTGCCTGTCAAGAATGATGGGGGTTGGGGGAAGGGACAGAGGCCCATGTCCACACCCCCACCCCGCCGCTTCAGGTCCGGGTCCACCTCCCCAGCCTCCATGACTTTGGTCTGGGTCAGGCTCCACACCCCCCACCCACTGCTTTGGGTCCTGGTCTGGATTCCCCGCTCCCCACTTCTGCCTTGTGTCTGGGCCTGATTCAGGTCCTTCAGGTCAGGTCCAGCATGCTCCCCTGTCCCCACCCCACCACCACTTTGGGTCTGGGTCTGGCTTCCCCCCTCCCCCCAACACCTACTTCCCCCTGCCTCTTTGGGTCCAGGCCCACTCCCCCTCCCCTGTGCCCCTTGCATTGGATCCAGGCCCACTTCTCCCCTCTTTTCCACTACTGCAGGTCTGGTCTCCCTCCCCCCACCACCAGCACTTTGCATCTGATGCCTCTCCCCTCCCACCCTGCCCTCCAGGCCTTCCTGGCCCCTGGCCACCTGCCTCCCCTCCCCACTGCCCTCCCTCCCTGTGCACCATCTCTCCCAAGGCTCGGTGCAGCATGGTACTCCTGCCAGGCCCGGCCCCAGCCAGCCCCACCCCTCCCGCCATTCTTGCCCACTTCCCCTCCCTGCTGGCTCTTCGGGGGGGGTGGCAGGGCTGGGCAGCAGTGGGGGCTGCCACCATCATCTCCACCTGCACCATCAGGCAGGGAGGTGGGAAGGGGAATCCTAGCTGTTTGGTTGGCCACAGCTTGTTCGCCCATGCAGCCTGGGCTGCCCAGCCAGTCAGCGCCCATCCTCTTGGCAATGCTTGTGCAGTTGGCCTGGAGCAATATTGACAGACAGTCAGACAGACTAAGCCTTTTATTATATCAGAATTGGAATAACAGAGACTTGGTGGGAGCTCGCATGGCTGGAGCACTGTCATGGATGGATACAAACTGTTCAGGGAGGGCAGGCAGGGGAGAAGAGGAGGAGGAGTTGCACTGTATGTAAAAGAGCCTGATCATTGCTCAGAGCTCCAGTACAAAGCTGGAGATAGGTCTGCTGAGAGTCTCTGGGTTAGGGCTAGAAGGGCGAGCAATAAGGGTGATGTCGTGGTGGGGGTCTACAAGACCACCAGACCAGGAGGAAGTGGTAGTTGAAGCTTTCTTCAAACAGCTAGCAGTAGTTTCCCAATCACAGGCCCTGGTTCTCATGGGTGACTTCAATCACCATGACATCTGCTGGGAGGGCAGCAAAGCAGTGCCCAGAAAACCTAGGAAGGTTTTGGAGAGCATTGGAGACAACTTCCTGGTGGAAGTGATAGAGCGGCCAACTAGGAGTGTTGCTCTTGACCTGCTGCTCACGACCAGGGAAGAATTGGTGGAGAATGCAGTAGTGGATGGCAACTTCAGCAGCAGTGACCAGGAGACGATTGAGTTCAGGATCCTGAAGAAAGGAAGGATGTAGAGCAGCAGAGTAAGGACCCTGTGTGGCGGGCCAGTAGGGGGCGCTCCTGCGTTGAGCCGCCCACCTCCCTGCGCCCCACCACCTTCCAGACTCCGAATGCCTCCCTCAGGGCGCCTTATGCTTGGCCGACCCCTCTCCCGGAGCACACTCGCTAGTCTGGGGGTAACGTCGCCCCCACCACCCCGAGAAGGGACTGTCTCGGCCCTGTGTCCTCGGGGAAACACAGGCCGAATAGTCCGACGGGTACTCAACCCAGTTACTCCCAGTTAAATATTTAATCAGATTGAGTAGCTTACTCACAAGCATCCTCCAAAGGCTGGTGCAATTCCCCTCTGAAAGCAGGCAGTTTCTAGCTCGTGAGTTTGCGGGAGAGAGCCAATTTTAGATGGTCATGCTCCTCTGTGTCCCCTGCAAGGCTGCTGCTTCACCTCATGGCCGAAGAGAGAGAGATCCTCCTTCCCCTGCCTAACTTATATAGCCCCCATGACCTCATTCACCTGGTCTAGTGGAGGCCAGCTCTGGTTGGCTGTTGGCCATCCAATTTGAAATACATCACTAGTTGCCGGGCAAACTCCAGCTCCCCAGGTAGATGCCCCTCACCCAGGTACCACTCACGTAGGCAGAGGGAGCAGGTTTCCCCCTTCCCTCAGGAGTGCAGCCAGCTCAAGTTACCTAAAGAGACAGGGCAAGGGTGTGGTCTCTTCTGCTGGGCCCACCCTACTCAAATGGTCACAGCACAGAGGTTTTATCACATTGTCACAGGGTATAGATTTTGGGGAGAAACCAAGGTGGCTTTCTGCCACACACTGTCCCGATTCAATTTGGCCAACTCTGAATCTGAAGATTTGATGCTGGTTCAGAGAATCAGCGATTCAGCCATAGACACACCTTTAAATGTTTTTTCTATGTACGGGGAGGTACCAGGCATGGCTCGTGAATGCCGAGATGCCGGGGTGGAGGGAGCTTCCTATGAGAAGGTGGGGGAGCCCCCAGTGAGCTCAGCAGCAGACCCAGAAGTCGCCCAGACGCTGCTGGTCCATTCCCGGGTCCGCTGGGGAGTGCGCTGGGCTGCGCCCCACACACTGGGTGCCCCCCAGAGCCAGGAGGCACCTCAGTGACAAGAGGGTATCCATTTCTACTAAGTCGGGGACATATCAAGAAATTGATCAACAACCAGGGAAAGCACATGGTTTTTGAGGATTCGTCCCCCAAAGATTAAGGGAACCACTAAGGTAAAACAAGAGGAAATCAGGAGGAAACATCTATCACATATGGAGACTGACTCTTCCTACACATAAACCTTAATTCTTTGCAAAAGAAATATTTACCATACTAATTAATCAAGGACAGACGTTTTACACAGCTACATACCAGACAACAGGAGCCTGCTTAAACTCATCATGAATACAGTACAGTAAGCTGGAAGGGATACCTCATGATTTGCTGTCAGATGGCCTAGCCATGAACTCACATCTTCTTGCACCATGAAATTGCCATCAATATTTTGTATTTTAACTTTGTGAGTAGGCCCAGCTTAGCTTGAGTTTCAGTCATCCGTCACTGGGCGAGGCTGGAACTGGACCTCAAATGATGGGAAAGGACGAGTGTGCCCATTCCCCACCCTGCATGTCCACACGGGGAGGGCACAAGCATGCAGTCCCAGGGGGTGCCAGGGGCAGGGCAGCTGGGGTGGGTGCCAGCGTGCAAGTTCAGAGTGTGGCGAAATGCCGGGCTAGCGGCTCTGGCACCGCTTAGGGGAGCCGCGGGCTTTGCGGAGCTGTGCGAGCGCGCGGCTTGTGGGGCAGAATTGAGGTAGCTTTTAGCCGCCCTCGAGGTTCGCCGAGTTGGCACAAGTAGACGACTTAGAGTAAGTTGTTAGTGTTTCTTAATCTATAGGGTGTCCGCTGGTTCCCGAGGTCCCAGAGCCAGCCCTTGCTCTCCAACAGTGGAGCTAGTCCAAAGCTAGGTGCTGCTGCCGGCCCCGTAGTCCCAGAACTGGTCAACGGCTCATTGATATGGAATGTTAGTAATAAAAGTTATTACGGAGTAGATATAGAGTAAAATAAAAAGATTTATTCACTCACCTGGCCTCACCCTCTTACAAGTAAGAGGGGAGGCCGGTTGGAACGAAGTTGCAGTGAATACAAGTATAGCGAGCGTAGGTATGCTGTCTAAGCTATGATGAGAGGCAGTCGAGAAGTGGAGTCTCCGATGTTTCTTCAGTTACAGTATGCCGGATACAAAGGGGGTCTGTTGGTTCACGAGGTCCCAGAGCCAGCCCTTGCGTTCCAACAGTGGAGCTAGTCCAAAGCTGGGTGCGGCTGCCGGCTCCTTAAGTCCCAGAGCTGGTCCACAGCTCATGAATGGGAAATACAATGCAATACTGTAACTCGGTGAATCGTTGTCGGTTCTCGGATTTCCGAGGCCTTTGTTTTCGCTGGGATACGCCCAGGCGGGGAGGCTGAGAACCGGTCTGCGGGGTGATCGGGCCCACAGAGTTTTCCAGTTGTTGTCTCTGCTGCTTCCTGCTTTTTTGCCTCCTTTATAGATGTTTGTTGGACTGCCTCTATGACACTAACTATAATATATAGAGATAGGATAATTTTCTTTTACATAATTATTGCTGGGCAGATTTTCTACATAAGTTTCATTTCTGCAGAAACGACACTTCTAGATAAGAAATGAAATTTACAGAATGCGCATGTGTAGCTTAATGCCAGTGGAGAAAAGTACAAAGCGTTCATTTTGATTAACAGTCAAGACTTCAAGGTTACATAAATGTGAGAGTGCCGCGCGGCAGTTATACAGAAAAGGGAAAATAATATAAAGTCTTTGCTAAAAACTATAAGATAGTTACACAGAGATGCATTGAAACAGGGAGCTGGTCGTCCTCTCTCTGGCAGCTGGATGAGGGTCTTTCCCAACTCAAGCTTCTGCCTTGCTCTTGCCTGGGAAGCAGGAGGAGAGGGCACAGTGTAAGTCCTTAGCACCATCACCCTGTAACCAGTGACACAGGTGCCCCAGACCCCATGATTAGTGAAGGGCTGGATGGGGACCCCTCCACATGGGACATTTCTGCAACTCTCTGTGTCCTGGGGTCCCCACCGGGGGCATGGGAGACCCACTAGCTCCAGCAGTGTGTGGTGGAGTGATGCCAGCACCTTGCAGCTGCAAGACAGGATGTGGCACATGGTCCAGTGACATGAGGGGCAGTGAGGGAGGGGCTATCCTCAGCTTGGGGGCTCATTGCCTGGCCCATAGGGAGGTGCTGCCCTGGGTCACAACTCCCAGTCCAGCCCTTGGGCTCTAGTTGGTATCTTATGTAAAGGGCTCCCCTGGATCATAGCAGCCCCAGCACTACCCCTGTTGTCTCCTTAGGCTTGGAGATGCCCACGCTCCCATACTGCCATCCTTTGTTACACTCTCTGGGGAGCCCTCACGCCTTCAGAGGAGTCCTTCAGCCCCAAGCCCCTCTCTGCTGTCTCCTGTCTGAGCACTGAGAACAAGCTGGGCTACGTCACAGGTGCCACATGCCTCAGTTCCCCTGGACTCATTCAGGCCTTGCCAGCTCATAGCAGAGGAAACATTGCCAGGTTTGGGAGTCACTCCTTTCATTACGTGCATGCTATAGCTCCCCTTCTCCGCAGAAGAGGCAGCAGGGATTTCCCCAGTGCTTTGATCTCATAGTTAATGCACATTGTCAATGAGGCACAAGCTCTGTAAGGCTGTCCAAGGCCAGGCAGAAATAAAGGACTCCAGCCACAAGCGTGGGAAACAGCTGCCGGGCTGGACAGCACAGGTGATGTTGTGAACATCTCGGGGCCTGTTTTGCCATTAGTAGACTCAACAAAACCGAACTTCAGATTTTCACCTGCACGATACACACATGCACCCCACCTGCATCGAGGGGGTGACATCCTCAAAAGCCCTCTGAACAGGGCACCAGGAGCTGCCTCTGCTCGGGTCCCTGATCAGCAGGTCCAGACGGCCCCTCCTGAGCTGTGGGCTGAGCCTCATGGGGAAGACTCAGAAGTTGCTTGCATGAATGGTGCGTGCCCCCCGCGGCTGGCGGGGTACAGCTGTGCTGGCGGCAGTGGGAGCCTGGTGGCGGTAAGCTGGGAGCTCCTGCAGACACCACGGGGG